>NW_023270415.1:73275968-73324629 GCF_011800145.1 Mirounga leonina | reverse complement strand
GGGAGACGTGACGTCAGAGGAGGAGAAAGTGCTGTGACCCAGGCAGGCAGCCGGGGGAGCCTTGACGCTGGCCCACAGTGGGGGTGGGGGCGCAGAGGACGACCTGACGTCAGAGGAGGAGCAGGTGCTGTGACGCAGGCAGGCAGAGATTGGAAGAGGAGAGGGATGTGGGCGAGCATGCTTCAACGTGAGAAGCTGGGAGAGACAAGGAATGGATTCTCCCCAGGAACCTCCACAGGAGCCAGCTCTGCCCAAACCCTTACTTTAGTCCGAGAAAACCTCTTTTGGACCTCTTACTCCAGCAATGGAAGCGAATACATTTGTGTAGTTTTAAGCCACTAAACTTGTGGCCTTTTGTTACAGTGGCAACAGGAAGCAAATAGAGCGCACATCAGTGTTTTCTCCCTTATTTACAGACCAGGAAGCTGAGATTTGGAAGGGTTATGTGGCTTATTCAATATTAAACAAATAGTAAATAAATTCTTCCACTACCTCATTCTCTCTGCTGATGAGTTAATCTTACTCCAAGTGAAAAAAACAAGTGCACATTCAGTCTTACTCTCTCTTTAAATATATGACAGCTCCATCTTTCTCCTGGTAATTAAAAAAAGAGAAAATGATGGAGTTAAGGAATGAGCAACGTGGTTGTGTTTATGGGTCAGAATACGCACTTGTTCACCAAGCTTTTTCCTGCTCTGTGGAAAAGAAGGGAGCCCTTGAGGCTTGCAAGAAATGAGCTTGGAATACATACAGAGGATCTCACTGTGTTTGTAGGTTGTATTCAGTTGTGAGTTACGGCTAATCCTACCAGAGTGACTTATGAAAGAAAGGGATTTATTTTTCTCGTGTTTTATAAAGTCCAGAAACAGGTATCATGGCTCAAAAATGCTGTCAAAGAGCCAGTTTCCCTCTGTCTGGCTGTTCTGCCTTCTTTTAATGTGTGGCTTTTGTTCTCATAGGTTTACAGTTGTTGCTGTACATCCAGCAGCAGACGCATCCTGCATCCCAGGCAGGAAGAAGGAGGAAGTATAAAGGACATAGGGCTTTCTCTGGGTGACTGAAAGAACGAGAAAACCCTAGATGCACTCTCCGTGGTTTGTGTGCATGTGTACATACCTGCGTGTGCATGCACACATGCATCTGAGCTCTCCTTTCTAGCTTGGAGAAATGGAGAGAGCACCAAACACCCATTCCTTGCTCACACTATACCTTAGAGGAAAATTTAAAGGGATCCAGATACAGTGAGAAAAGGGTCAATAATCAGCCCCACAGTATCAGAGGAAATAGAAATCTGCACAGAGCTGCCCATGAAGGGGCCAAATGGAAATGAATGGTACAATGACTCAGCAAATATAGTACAGAAGAAATAAATATACTTACGAAATTTGCACGGCATGCAGAACTCAGACATAGAGCCCAACCTGTTGAAAAACATAACTCATAGAATGGAAGGACATGTGTCCCAATTGTTTCATATTGTAGAATAACTTAATAAGAACATTAATTTAAAATTTAAAAGTTCAAACAAAAATTGATTAAAAAAAAAAAAACCAGCATGAGATAAGTAAAGAAAATTTAGACTTAAGGTCCCAGTAGGAAACAGAAGGCACTCAGCTAGGATTTTGAAGACAATTCAATCAAGGGTGCTAGTACAAAGGCCTGCTCAAAATAAGGGACACCACTGACAATAAGCTGTTACCAACCCCCGGCTTGTAAAGACAAGGAGAAGAACCCATGTTACCAGAGGCATGAAAGAAGGGCCATCCAACAAGCCCTGAGTCACAGAGGGATCCAGCCACTGCTAAAATCACAGCAACAGTCAGGGAGACAGTGGGAGAAGAAATGCTCTACAACGCTTTGCTTTATTTTCTGATCTCCTGCTGGTATCTCGCACTAGCTGAACCCAACCAGAAGAGACAGGGAAAGGCAGAAAAGGTAATTCAATCCTCAGGGCACAGAGCAGAGAGAGGCAAAGAATAAGTGGGGGCCTAGGGGAACAGATGTAGAACAGCTAATGCATACGTATCCCCAGCCCTGTACATGCGATGCTTTAGGCTCCCTGTGGTTTGCTTTCTCTAGGAGACTCATAGCTCCTGCCACTCCTGTGTTGTCAAGCCCCTGTGACCACAGTTTCATATCCTAACACGGCCATTAGGGCAGCTTCCTCTCAGGGCCTAGAGGGAACTGAATCTGCTCCACTACCTGGGTCCAAGCCAGCTAGACCCATCCAAGTTCTGGCTTCCCCAGTGGATGCCCATGGAACCAAAAACCACTAATCAAATGTTTGGGTGTGTTGATGTCACTATGTTATGGATTTTGACCAGAGGGACATGAGATGAGCAGAAGCCCACAAAAAAAAAAATCACTTGTTCTTCCTCCCCGAGATGCCGAGATTCCATACAATCCCTCCAGAGATATCCCACATGACCCAGCCACCACCTGTGAGAAGCTATGGCCAACATGCATTTGTGTCCTTTTCTTCCCTGCCTCTTGTGTATTCTCCTGGGATTGCACCCATCCAATTAAGCTAGCCTAGGTCTTTGCTTTTGGGGAAATCCAGGCTAAGACGATGGGTTCCAGAAGTGATCCAAGAAAACAGACCCTCTAGGATGAGGTTTTGGAGTTGAATTTCCCATGAGTCTGAAGGCAAGGGGAACCCCACTGCTTTTGGTAAGTGCAGTAATAATATCCTCCCATATGACATGGCATCACCATTACCAGAGTTTCACAAAGCATTAATTGGACTGAGGTGGAATGAAAAGCTTGAGAAATCAAACAGCAATTGCATTTGACCAGTATGGGCGCAGTGATGAGTATGAGGAGTAATGCATAAGGTGACCTCCTTTTATGGCATTTGAGGCTTTAAAAATGAGTAAGATGAGATAAGAGTAATTAATTGCCAACTTAAAGTTGCTATTAAAGCCAGACCATCCGTAGGGCAGTTTTCTAAAGAGCATCTCATCTCCAACAGTCATGGGGCAAACTGCTGAAAATAAAGGTCAGCATCTGAGTATTTCTGAATGCAGGTTTTCAAAGGAAATGATATGTAATCTTGACAGCATTCCTATGTTAAAGTCCAGGCCATGATAGGGAAAGAGTGGGACCATGAGACCTGGCATGGGGATATTTAGGCAGATGCGATTGAGAATCTCAAACCCAAGTTCTCCTAAACCCTGTGGCTGGGAGAAGCAGCTTCCTTCTCCTTGAAAGAGAAAAAAAAAAAGCCTCCTCTTCCGTGGAGATACTATAAAGACCTCACCTGAAGTAGATGCCTATCAAGATCTGCCCCCTCTGTTTCCTTCAGGATGATAACCAGGGTCAGTCTTTACTTCAGCCTAAATCAGGAAGTGCAAGTCTAGCTCCAAAAAGAAAGACTTCATACAAAAGAGACAGAAGACTTCCCTTCTGTCAAATGAGTTAGATCCACCATTAACCTTCCCTTATTCCCTGGTCACCCATTTCTCTCCAACAAAGACCAGAACTCTTGAGTCAGAAGATCCATTATAGGCACCGACGCATCCTTTGTCTTGGTGGCTTACAATCTTCTAAATAGAAAACTGAAAGAGTTGCAGTTCTAGGAGGTGAAGTAGAATGCTTCAGTTTGAAAGCTAGTTAACAGAAAAGCTAATCTCATTTCCGCCGTTTAACCAATTACACACTCATGTACCTGCACACTTGTATTTCTTTATTCAAACAGTTAATGGATTACCAACCAAAAGTAAGTCCTCTGTATAGAACACATACAACAGAAAAACCCAAATAACAGTCATTTAAAGACACACTTATTTCTCTCTCACACAAAGATGCCTGGAGTAGTCAACCCAGGTTGAAATGGGACAGCAAGGTCTAGAGCTTAGCAGGGGCAGAGGAGGGGAGGTGAGACTGGAGAGGTGGGGGAGGGACATAACATCAGGGGCTTGAAGGCTACCCTCAGCTGTTACAGTGTTCTAATAGATGGAGGGGACCCACCGAGCAGAAGTGCCATGGCCAGCCACCATCCTCTCCTGACCAGTGGTCATTCGCCCTCTTTCTCATAACAGCATGAGGATATCCTTTGTAGGAAACACTTGTCCTTTAGTATCAGCTCAAATGGTTTAGGTGAATATCCCCCTCCCCATCCCATGGCTCACAGATAGTCAAGAGATCAAGGTGCATTCAACCATCACAGTCCCTTCCCCTGGGCACAGCAATGTGACCTGAGTTAATCCAATGGGATTAGTTTTTCCAGTCTTGTTGAAACTGTGTGTTGTGGGGTGCAAGAGGATTTCTGCTGGGGTCACCAGGCAGGGAGAATAAAAGCCTGGACAGAGCTAGCTAATAGCAAAAATAATATTTTTGTTCTTTATATCCCATATCTCCCCACCCATTTTTGTTCTTTATATCAATGGGATTGTAGGGTAGGTGAGATTTGTATTTAACTTCTTTTCATCAATGTGGGATCTGTGAGATTCATCCATGTATTGGTGTATATCAGTGGCTTGTTCTTTTATACCTGCATAGTCTCCAGGTATATATCTAAATTATAATTTGCCAAAGGTAACAACTTGACTCTGACACAAATGTAAATCTACCACATATCCAAGTGGTAAGTTTTATTATTTTTTTGGCCCTGAGCTGAGGCCCGCTGAGCTGAGGGGTGGAGAGGGGCCAGGACTTGCTTGCCATGCTTGAGCCCTGAGTTCTGGAACACCTGAGCTCTGCAGCTCTGTGAACCCATAAAACCCCCTTTTGCTTGAGCCAGCTGAGTGGTTCCTGCACTTGCAACAAGAGTTTTGACAGATATAGGAATTGTATAGAATAAGCCTTGTAAAGAAAATACAGTCTACACAACAGGTAACACCATCAGGACGCAATGATAAGTAGGGTGAAGGATCGCCTGGTTTGCTGGGACTGTCCAGGTCTTAGCCTGGGAAGTCCCACATCCTCAGTCCCTGGCAAATCCTGGCAGTTCGTGGCTATCAGGTAAAACTCATGTTAAGGGAAAACTAAGGGGGCAATGGGGGCTATCTTCAAATATCTGAAGGGTTCTCACATGTATGAGAAAAAGAGATGATTCTATGTAGCCCCAAAGAGTAGAGGCAGAATAACTCAGCAGAGGTTATAGAAGGGGGACTGTTAAAAGGCAGATTGTCTTCATTATAAGGACAATCTCTCTAAATACCAGAACTGTCCGAGGGTGAACTTGACCCCTATGGAAGTGGAATCCAGGAGAGTTGTGTGTTCTGGCCCTGGACAGGCAGAGCTGGGCATGAGCCCTGGCTCTACCTCTCACCAGTTGTGTGGTTCAGGCAAGTTCATTAATCTTGCTAATCTTGCCTCCTCATCTGTGAAATGGTGGTCATGATAGTACCTACTTCATTGGGATGTTGTAGGGATTAAATGAAATGAAACCGAGTAAGTCCTCAGTGAGTTTTAGTTATAAATATTGAGAGGCTAGGGGTTGCCCTGTCGGTAATGAGGGCTGGACAATACCTTGGTGAGGATGTTCTAGAAGGATTCAAGGACTGATTCCTGCAAATGAGGAGCCTTAGGATGTCGTTGAAATTTTCTTTCTAGGCAAAGACTCTGTTTGGATTTGATTTCGTAGAAAAGATGTTGCTTGATAGGGCCATTTCAGAGATGGATGCCTGTGATAATTTTTGACAGACTTTCCTTGTAAAGCTCTTTCGGGCTTCCCTAAAATACATTTTGCTGAGCTTTAAAATGAGTAACATCTATCTGCTCCCAGCTGTCTGGACGTGGGGTTATTTCTGCCCTCAGCCACTTTAATGAAGTTGTTAGAGTGACAAAGTGTGTCACCAACTAGGGCTCCAGAAGAGGCTTGGAGGCTTGGGTCAGGGAGACGCTTTCCAGCAGCCACCCTGAGATGAGGACATGGGCCCTGGGGGGCCATCTGGCTCCCCCACCTCCCATTGGACCCAGTTCCAGCAGGAAGGCCAGCGCAGTGTAGACCTGCGTCACACCACAACTAAGAGGATTAAGTGCCATCTTTAAATTTCCTTAAAATGTTTGGCATTTTAGAAAAATCTGAGGTTTTGCTTTCAACCATAAAATGTAACACATCTTTAATGTGCATCTTTAATGTACATCTTGATGATTTTTTATAGATGTACATCCCTGTGTGACCATTGTCAAAACCAAGATGTCGGACATTTTCACCACCTGGAAGATTCCCTTGGGTGCTTTCTTCCCAGGCATTGCACCCACCCCACCCGAGGAAACTAGTGTTCTCCGTTCTAAAACCACATGTTGGTTTGGCCCATTTTTGTTCTTTATATCAATGGGATTGTAGGGTAGGTGAGCTTTTGTATTTAACTTCTTTTCATCAGTGTGAGATCTGTGAGATTCACCCATGTATTGGTGTATATCAGTGGCTTGTTCTTTTATACCTGCATAGTCTCCAGGTATACATCTAAATTATAATTTTCCAAAGGTAACAACTTGACTCTGACACAAATGTAAATTTACCACATATCAAAGATTTTATTCAACTCATTAATTGATGAGGGAATCAGGAAAACATTAAAAACAGGTTCCGATGAAAATTTGACTTTCGAGATTTATATTGTCTACAAGATAAAATGTGTGGGCATTGCTCTGAACAGGAATCATTTTAATTGCTCAGAAGAGGAAACATTTGCATTGCTATCAGTTTTCCATAACTTCACTTCTATCCCTCCAGAGTTGTGAAGTCACTTCTCCATAAAAGGGTACACCCTCTAGATTCTCAGAGACCCCTTGAAGGGTCCTTAGACGACACCCAGCACTGTGCCAGGAGGACACCCAGGGGTGTCTCGGGCTTCTTTCCAAGTCTTAGAAAATATTTCCTGATGGCATCACCTCAATTCATTTATCCATTTGCTTGTCAATGAGTATTTGAGTTCTTCGCAGTTTGCAGTTATGAGTAAAGCTACCACGGGCAGTTTTTTGATATGTCGTTTTGTGGACACAGGCATTCACTTCTCTTGAGTAGATCTGTAGGAGAGAAATTGCTGCATCATAGAAAAATTGCACATTTTGCTTTAGGAGATACTCCAAATGGTTTTCCACAGTCGCGGTACCACTGTAAGCTTCCCGCAGGTGTGAACAAAAACTCCAAGCAGGTGGTCTGCTTCTTTGCTGACACTTGGTGGCGTCAGACTTTTTAACCTGAGCTGTTTGTGGGTTATGCAGGTCCCATCAGTTTTTATCACCTAAGCCAGGATTATTTTTACCTCTGTGCGCCTAAGAACTACCCGGGCTGCTCATTCAAAGTGTGGATTCAGAGTTCACAGCCCATCCACAGAAGTTTTGATTTAGTGGTTCTGGGTCAAGCCCAAAAATCTACATTATTAACAAGCACTTTATTACTGGGCCAGCATTTTGAGGACTGCTGGCTTAAATGAATCTGTGCCGTGTAATCTGTCAGTTGCCATCGCTGCTCCTTCAGAGTGTGTTCTGCCAGGAGAGAGGGTGAGAACCCACATGGGCTCCCAGATTTCTGAATGTGGGCTAATGATGACAGCCACTTGTGATCTCAATTTTCGAAAACAATCCTCCAAATTGAGACACGGGTTTTGCATTTTGCAAATGAGGACACGGAGTTTCTGAGGATAGGTAAAGAAAGGGAGGTAAGGAAATTTGCCCAAGAACTCATGGCAGAGGATCAAGGCTTAGAAACAAGGATTGTTCTATCCCTTATCAATGATTTTTTTTAATATATCAACGGTTTGGACACGTTTTTGTTTGTTATTTTTACCAGCAGGGGCTTTTTCTCCCCCTGATGAAATTTAGATAAAATCTCCATATATGAAACAGATCATAATTAAGCTGTTAGGGTAGCAGCTGGGGCCAGCCGCACAGCACCTTGCCTGTGTGACCTCTCTGAGTCCCAGTGTCCTCCAGTCTTCACCTGCTGTGGACCTGTGACCCTCCCTGGGCCCTGGGACAAGGGCGTGCAAACCACAGGACCCAGCACCGTCCCCCAGAGGCCCTACGCACAGATGTACAATTTATACGGCACTCCATTTTTATTTTTATTTTTTTAAGATTTTATTTATTATTTGACAGAGAGAGAATGAGAGAGAGAGAGCACATGAGAGGGGGGAGGGTCAGAGGGAGAAGCAGACTCCCTGCCGAGCAGGGAGCCCGATACGGGACTCGATCCCGGGACTCCAGGATCATGACCTGAGCCGAAGGCAGTCGCTTAACCGACTGAGCCACCCAGGCGCCCTGCATTTTTATTTCTTTAAGAAAATATCCATTACTACAATCTGGATTCTCTTTTGCTTAAACCTAAATATGACCTGCGTGCAAAATAGAATCTGGGGAGCAGGAGAGCATGTGGCTTAGCTCGGCAGCAGCTTTGGCAGGATGGAAATCGGATGACCCTGGAGGCGCACACTGGGAATACCAGTGTTGGTGGACCCTCTTGGGGCTTCATCACTGAAGGCAGGTAGCAGAGAGCAGAAACACTATTCAGAAGAAAATTACCCCCCACAAGCCCCCAAAATCAATGTTGCACACGGGTGCTCTCCTCCTCGGGTGGCAAGCCGTTCTAATTAAAGGTAGAGAGCTCTTCGGGCATTCCTTGCCACCCTAGTCTTTCACTGCCCAGATGTGTGACCTTGAGCCGGTCGTTTCACATCCCTCATCCTTCGTTTTCACATTCGTGTAATTGTATCCAGAGCCCGGACCTGGTCGGAATGAAGACCACGTGGGACGCATCGTGCACGGTGCCGACGGAGCGCCAGGCCACCGGAGCTGCTCCTGAAGAAACTGTTCCCCGCACTCGCCCCTGCTGAGCAGAGTATCCACCCTGCAGACCCACCAGCCCTTCAAAACTCTGTTTTGGCGACAGTGGTGCCACTTTCCCCTGCTCTCCTGCTGGGATTGGGATGAGCCCTGCCGCGCTGTGCACAAGGCGAGGGGAGGGAGGGCGACGAAAACACCAGTAGGAGGGACTGGAGAGAAACGTATCTGGGCAGTCAATTCTATAAACACAGGAGGCTGAGATCATCACACCATCTATTTCAAGTGCAGGAGCAGTGCCCCAGCCAGATCCAGGGTCAGCATCTGGAAAGCTGCAACTCTAGCTGACTTCTAATAACAGTAATCACTACAATTTTTTGCGCTCTCGGGGTGTGCCCAGCGCTGTGCTAAACTGGCCCGTGTGATCTCATGTATCCTCAGGGCAGCCCGATGGCACGGATGCCCTTGCTGGGGCAGCTCGTGGATGAGGGAACTGGGGCACTGAGGGTTCAGGGACCGTCCCCAGGTCACCCAGCCAGCAAGCAGTGCAGCTGCGCTCTCCTGGGCTCACTCGGCAATGCCAGTCGGGCTACAGCTTTGGTAGCTGCAACAGAGGCCCAAATATAGGGGCTTAAGCACCTCATGAGTTAAATTTTCTCTCGTGTCAGTCCTCACGCAAGCTGTCAGGGACCAGGCCCCTCCACTCTGACCACTCAGCCTCCCCATCTGCATGGTGCCTCAGCGCCACATCCTCATCCCCGGGGCAGGGGGTGCAGAGCGGGCAGGGACCGGGGGATGACGGGGAGAGGCATTTTGCATCACTTGTGCTCTCAGAATCCTGGCCTGAACTGGGTTATGAGGTCTGGTCTAGCACCAAGAGAAGCATGCAAAGGCCTGTGTTAGATTAAAATGTAATGTTGTTACTAAGGTAACAGTAAAGCAGGGAGTTATCAGGGGACAGCTGGCACTCCCTGCCCCAGCCACTCCATTACTATATCTCGTCTTGAGAGGTAGTGGACAGAGTATGACCAGGACCGTGACAGCTAAGACAAAACAGAAGCACGGCAGAAGCAGACATTTTGCAGACACTGACCGTACACAGGGACATAGATGAGAAGTCATGGAGAGATGACTTCTGAGCCATAGTCCTGCAGACAAGAGGAGGCCTTGAGTTGGGTGCCTCCTCCAGCCCTCGAGCTGGTCTGGGCACGTCTGCACACATCACGCCATACAACTGCTGTGTTGAGAGGGGAGGACAGTAAGGCTCCGAGAGCCCAAATGACCTGCCTAAATTCATGTGTCTGCTAAGTGGGCAGGTCAAGATTCAGAATCCCAGCAGTGTGACCCTGAGCAGCAGACCCTGACTTCTTTGCGTCTCTGCCTTCCCCATTTCTAAAGTGAAGACGGTGGTATCTACCCGCCCCACCCCGGGCCGCTTCAGGCTGCTGACGTCTAATGGAGCTGACGCACTTGGGAGAAGCTGGGCCCGTAGCAAGCCCTCAGCAAATGGTTAGACGTTATTACCATTGTTGTTAAATTAGTGCTTGTTTTATCTTTCCCCTCGGCGCACCCTGCATCCAATCCTAATCCCAGTGTGACAAACACCGTATCAGGGAATCCACGGGTCGGGAACTCCACAGAGAGGGTAGAGTACTTTTGACCCTAAAACATAAAAAAAAAAAAAAAAGCCTCATAAAGAAAAAGAATTTGCTGGTAGGATTTTAACAGGCAGAGAGAGGAGTGAGGCTGGAGGAAGAAGGCATTCCAGGGAAGAGGTCAGCTTGGAAAAAGGCATCCAGAAAGGAGGTGGCAAAGTGTGTCGTGGGACAGGGAAGCGGCGTCGGCGAGCGGGAGACCAAAGCACGGTGCTAATTGAAGGAGGCTGGCCTTTTACCTGAAGGCCATGGGGAGCCCTGGAAGGTTTTGATCATCGCTGTGCCAGGGGAGAATTGCCATGGCAACAGCACTGGGGAAGGACTGGAGGTGGAGAGGCCGGCTCAGCAGCTGGTGCCATGGTTTAGGTACGAGGTAATGAGCACCTGAATTACAGCTCTGGCTTGGGGAAAGACGAGGAGGGAACCGAATAAGGACAATGCATGGAGGAAGAATGAAAGGATCACAGTGGATTTGCAGAGAGAAGGAAAGGCAGACGGAGTCGTGAAGTGGGAACGCTTAGCCCACTGTCCGAAGCACGAGCTCCAAAGACTGTGAGCCTTGTAGCTCATGATGCTGTCTGCCTATTGTGACAAATTATTTTTTATTTTTTCTAGCTGGCTCTGCTTAGAACTTGAACTATATTATTCGCTCAGTCATTCACTTGCTCACTTGTTAAGCCATGTGCTCAGAGTCTATGGTAAGCAAGTTCATTCGGCCAAGAGATCATGTCCGCTTTAGACGACCATTTATTTGAGCAAGGTGCAGGGTAGGGTGCTGTCACCGAGGAGCCTGCTATAGACTGAATATTTGTGTCCTCCCCAAATTCACACGGTGAAACCTAATTCCAAACATCACAGGGATTGGGAGGCAGGGCCTTTGGCATGTGATTAGGTCATGACAGTGGGGCCTTCATGATGGGATTAGCGCCCTCATACAGGAAACCCCAGGGAGATCCCCGGCCCCTTCCTCCATGTGCGGACACAGTAAGAAGACAGCTGTCTGTGAACTGGGAAGTGGGCCTCACCAGACACGGATTCTGCCAGTGCCTTGATCTTAGACTTCCTGGCCTCCATGATGATGAGAAACACATTTCTGCTGTGTATCAGCCACCCAGTCCACATTATTTTGTTATAGCAGCCGAAATGGACTGACAGCCCCCAAATACATTATTAAAAATAAGCCACATCGTAATGTGTCTTTCTCCTATAAGGTTAGAAGCAGCTCAGGGATAATGTGGGAGCCTACTACTAATTCCTGTCCTGCCACCTCAACATGCACCTTCCCATCTCATGACCCTACAGGGCTGCTATGGCTCCTGCCATCACGTCAACACTCAAACCAGCAGAAAAAGGGAGGAAAAGGAAGACTCTCTTTCCCTACTCTCATTCCCTTTCAGATCATGACCCAGAAGGTGAGCACATCACTTCCGTTCATAGCCCATTACCAAGAACTTGATCACATGACCACATAACTACAAGAGAGGCTGACAAACGTGCTCTTTAGTTGGGTGTCTACATACAGAGATTAACACCCTACCACCATGGAAGAAGGGGAGTACGGTCTCCGCCACTCTGCTCTACCCCCCACTGCCTAAGAAAGTGCAGGGAACTTAGAAGGAACTGAACGGATTTGTATCGTGGGTTAATGAAAATATCCCAATAGGTCCTGGGGATATGGAGATGAAATAACAGAGTCTCTTGCATTGAAGGAGCTTTTAGTCGATTCTGGGGCCTAGACAAGTAAAGAGATAAATGCAGCGAATTGCTATGCTGGGGGGATGGCAGCCTGTTTGGGCACAGTTTCAACAGTCACAAAGGGAAAAGGCAACAAAAATCAACCCGGGATGAGAGAGGTCAGAAAGACTTCATAGAGGACACTGTTCAGCTGAGTCTGGAAAGATGAGTAGATGTTTGCTTGGAGAGCCAGGTGAGGAAAGGCCCTCAAGGACAAGACAATAGCACAAGTGGAGACGGGAAGTTTGAGAGACCACCTGACACGTGCCAGCTCGGTAAGAGAGGGAGCTGGGGTGGGTAGGTGGGGCCAGGTCTGGGGACCCAAGTCTTTACCCCGCAGGAAGTGGGGGCCCATTGAGCAGGGGCGGAAGGCAGAGGGGTGTGTGGACAGAATTACACTTGTAGTTCTAGATGATCGCTTTGGGCACCCCTTGTGGAGGATGGACCAGCAGTCAGGGACAAGCAGGAGATAGGAAGCAAAAGTTTCACAGAAGTCTAATTTTTCTAGGTAAACCCTGATGGTTGATGCACATATAACTTTCAGTAGTCTAATGGACCTTGTAAATAAACCTATTTCCTTTGAAATTAAAGTTGCAGTTGAATGTTTTAACACCGAGACTAAATGATTATTTTTTTTCTGTCATTAGTTTTTCTTCTAGTGGCCCCATTTCTATGCCCTCTGTTTGCATCGGCCTCTTCCACTGAAGCTTATAAGCTGAAATTTAGGGAAGAGTTGTGTGCCCTTGGCCAGGTCACCTGCCTTCTGCACCTCAGCTGTATTGTGAGTGGGCTGGAAGGTCTGAACCCCACAGCTCTTCCAGCCAAAACTACCCTTGCTATAGGAAGTCTGTGGCATCTAAACCATTGAAACTCTGAGAAGTAAGGAATCCAGGGATTACCAACTGTGTTATTTAGCTTTGAAGAAACTGAGCTCAGAGAGGTTCAGGGTGTGCCCAAGGCCACCCAGTCCTGAGTAGCAGCAACAGAAGCAGGGACCAGGACGTGGCTCCTTCGTAGTTCAAGTCTTTTCCCACTAATAGAATCAAGTTTCATGGCCTCAAAAAGGATTTTCTGGCCATCCAGTCTTCGACGATCCTTCTAGAGCTCGTTTTCTGGAATGATGCCCCACTAAGGTTTCTTCCGATTCTGAATTTCCATGATTTATAGGGTTTACCATGAATATTTCTTGGCCCCTTCTCTGCTAATGCTTATCACATAGTAATAAACACACAGCAGTAAACGTTCACGCACTCATTCATTTGTTTATTTAAATGAGAATTTTCTGGTCTCGTTATAGGCTTCATAAGCAACACTTTGAAGGACGGCTAGTCCTCCAATCTCATAATGCTGGACATCATGATAGCGTCCAGCTACAAATAACGAAGTAAAGAACTTGTTTGAATCATGGTGGGCATCTCTGATTATTTCCTTAGGATAATTAGGATAGATTCTAGATGGAGAATACTCTAGATGATACCTGTTATACCTTCACAGTTAACAAAGCCAAGATATAATCTTGATTTTCTGGCACCCCCCCCAATACCACACACACACACACACACACACACACACACACACACACCCCTTCTGTTTTTTTCCTAGTCTTTCTCATCAGTAAGTGACATTGAATTATACCCAATTACTTAAATCAAAAACCTGCTAGTTGTCTTCAGTATCCTTCTTCTATTCCCCCTTAGTTAGCCCATTACATGTCCTATAGTTCTGCCTGCCGTGTACACCCTAAATCCATCTATACCTCATCACCTCCAGTATCATCACCTCCGTGGTCCAAGCCACCAGCATCTCTCCCGGCACCTGAGGTGGCCCCTCACTCCTTCCTTCCATCTCATCCTGATCTGGGGTATTCCATTCTCTATAAGGCAGCCAGAACAATAGAAAAATGTTAATCAGTTCGTGTCATAAAATTCTACAATATGCATCACAGAGATTTAAGAAAAAATAAAACTCTTTACCCTGGCTCACGAAGACCCCTGCCCACCCTTCTGCCCCCTGTCTCCCGATCCCAATGCAGTCATTTATTCCCTTACTTCATGTGCAGAGCGTCAGTGAGAAACAAAAACGCCCTGCTCTGGTGAAGTTCATAGGGGGACCTTACAGAGGGTACTAGAGGTGGTCAGTGCTGTGGGGAAGGAAAGGTGGAACAGAATCAGGGAGCGGCCGGGGCTTTCAGGATACAATGTTAAGCAGAGCGTTCAGGCAACATTTCAGCAATTCTTGTAAAAGGTGGGGGAGTTGTCCACATCAACGCCTGAGGGGGAGGGCTTTCTAGGCAGGGAGTGTCCTATAGGGCAGCCAGAACTCTATAAACTGCCTCTCTTACCTTCTGGATTCTGAATTCTAGACAGGAAGCAACGAAACAAACAAACAAAACTGGGACGGGCCGTATAGTGATGTGTGGTTTCCAGAGACCTAAAACAAGATGATGTGAACGGATGACTGGGGGTTCCTTTGGGTTACTTGTCCCATCTAACCCTTGTCCAGCCTCAGAAGGTGGGTCTTAGGGCCTCAGTGTACCAATAAACCAACGACAGAGGCTTTAACTCATTTGCCAGAGTTCACGCAGCCGACCCTTCTTCTGTGTGGCCCCATGGCACGACACGCCTTCTGCCACAGCCCTTATCAGCGGTCTCCCGATGGCATGCTTAGCCACCTGACTCTGCTACCTGCTGCAAGCTCTGGGAACGGGGGGACGGCATCTTCCCTGTTCAACACGGAGCCCCTAGCACCTAGCACAGGGACTAAGCTCCCAATCATGGGTGCTAAGGAAATGAATAGACGTAGCTGAGCCGAGGTTCAGCTCCTGGTCTAATGGACCCCACATCTGAAGTCTTTCACCACGATATTGTATTGGTCCTAAAGGAGTGGGTGGTTTGAAAACTAGTCACAAATTCTTTCACACTCGTCCGCCGAGTCAGGGTCCAAGTCTGAGGGGCTTTTGACTGTTCCAACCGATGGAGTCCATTGGAAGCCACACCGTGTGGCTCCTGAGGCTGGGCCACAAACAGCCATGCAGCTTCTGCCTCATCCACTGGAACGTTTGCTGCCCCGTGAGAAGTCCAGCTTTCCTGAGGCGACCATGCCGGAGAGGCCCCATGCGGGCAGTGCCCCCAGCTTCCAACCACCCCCAGTGGAGAAGCTGTCTCAGAAGTGGACCCTCTCATCCCAGGTGGTCTGGCCGAGTCTTCTGAGTCTCCTCTTCTGAGGCCCAAACATCATGGAGCAGAAACAGGCCAGCCCCACTGTGCCCTGTTGGAGTTCCTGACCCACAGAATCCACGAGAGGAATAAAAGGCCCATTGCTTTGCACCAGTGGGTTTGGGGCGATTGGCTACAAAGCAATAGCTAACTGGCACATGAAGTAGGAGCCTACGCTCATATTTACCTGTTTGTCATGTTTACTGTTGATCTCCCTTACCTGAATATAAGCTTTCCGAGTCCAGAATTTTTGCCTCTTTTGCTTATAACTTTTTCTGGTGTCTAGCAGAGGACATGGCCTACGGTAGTTGCTTTAATAACCGTTTAGGAGATGAATGAATAAGTTTTTAAACATATACACAGAAGAATCAGCTCTCAGCCTTCTGGCCAAAGCAAAGACATAAATGCGAGGCTCACAAGGTTCCCAGAGACTGCCAGATAATAATCACACTGGATGCTTTGGAAAAGCCTCGATATTTCTTGCATAATTGACTGCAATCACTTTTTTTTTTTTTGTCTTATCCTTCCATCATTTTCCTAGATAGTGAGAGATGTTGCATGGTTTAGGTTATGTCTTACCTTGTTCCTTGCCAAGCCTGGAAGATCCTAGAAACTCTTAGGTCCTCCAAACATATTTAGTGAATGAGATCTCCTGCATCCAAAACCAGAGGGCCAAGCTTTATGTCCGTGCAAGTAATACAAAACTAAGCTCTTAATTTGGAAAGGAAAGGATCAGCTAATTAATATGTGATGTCAGCAGCCTCATATATTTTATGGTTCAAAACAGGACTGCGTGTCCTTTAGCCCAGCCGATTTCCTGTTTGTTATCACATTAGACCTATTCCAAGGCAGATGGAAAATTTGAAGGACATCTCAAGCCATTAAAACTGGCATAAATCTTTCAGTACTGCATATAAATACATAATACTTTCCATTAAGATTTTTTTGGAATTAGGGTTTACGCAATTTCTTGATTAAGCAGGAGCTCTTTCACCCTGTGATTCTGCTCCTTTCAGCTGATAACAGGACTCCCCAAATCTATAGTCCTTGGTCTGAATCCCTGTTGATGTGAATCCTGCTTGCAAAGCAGGTTCGGTTCAGAATCCCATACAAAGGTCTTTGTTGGTGCTGTCCTTGACCTTCACTCTGTCTGCGTGTTTTTAAGAACAATGGTCTAGCATCTGTATTGCAGCCCTCTGTGCTCAGAACTTCTGTAATCTTCAGAACAGCTCTGAGAAGTAGTATTAGCATCTCCACTTTATATACGGTAGAATGAAGGCACAGGGTGATTGAACACCTGCCCAAGGTCACAGCAAGGAAGTGTCAGAGCCGGGAATTGAACTTTGTGCTGGTTGGACTCTAGAGCCGGTATTCTTCTGGCTCTGCTGAAAGGGATGGAGGGCAAGCCAACATGTGTAGAGCTGCCCCACTGTGCCAGGCACAAGAGTGGGCACCAGCCATTTCCTCTGTCATTTCATAGCCACATTATAGAGTACACATTTTTATCCCCATTTCATGTATCAGGAAACTGAGACTCAGTGCTATTTAGCAATTTGCCCAAAGTTAAGCAGTTACTAATTAGCGAAGCCAAGATTCACGTTTGGTCTGTGACACTCCACACACTGCTCTTTTCTCTAAGCAAGAATTTAAATATTAGCTCATGAAAGCTTTTTTTTTTTTAAGGTTTTATTTATTTATTTGAGAGAGAGAGAGAGAGAGAGAAGAGGGAGAAGCAGACTCTCTGATGAGCAGGGAACCTGACGCGGGGCTCAATCCCAGGACCCGGAGATCGTGACCTGAGCTGAAGGCAGACGCTTAACCCACTGATCCACCCAGGTGCCTCTCATAAACGCTTTTTATCTGTGGAGCTGACAGTCCCTTTGGTGTGGTCCAGCGGATGGTGAGCTAACATGGGAGGCAGAGGTATCCTGTGACCTTGATGAAATAATTAAACCTCTCTGACTCTTAGCATCCCTGCCTGTAAAATGGACTTGTAACACTCTCCCTCCCTCAAGACCTTGAGAGGACCAACTTTAGGACTGAATAGAGAAACAAACTGTCCTAAACCCTCACTTTACAGATAAAGAGGCTGAGGCCCAGATGGACTGTGCAGCTTTTCCAAGTTGCTTAATCAAAGGATGACCAAAACCATACTAGAACCCCAGTGTATCAGTCAGCTAATGCTTTGTAACAATGGCTGGAGTTCATTGTAAAGTTAAAAACATAATTCTCATGCACATATAAAATGAATACATGTCAAAGATTTTTATGCAATCCATTAAGTAATGAGAGAATCAGTAAGATGTTGAGACCAGCTCAAAGGAGATCTTGAAGAACAGTGGCATGTACGGATAATCAGGAATGCTGAAATGAATTTTCTAAAAGATGCAAAACAGGTTAAAATTCAACAAGCCATAAAATTTAAGGTTTGGGATTATCTTTTCCATAGGGTACAAATATATCATATCTCCACAGCACAAAATTCATCTACACTGCTATCAGTTTTCGAGTTAACTTTTGACCCTGTGGAGTGGTAAAATATAAAAGATATGTAAAAATATAATATAATATATGTAATATATTATATGCAAATATATGTAAATGTAATATATGTGAAATATAAAAGATGGTTAAAAAAAAAGATATCCTGTACAGGATATCAGCCAAAGGTATAAATGTCTATAGGTCAGAAAATCCCCAGAGGGCTTTCAGCACTCTACCAAAAGGACTCTAAATAATCTCTTTTGCTGTTTTCTAATTTTCCTGATATAGAAAACCACAGAAATTTCAATAGCTTTCAATCATAAGCAATTATTCATCCCTCACAGGTCAGGAGGCTGTGGGATGGCTCTGCTCCACGTGTCTCATTCTGGAGCCCAGGCTGGAGGGGGCAGCAGCTTTCTGGAGCAAGCTGTTCTCAAAGTGGGTGCCAGGGCTCCCAGAGGAGCAAGCACAAACATGTGATATCTCGTAAGGCCTCGCCTGGAAATGGTATTTTTCACTTCTGCCCGTATTCCATTAGCCAAAGCAAGTTATACGAACAAGCCCAACATTAGTGGGAAGTGTAGTGCTCTCATAGATGTGGGGGGTGAATATTTGCTGAACAGTGATCATTCCCCTAATTTCCCGTCCATATCAAGTTGTGCTAAGATTTGAAAAAAAAAAAAAGTGTGGACAGAGAGGCACTATGCAAACACACAGGACCAAGAGTGTTTTAAGTGTAGAGATCAGCTGTGACCACCTGCCCCTTTTTCAGAAGTGAAAGAGAATAAGTTTGTCCAGCAAACGGTTAAGTTTGGGAATGAGTTCATGCTGATGCTTGGTTTCATGACATAATCTTCTAGCGGTGGCAGGCTCTTGGGGAGATATTTTATGCTCACTTGTGATGTCAAATGGGTGCTAGCCACTGAAAGTCAGTTGAGGAACACATTTCTTAAATAAGGCACATGTAGGTTTGCAGAAGCATGGCTGGGGGAGGGGGATACTGAATGACAGAATACTCATGGCCATGACACATGGTTTTGCTCAAAGAATTTTGAGAAATATTTTAAGTTAAAAGAAGGTAACAGCTCTAATATGGCACATGCAACAATAAATGGCATTTAATGTTTAATGACTTATTTTAACACGTTGTTTATTCTTATGTTTGCCACAAATAAGTAACAGAAAAAAACACCTTATGGTCAACAACCAAAGATGAAGAAGGACAACCATTTGGGGTACCACCCAAGGAGAAAGTTTGACAGCAGGGTGGGAATAACAGATTCATAGAACTGGGAACCTCCTCCTGGAGTAGGGCTGTGTCCAAGTGCGGCCTCAATGAAACCTAGGAGATGGGGAACAGGTTGGGGTCCAAGGTCTCCTCCTCCTCTTAATTCCATTTTTCCTCGTCTTCCTCATCACCATGGTCGCAAGCCCGCTTGCTGCTACCAGTTATGAATTGCCCCCTCTGGTGGCAGATCCTGTGCACTACATTTTCCAGAAGCTCCATGCCTCCTCCCCAAGGACACAAGGGTTTGCAAACCCCAGCTGGAACTTGCACTTATGTGAGGTGGTTTGATAAAATTTACAGGACACTTAACACCCATTTAAAAGGGACCCGTAAGTCAACACACTAGGCTGTTCTTCCTTTGAGGAAGAAGGTTGATGTATTCTTTGCAGTTTTTCTTCATCAGTTTGTAGCATCAAAAGAAAAGTCGAAACAATGAAATTCTATGGGTGCCTGAGTGGCTCAGATGGTTGGGCGTCTGCCTTCAGCTCAGGTCATGATCCCAGGGTCCTGGGATCGAGTCCCGCATCGGGCTCCCTGCTCTTTGGGAGCCTGCTTCTCCCTCTGCCTCTCTCTCTCTCTCTCATGAATAAATAAATAAAATCTTAAAAAAAAAAAAAGAAACAATGAAATTCTACATAACGTAATGTACATGTATTAAACGAGCTCATCTTTCTGTAAGCTTCTGAGGAAGTTATCATTATGACTATAAGATTTAATATATCAGGCAGAGATAGTAAAAATGGAAAATCAGGTTCAAAGAGATTAACAATGGGCCAGACGGCAATAACAGTGTGACTCCCAAGGGCACTCAGCTGGCTCAGTCGGTTAAGCATCCTACTCTTGATTTCAGCTCAGGTCATCATCTCAGGTCATGAGATCAAGCCCCGTTCAGGCTCTGCACTCAGAGCAGAGTCTGCTTGGGATTCTCTCCCCCTCTCCCTCTGTTCCTCCCACCCCTTTAATATAATTAAATAAAATCTTTTAAAAAATAATGTGGCCCCCAAATCTACCTGTAATGTGATATTAAGTCCTTTGGGTCTCTAGTGTTAGCTTTTAACCTCACCACAACCCTGTGAAGAAAATTTTAGTAACATCTCCATTTTCCTGAAAGGGAAACTGAGTCTAAGAGAACTAACATACCTTGCCCAAGGCCACTTGGCCACAGTGTGCCAACGCTGGGACTGAAACCTAGATCCTGCAACATGTAACCCTGGGCTATCACTGCCCTCCTATGAAACACTGGAATGGTAGCATCTTTTGATATTTTCACATTCCCTGAGGAAAATTTCATCTCGTCATGAAGAATTTCCCAATAATGGAGACCCCACCTTCTGGGCTTTAGAGAAACATCTGGGTTTGAGTCTTTGCTCAGTTACTATTCTTTGGTTAACATACACTCCACATACATCCATACATCCACATTTGGGCAATCCACATACATTTTTTAAAAAGATTTATTTATTTATTTGAGCAAGAGAAAGAGAGAGCATGAATGGGAGGGGAAGAGGGAGAGGGAGAGAGAGAATCTCAAGCAGACTCCATGCTGAACACAAAGCCTAACACAGGGCTCAATCTCACAACCCTGAGATCTCAACTGAGCTGAAACCAACAGTCAGACTGAACCTATTGCGCCACCCAGGCGCCCCAATCCACAGACATTCTTAAAGGTATGTTTGTGTAGAACCTACTTCTTTGGGTGGTTGTGACAGCTGAATGAGGCAGAGAAGGAAAGGTGCTCACAACAATGGGATCCCTTGGAAGACAACTGGCCAGAGATATTCAAGCAGAGACCAAAGAATGTGGCTATAGATTGAAACAGATTAACATTGTTAACTTGCTAGGTTCATGATCCCTTAGTGGAACGTGAGGTCCTTGTGGTGGGTTCATGTTATGGGCCAAGCTGTATCTCCCGCCAAACTTATATGTGGACTCTCTAACCTCCAGTCCCTCCAGATGTGACTGTATTTGGAGATAGGACCTTTCAACAGGTGATTTAGTTAGAATGAAGATGTTCGAGTGGCCCTAGTCCAATCTTACTGGTGTCTCTGAAGAGGAGATTTGGACACATAGATGCCAGGGTATGCAACACACAGAAAAAAACCATGTGAAGACACAGTGAGAAGCCAAGGAGAGTGGCCTCAGGAGAAACCAGCCCTGCCAACAACTTGGTCTTGGACTTCCAACTTCCAGGACTGTGAGAAAATGAGTTTCTGCTGTTTAAGCCCCCCATCTGTGGGGTTTAGTGATGGTAGTGGTAACAAACTAATACAAGTTGAAATCAGTATTTTATAAAATATGGAACTGCATGTATCAGAAGATATCACCACATTGGGATAGCACTATTTTAGTTATATGTCTTATCGTATTATGTGGGCTGGGCTGGGATATAAAATGGCAGTCACCAAAGGTGGAACAACATTGGATTTGACACCCAAAACTTCTCTTCTAATTTGGACGTCATATTAATTATGACGATAATTAGCATTTAGTATTCACAGCGTATCAGCACGCAGTAAGCGCTTCTAAGTGCCAACGGTTTACAAATGTTAACTCCTTCACTCCTGTAACATCCTTTCAAGATAATTGTTATTCCTATTTTACGGGTGAGGCTGAGACTGGTTATTTAAACTGTCCAGGGTCAAATATTTAACATTTTTCAGAGACAGGAATCTTGCCCAAAGCAGGCTCTCTCAAAATAGGCTTTCCCTATTCAGCATCATTGTGCAGCTACCCATAATTCTCTGCCCAGTTACTTAGCACCCAGGCATCAGCTTCCCCTCTGCAAAGAATTCCGTGATGGAAATTAGGAAGACCTTGGACTAATAGGCTCTGTGCATGTGATTGGCTAAGGGTACAATGGGCCTTTGATGATTGCAGTAAGAACACCGAGCACTTCTCCAGTTGGCATGGAGCTTTTCTTCTTGTCACTAAGGTAAACGGAGCATTGCGATGTCTGTGGGGGTGGGTAATGAGGCAAAAAGGTCTAGTCCTTCAGGACTGGAAGGAGGTGAGAAAATGGTCCTGGCACTCCTTGTATGAAGACACTGTGAATAGCGTCTGCCCACAGCATCCAGCCCTCCCGCGCAAGCAGGCTCCGGGCCAGACGCTCTTGAAAGCAGGTACATGGGCTCATTAGCAGGGAAATGGCAGTGGGTAATTGGAATATGTAAATGGCATGGGCAAAGAGGGTGTTTTAACAAGCAAGACCCAGAGAGAAGGCGCTTAATTTGGTAGAGAGAAAGGAACAGACTGCCCAGGGAGCCAATTACTGGAGCCACAGGATGGATGCTCAGCTTCGGGAACCCACAGTCAGAACGCAGGGAGCCTGGGACATTGGGTGCATTTGTTTCCACTGCTGAAATGCCAAGTGACCCATGACCCAGCCCTGCCTTTTTTTTTTTTCAGATACCAATTGTTGGGGACTCTCTTTCCTAAATACTTCTGGCCATCATCCTCTCTCGTCTCCAGGATCTGCCACCACTTTCCTTCTGGACCTCAACATCTCAGTTGGGCAATGTCTTGTAGCTTGAATTTGTTTCTCCCGCTCTCAATCTGCAACCTACTGAGTCATCAGAAAGACCTTTCTGAAACCACCTGGGACCATCACTGTATGCTTAAAGCACCTTCATGGTCCCCAAGTTCATAAGCCTGGCATCTAGGCAAGCCTGCCCCATGTGGCCCCTGTTCCATTCATGCTTGCCTCCGGACATCTTGCCCCGGAAGCCCCATGCTTTGTCTTGACCCCGAGCCTTTGCATGTGCTAAGCCTCCCACCTGGCACAGCATTCTCTGAAAGTAACACATCTCAGTGGCTAAAAGCACAGACTCCAAATAACCTGGGCTTGAATCCTGGGGCCATTATTTCTCAGCCATGTGACCTTGAGCAGGGTACTTAGGCTTTCCAAGTGTCATTTCATCATGGTTAATACAGAGAACAATAACTATAATGCCTAGCTCATAACTTTGTTGCTAGGATTAAATGAGATCATCTATATAAAGCACTTAGCTCAGTGCCAGGCACATAGTAAGCACTCAGTAAATGTAAGTAATGATGATGAATGAATATCTATCATGAGTCAGGTCCTTGAAATGCAATGATGATACAGAAATGAGTAAACTGATTTGCATTGTTTATCTCATCTTTTCAACTAAATATGGAATTAATTATTCAATTTTCTTTTATTCCCCCTCCTGTTTCCCACAGACAGAGTAACTCATGAAACAGGCAGTTAGCAAATGCTTGTTGGAAGGATGAATGAATGAATTCATTAATGGATGAATTGAATATTTTACCCTGCACAACAGGTGCCCCCCACTATCTGAAAGTAGATCATTCCTATGAAACCTTTTGTAAGCCAAAACGGTATAGAGCGAAGAAGCAATTAATTTATATAGAAATTTTTTTTTAGCATTTCTAGACCCTGAAAAAAACCTCTCTTAGGCTTTTCTGATACCTTAGGACACATTTTGCTAACGGATGCACAAAATAAATGGAGATAAATCACAGATGTTCATAGACATAGTTCAAAGCTCTGTCATTTGATGCCCGGATGCTGAGTGTAGTTCCCAGGGAAGGAGCTGGGGGGCGCCGCTCTTCCTGCTTGGGGTGCTTACTGCCTCTATCATGGCTCATTGCTAAGCAAAAATTGAATGCTAAAGTTTTTCTTCCTTCTTTCCTTCCTTCCTTCCTTCCTTCCTTCCTTCCTTCCTTCCTTCCTTCCTTCCTTCCTTCCTTCCTTCTTTTCCTCCCTCCCTCCCTTCCTCTCTTTCTTTCTAGAAGCAAAATTCTCTTCCAATTTCTTTCAGTTAGTGAAAACAGGTCCTCATGTAGGTCTTTTGTAAAAGTGAAGTGGCATTACATACACTTTTGAAAAGCTGGGGATACCTGTATAATTAGTCCAAAGAAAAGGAAAAAAATGATATTCAAGAAACACCCAAAATAAATGTAAAGGTTAACGTAAGAATTGCAAATGCGAGGCAGGGAAAAGAAACACTTTTTCCAATTGAGAACAATCTAAGTGAAGTCCTTTAATTATTGCCATCTGGAGTGAAGGTGAGTGCCGTTTGGCTCAGAGCTCACTTGTTGCCCATCAGTCCTGACTTGAGCTGCCTTCCACGGTCATGTGTCCAGACTCCTTCGAGTAATGTAGTAAATGTACATAGTACATCACACACTGCAAAGCTCTACCTCAAAATGGATCCCTGAATGGTGTTCAGACCAAGTCGGAGGTAAGGAGGTTGGGAAACATTAGCCCACTTTATCGATAAGGAAACGGTCTAGGTAGGAATCCAGCAACTTCTCCAAGGTCACTAAGCTCAAAGTCACAGAGCCAGGACTAGAATTTGAATCAGGGTCTAAATTCCATAGCTTAGGCTGACCTCATCCTTTGGGTGATGTGTGCAAGGGCGTGCTTTTGCCTGTCTCTCCTTACTCATTTCTGGGAAGGTTTCTCACCTGCAAGGGATCAAGGGTCCATGTGCCCTACCATTGAGTGATATGAAGTCCAGAAAAAGGAAAACAAAGCAAAAGTATGGAGGGAGGAGAGAGGGCAGCACCTCTGAGGATTTGCTGTAGTTAAGTTTTCAAGAATAAAGAATACGTAGAGGGGATCCTTCCTTTCCAAATATATGTGCTTTTGGCTTGAATTGTTACAAGACCCAAACTGGGGTTTGCCTGGTCTCCTCCCAAAAGGCAAGGGGTGTCTGTCTGTCTCCTTGGATGCAAAGACCTGTCTCACTGGCTCCTCCCAGAGGTAGATTTATAACCAGGTGCAGAGCAGGCATTTGGAGGATATGTTATTTGGTCAGAAGCAGTTTTATGGAATCTTGTGATAGTGAGGCATTCTTACGTCCAGGGATGGTGATGTTGCAGAAGCATGATGGGCAGAGGAGGCAATTTTGTATCCAGGAGATGTGTCTGTTCTACCTGAGACACATCTCCCCAACCCCAACCATGACTGCAAGGTCCAGTGTAATCAACCTGCCACCAGGTTGAACCCCTGAGGAAGGTGCCATACTGGAGGCTCAGCGTTGGTCTTCTCCGCAGGTCAGGCATGCTGCAGTAGTTTTGGCAATTGTCACCACCAGACTATTAACAGAGGGTACTTCTGGGTAACAGGATGACAAATCATTGTTGCTGCCTTTTTGCTGCTTTGTATTTCATAATAACTATGAGGCACTTCTTGTGCAACAAATAATAAAAGCAAATTTAAACATGGTCCAAGACAGTCATTTAATGTGTTTTGGGGAACAGGGTGGGGGGACAGGGCCCCTGTTAACTTGTGCCCATGAACCTGAGATTCTGTCCTGCTCCTTTGATTACAGAAATCGTCCCTGGAGCATCATCTCTCGGCAAGCACGTTTCTGTTCATCTCATCCCTGGAGGCTTACACCCCCGGGGAAGCAGGATGTACAGAGAAAAGAACTCAGGCTCAGAGAAAGTCTTTTGGCTTCTCTCTCCTTACTCATTCCCAGGAAGGCTCCCCACCTGCAGGAGAGAAGGAGTTCATCAGAGACGAAGACCAGTGAAAGGGGAAACAAATCAAAGGCATAGGGGAGGGGCGTCAGGTGGCAAATCTGAAGACTAGGAATTGGTTGGGTTTTCAAGGTCGCACACTGAGGTTGTGCAGAGCTGGAATGGAAACCAGCAGTGGAATGCCCTGTTGTTTGTACCAGGGCCCCCAGTCTGGCCCTGATGGATACTGTGTTCCTGAACTCTGTCATGGTACCAACACCCTGTTGGTACCTGAGGTTCTTGGGTACTTTAAGCCTCAAAGAAGATTCCTTTCAATAGAATATAGGACATTTGATTTCTGTTAGCTGGAATCTGTGCTACGGAGTGTTGCGATTACACAGTCCCCCAAATGGCACTGAGAATGCCTCCCGTTTTTCGTGACATTTCCAAGCCTCCTATCTGAACAACACTCTGCATTGGATTATAAAACCATTAAGCAAATCAATTTCCAAACTACATGGCAGTTTCCCTATCATTGGATTTAACTGGATCAGAGGGTTGATTTATATTGACTTTACCTCACGTTTTATGGGAGGCATGAACATAGCCCCTACACTTGATCTTAAAACATTAATATTTGATAGTCTGCAGCTCTCATCAAAATAGAAGTCTCCTCACATGCCGGAGGATCCAAACTGTTATTCTGAAAATCTGAACTTTTGATTAATTGCCCAGTAATGATGTCTTCTTTCTATGGGGTCCTCGACTAGTCTCCTTTGATGCTTATCTGGTGAGTCTTTTTATTTTAAATTCTGTCAAAATGTTTTTGTTTTGTTTTGTTTTTTTGTCACCATGTTACTTGAGTTGCAATGGGTACTAAGACTTTCCAAGAATAAAGATTTTCACAATGGTAAAAAACAAAACCAAATCCCATATGCAAACATACAGCCAATATTTCATTGTGAGCCAAGCATTGTTCTGGGGCTTTACATTCTGCCTTCACTTATTAGTCATTCATTCATGAATAGGTATTGAGAGCCTACTAAACAGCAAGCATCCTTCTAGGCTTCAGGGATAGAACCCTGAGACCCCGCTCTTGCTTAGTGAGATAGTAGTAAACAAAACGCAGCTTGGATCATTTTAGGCAGTGATAAAGGTAACCAATAAATAAAACAGGAAGGGATTGAGGGCGACTTTAGAAAAGGGGCTCAAACAAGAAGGATGGAATTGTTCCTTAGTCAGTTGGGATAGGAATGCAATGGAAAGCTCAGGAACCTGCGCTGGTGTGCTGGGGGTGGAGGGTGAACAGATGTTCAGAAGCATGCTTGGTGGGGGGGGGCGGGAGTTGCAGCTTCCATTTGGAGCTTCTCTCACCTAGGCTAGTCCCTTCCTCTGCACTCTTTCTCGTTTCCAGTGTTTGCACTGACCGGTTACTTACCAGCCTCCAACTAACTCACTGCTGAGCATCATTCTCTTCATGAACATCTGTGGGGGTCCTACTGTGCGTGCAGTCACATGTCCATAAACCAGTTCATGCAATGTTCACAAAGTGAAACCCGCAGCCCCCTGACGGATGAATAATCTCTCTCAGTCAGGTTGTAGCTCTTATTCTATATTAAGGTCCCATATTAGAGTCACTCTCTGGACAAACTATTCTGTAGCTTTAAGCGGTTTATTTTTGTGCCTATACAACACTGTTTAATGATTTCAGCCTGGGTACAGTTTAACTCCTTTCTCAAAACTATCCTTATTGGTTGAGATTTCTGAGGTTCTCCCCTCTGGCATTCTTTCATACAGATACTCCTCCTTCCTCCCCATTCCCACACTCACACTTCCTTCTCTTCTCCCCACCCCCCCTCACCTCCCGCTTCTTTCTCTCCATACCTTTCCCCTCCCCCATCCCACCTCCCCTCTCCTCCCCTCTCCTCCCCTTCTCTCATTCTCCTTGGCCAACTCCTTCAGGCAATACAGAGCTGGCATTCCTTTGCAGGCCTTCTGGTGGCTCACACACTAGGGATGGATCCTTGACTTGGCCTTGCTCGTAGACCCTCCCCGCTGCCCAAGACAAGCCTGGAGAGAGTGGGAAGTGAAGGAGGCTCCAGGTACCAGGGGACAGCAGGATCTCTGTAATGGTGGTGGCCATGTGGGAGGGAGCTGAGAGGTTCAAAGCAGGGGACCCTCACCGCCCTCTGCCAGTGATTTAATGTGATCTAGTCCCTACCTAACAGTGGCCTCCCCTTCTTCTGCCCTCCTCTGACTCAGTGCATTCAAGCCATACTTCACATTTGAGCTTGCTGTTCTGCTGCCTGGAATGCTCTTCCTGACATTTACATAGTTGCCCCAGCTTGTCACTTAGGTCTCACCCCAAAATGTCACCTTCACAAAGAGGCCTTCCAGGACCAGCCAATGTAAAGAAATTCCCCACTTCTAGCACATTTTCTAGCTATTTTGTTTCCTCAAAGCATCCACCAATCTTGGCAATTACACTATTTGTTTGTTTTCCATTACTGTCTTCCATCTTTCCAGAATACAAGTTTTATGAGTGCAGGGATCTTGTATGCCCAGGTCCGAAAACACTGCCCCTCTCAGTAGAAGCTCACTCACTTGAGGTTTAGTAATTGAATGAATGAACAGAGACTCAGGCAAGAGAGGGAATGACTTGCTAGAGCCCAGGTTAAGAGCCAAGCCAATTCTGGGAGTTCTTTCTCTTTCTTCAAACCTCTGTTCGCCTGAGCCGGCAAGGGCCAAGGGCCAAGGGCCAAGGGAGGTGAGGGCTGCTCTATCCACCTTGAACCAGAAACCAAACAGGGAGCCACCCAGAGTGTGTGGGCTCACGGCGCGCTGGGCCTTGGCCAACCCAGCAACTTGGATTTTACTTCCAAAGCCAAGAAGCAGGGTTGGGAGGTGACCAGAGAACATAAAGCTGCAGCGGTCAGGCCAATGCCGAAGGTCGACAGAAGAACCCCCCCAACCCCGCCTCGGTCCCTCCCCGCCTTCCCCCCCTTTGTCCCCACGCCCAGCCCGGGGAAAGCCCTAACACCCACAGGGGCGAGGGCAGCCCCGCTTGGCGGCCTCAGAGCAGGCCACCCGCGAGGCGCGCGGGGTGGGGGGCGGCGAGGGGGGCGGGGCGCTGCGGGGGCTTCCCGCCGCGACGGGGCGGGACAATGGGGCCCCACCCCGGCGAGGGAGCGGGGCGGCGGCGTGCGCTCGGCCCGCCGCGCGCTGGCTCGCCGCGGCTGCTGCGGGGCTGAGGCTGGAGCGGGCGGGGAGGGGCGCGGGGCGGGGGGGAGAGCGGAGGAGGGCGGAGGCGGCGGCGGCGCGTGTGGCTTGCGGGCGGGCGGGCGGGCGGGCGGGCGGTTGGCACCGGGCTTGTAAATAAACTGCGATGCTGTCTCGGGCTCGCCGGCCCGGGTGCCGCCGCCGCCGCCGCCGCCCCGGAGCCGCGGTGCCAGGCTCCCGCCGCCGCGCGCCCTAGCGCCTCCGCGCCAGCCTCGCGCGCCCTCGCCCGCTCCCCGCAGCCCCCGGCCCGCGCCCCTCGGGGTCCCGCGGCTGACCCGCGCGGGATGTGACCCCTTCCCGCTGCCCGGCCTCCCCTGCCCCCCGGGGGGCCCGCCTTTGCTTGCTTTTGGGGGGGGTGGGGAGCGGCGCGCGGATCATGGCATTGGAGTTCCCGGGCTTGCAGCCGCCGCCGCCGCCCCATCCACGCACCCCGAGCGCCCCTTCTTCCCCGAGCAGCAGCGGAGAAGGCGAAGCGGCCGGCGGGGGCGAGGCAGATGGGGCTCAAGGCGCGCAGGGCGGCGGGGGCGGCTGGCGGCGGCGGCGACGGGGGCGGCGGCGGCGGGGCCGCTAACCCGGCCGGAGGGGACGCGGCGGCGGCCGGCGACGAGGAGCGGAAAGTGGGGCTGGCGCCGGGCGACGTGGAGCAAGTCACCTTGGCGCTCGGGGCCGGAGCTGACAAAGACGGGACTCTGCTGCTGGAGGGCGGCGGCCGCGACGAGGGGCTGCGGAGGACCCCGCAGGGCATCGGGCTCCTGGCCAAGACCCCCCTGAGCCGCCCTGTGAAGAGGAACAACGCCAAGTACCGGCGCATCCAAACTTTGATCTACGACGCCCTCGAGAGACCGCGGGGCTGGGCGCTGCTCTACCACGCGCTCGTGTGAGTACCCAGCCGCTCGGCGGCGCAGGTTGGGGCTCGGGTGCGGGCTGGAGCCAGGACGGCTGTGGGGCCTTAAAGCCCAGGGGCGCCGGTGGGCTGAGGAGGAGACCAGTCTGTCCTCCGTGTTCCTCCGCTGTGTGTGTCCGTGTGTCTGTGAGCCACTCTCTGGCTGTTGGACACCAGGGCTTCAAAGACCCAAGCGTGGTTCCCCAGCTAATCTGGAGATTGGATTGGCGTGTTTGTGCGCGCGCGGGTGCGCATTTATGGCACCTTCTCCGGATGTTGGTATTGAAGCTTAAAAGAATGATGTGGTTTTTCCAATTAACGTGGGGGATGAACAGGATAAAGCGGATCCCTCCCATACGCTCTGTGTTTCTGCTTGGGGTGGGTCCCTTCTCCTGGGATCGCTACTGAGTTTAGATGATGCGTCCTGGAGTTAGGGATGGGAGTGGTACACTGCCCATAGTGGTGTGTGTGTGTGTGTGTGTGTGTGTGCGCGCGCGCGCGCGTATGTGCACGAGCGCGCGCATGAGCGCGGGTATCAGTAGCTTGCTTGTGCTACCCTTCTTAGGGCTCCATCCTGATATAGAACCTGGTGTTGCCCTAGTTGGGGGCTTGGACTGGTCAAAATGTGCATCTTTGGATTATTTTTATGGAAGTTAATGAGCAGGAGAGAGAATATAAGAGAATGAGAATATCTCAGGCTCCAGCCTAGACAGAGGAGCTGGGGCTTAACAGTGCCAGATCAGGTCCGGGGCTTATTTTGGCTGAGGTACCTCCATGATTTGGTCCTGATATCCCCTCAACATCAACTGCTGTCCCCTTCTCTCACTTTGGCTGGACAAGGGTGCGGGCCATGTGATGGGGCTTGGGCTGGAGGTTTGACCCCAGGCACCCTTCCCCTAGAAAGCATCTCCTTGCTAGTCAGGATGAACATGCACTGCCAGGGAAGGAAGACGGAACTCCGTTCTGCACTGACACTCGGGACAGGAAATCTTCTTGCACTTGAGGGAGTGGGGGGGAGGATGGTAGTGGTGACTTCTCACCTAGGAGACAAAATCAGAGCTGTCAGCCTACACCCCAGGGCCGGCAGGGCATCTCCAGTTGCCCCTTGCCTCCTGTCTGTGGCTTAGTCATTCTGATGGCTGCTTCTTGGGAAGCTGTACGTTATCAGGGTTTGGGCGGGGAATTGGCCATAACTTTGGCCCTTCTTGTGCCTTTAGTAGTGGATATTCCTCTGTGTCCTCCTCCAACTGACCACGACTGTTGTGGTCCCAGGGAGTTCAGGGAGCCTTGGAGTTGCTACCTGCCAATCATCTTTGGTTGCAATGGCTTTTCCAGGTTTGGCCACCAGGTGGGGGCGTCTGCCCAGGACCTCAGACTTGGCAACAGGTTTCTTCTGAGAGGTTGCAGAAGCCTGGAAAGGGTGCCTCCCTGAAGCTGAGGAACTGGCAGGAAGGAGGGGGCATCCAGCCAGGAACATGGATTCCTGATGGTCCAGCCTCTGGCATCCACTTCCTCCTGAATTTGCAGGTGTTCGTGGCTGGAGAGAAGGCCTAGCAAGGGTTACTCTTCCATTTGCTTTCTTCAGGTGGTAAAAAGGGATGAAAAATATATTCATCTCTGTTTCTAGCACTGTGTTTAGTTCAACTGAACTGAAGGGGGTTCAGTTAAATTAAGTGTTTAGTTAAATTGAAACTGGAATGTGATAGTAAAAAAAAGCTCGGATCTGAGTGCACCCATACATAAAGAGACTCAACATGTCCTTTTGCATGTAAATGGCATTCACTATTTATTGGCTGACTTCCAAACCTGGGGTTTCACTGAAGTTTGTGGGGTCCCTCTTTCTTCACCTCCCGCCATTCCCAGACAACACCCCTGCCCTGCCTGCCTTACCCCTGGGGGAGGGATAGCTAAGGCCTGTTGTTGACGGAGCCTCGATTTTATCCTTCTTTCGAATTATTCCATCACGCAGAAGCAGGTTTGAGAATGCCCAAACCTGTAGCCTTGTTTCCCAGAGAGGACCAGGAAAATCTGAGAGCGTGGCATAAGGAAGAGGTGAAGACCTAGCCAGATGCTTCAGACATGCAAATCATTTATTTCATTGAACTCTCTCCAGGATTTTATGAGGTGGGAATTACTGTCTACATATTAGAGATGAGAGTAAGAAAACTTCAATGAAACCCCTTGTCCAAGATCACACAGCTGCTGTTCTGGCTGCTCACATCTGAATGCAGTGGGTCAACTGTGTTTCTGAGCTGGATCCCAGTTCTGACCCTCTGCCAACAGTTGCAGGGCTCTGAGTATTTCACTGGGCATCACTGGGTACCCCTTGCCCATTGATAACACAGGGCTCGTAAGAACACCTCCGCCTTCACTTGCTAGCTCACAGCTGTTAATGGCTAGAAATGGGGTTTGGAAACAAAACAGGGGCTAGTCGGAACCCAGGGAAGCACGGTGTTCAGGAAATGCGGAGTGGGCTAAGGCGGTGGTGGGATTGCAGGTTCTGACTCATTGGGAATTATACAGGAAAGCATGCTGGGCTGGGTGTGAGCTCCTAATACTGAAGCATACCCAGTCAGTGGATACACTGTGCATCCCCCCTCCAGCTTAGCAGGAAGTGCAGTCAAGTGAACAAATTGAACTTTTCATTGATGATTCAGGATTTTGCAAGGCACTGTAATTCGTGCTTCGAAGCGTCCGTTATCCTGTTCTGGGCTGTAGCTAATGGCATAAGGGGGCTGGGAAATTGGGCTGACCTTGGGCTCACAATCTAGTGCATACTTTTATTTTATCTTTTTAATGAATTGGACCCATGAGATGCGATTCCCATCCCCCCCACTGCTCCTGTCCTGAAGGTAGAATACAGCAAATGTGGAGACCAAAGACCCCCACCCTACCTAACCCTGCTCCCTTTGCCTTAAATGCTCATCCCTATTTTTTCCTGGCTACTCACTTTCACCTTGGCCCAGCTCTGATGTGGCTTCCTCTGGGAAGCTTTTCTCTGACCCCACCACCCCCTCCCCAGGTTGAGTTAGAATTGCCCTCCTCTGCAATGTCCCTAGCTGTAGGATTTTGCACATTACATTAGATTGATCTGTTTGCTCATCTCTGCCATTGAACCAAGAGCTACTTGGGAATAGGGCCATGGTGTTCTTTGGCGTTCTGTTTCTGGCAGGCTGTGGGGTCCGTGGTGGTTACTGGATAAGCACTGATTGACTGGGTGAGTGAAAGAATACTCTCAGCTCACTGAGACTTCGCTGTGAATAGTTTTAATGTTATCACCACCATCACCACCACAAGTAGGTACAGTCAGCATTATAGGATTTTAGTGAAAAGAATAGCTGGCAGAAGTCTTAAAATGGACTAAGGGGGGGCGCCTGGGTGGCTCAGTTGGTTAGGCGACTGCCTTCGGCTCAGGTCATGATCCTGGAGTCCCAGGATCGAGTCCCGCATCGGGCTCCCTGCTCGGCGGGGAGTCTGCTTCTCCCTCTGACCCTCCTCCCTCTCATGCTCTCTGTCTCTCATTCTCTCGCAAATAAATAAATAAAATCTTTAAAAAAAAAAGGACTAAGGGGAGGAGGGGACAGGGTGGGAGACCATGCTTTGACCCCAGTGAGCCTGATCCCTTCTCTGCTTCCTGAGCCTGAAAAGGATCCTGCTGTTGTGGAGAAAGTGCTGGATTTGGAGCTCCTCCCATCTGGACCACCTGAGGTCTCTGTGATTTTGCATGGCCCGGAGGTTGGGATTGGCCCCTGTCACAGGGTGGTGTTCAGGTTTCAAGTGTATGAATGAAATTAGCCCAACACCAGGCACTGAATATTCATTAGTTGATTCTGAATAGGGGTCTCCTTAGAAGCACATACCACTGTCGTGCTCTGACATTGTCCTGGGACTCCCCTTCCTTAGCCTGTCAGCAGAGAGATGCTGGCTTCTTCTTGGTGCTATTGTTGGATGGACTCTCTGCACAAACCTTCTGCTCCTCTCACCACCTCCCTGCAGCCATCACTCACTCACCTGTTGACGGACCAAGGGGACATGGTCACAGGAAGTACCTCCCGTTTGCATTCAGAGGTGGGCTGGCCCCTGGGGACCAGGTTGGGGGAGGTGGCAGGCAAAGCTGAGAGGTGGGGCACAAGGACCCAGCAGCTGCTCTGGAATGTAAGGGCTTGGCTGGTGGTCTTAGCCTATTGACTGGAAGATCTACAGTCCCTTTTTTTAGAGGCTGATCAGTATTCCATGTTCTTTCTCCATTCATCTGTTGATGGACATGTAGCTCATTTGTACATCTTGGCTATTATGAATAGTGTTTCAGTGAACCTGGAAGTGCTAATATCTCTGAGATCCCAATTTCAATTCTTTTGGATCCATATTCAAAGGTGAGATGGCTGCATCATATGGTAGCTCTATTTTTAATTTTTGAGGAACCTCCATATTGTTTTCCATTGTTTCCCCCATTCCAATGTTTCCACCATTTTGCATTCCCGTCCACGGCGTGCAAGGTTTGCAGTTTCTCCCCATCCTCACCAACACTGTTTCTCTTGGTTTTGATTTTGTTTCCGTTTTTGTCTTTTTTTTTTTTTTTTTTTTGATAATAGCTCTCCTGACAGGTGTGAGGTGCGGTATCATTGTGACAATCTTTATTCAGCTGTAAGAGCATGGTCTTTGGAGTAAGACCCAGGTTTAATCCAATCTGCTCTTTTCTGGCTGTGTGACCTGGAGTAATTTGCTCACTTTCCTGGATTTCAGTTTCTTTATTTCTTTTTTTTTTTTTTAAAGATTTATTTATTTATTTGAGAGAGCGAGAATGAGAGAGAGTACATGAGAGGGGGGAGGGTCAGAGGGAGAAGCAGGCTCCTCGCTGAGCAGGGAGCCCGATGCGGGACTTGATCCCAGGACTCCAGGATCATGACCTGAGCCGAAGGCAGTTGCTTAACCAACTGAGCCACCCAGGCGCCCCCTCAGTTTCTTTATTTCTGATATGGAGATAGTCAGGCCTACCTCCCGGGGTTCTTGTGAAATTTAATTGAGGTGATGATATACAACACCTAAACATTGCCTTATGTTGGTTTGCAACCTTGGGCATTCCCCAGGTTAAATCCAAAACTGGCCCCCTCTGCAGACAGAGGGCAAGGGGAGAGGGAAGTAAGAGGAGGGCCACTCCAGATCCCTAAGTGGCAGGTTTCATAAGCAAGGGGACTTATATGTGAGGCTTGTCTTGGACACTGAAAGATGAGCAGGTCTTCCCACCCACTCTCCAGAATCTTAAAGGTTTTCAGAGAGTCCTTAATGGGGTTTGGTCACATACCCAATACAGACGGTGTCAGCAGCACCTTACTCTCAAGGCTGCATCTTTGGAACAGCTCCCACTGTGGGAACGGTGGAGGAGGGAGCGCACGGTCCAAGAACGGGGGAGGTGGTGAGGTCCAACTCGAGGGTCACCCTGCGGTCACGTCCTCTCAGTGACCTCCCCCAACACACTGAAGATAGTCAGTAAATATTGTTTCCTTCTTGCTTCTCCTCTCAATCCTATTTTAATCTGCCTTCCTCTTGCCCCTCTCATCAAACCCTTGCCCCTCTCCCCTCTCTAATAACCTTGTTTTATTTTCTTTTCCTTTTCTGAACTCCTTGCCTTATTCCTGGCTTTTGTTTTTTATGATGCTTGCAAACCACTCAGATGAAAAAGTCAAGGAAGGGGTTGATTGCAAGCACCCACAGTCGCAGGTGTCTGGACCCCAGTGAGGCGGTGCGCTGAGAGGGTCTGTGACCCCAGGTGCCTGGTATCTCACTGTCCAGGAGCCAGGCTCACGCAGGTGGCTGTCGGTGCTGGAAGGGAGGGTACATTTTCTCTCCTTTACAACTGAAAACAGGTTCTGAAAAGTTATGTGATTTGTCCAGATGCTTGGAGCTACCTAAGTGGTAGAGCTGGGACCCCGCAGGAGTGTCCCACCTCTGTCACTGTCTTCATCATGTCACTGTTGTCCCCAATGGCAGACGATGCAGAAGAAAGGTAGCAGAGACTGAAACTCTACCTTCCTGGGTCAGGCGCTTTGTACAGCTGCTTTCCTGAAAAGTCCCCAGGGGAGAGGAGCCTGGCTGGCCCAGTCAGTAGAACATGAGACTCTTGATCTCAGGGTCCTGAGTTTGAGCCCCATGTTTGGCGTAGAGCTTACTTTGAAAAAAAATCCCCAGGGGAAAGCAGATCGGCTGGTCTGCCGGCTTTGTACACATGGAGTAACAGTAAGATGTTTCAAACTTTGATATACATGTGAATCACCTAGGCAAGAAGGGACGTTAAGGAAAATCTGGCAGATATTTCTTGAACCAGTCATTGAACTTGTGCATAATTAATACAATGGACCCTACCCTCCTCTTGAATAATTCAGTGGAAATGAGCAACATACCTGCAGTCGTGCCTAAAATGACCTGAATACAATCATGAAGAAATAATAAACAAATTCACATTGTGGGAAATCCTGCAAGATGTCTGGCACAGTCTCTTCCAAAGGGTCCCTGTCAGAAGAACAAATAAGGAAACTGTCTCAGTTAAAGGAGCTCAAAGAGATATGACAGCCAAATGTAGTGCATGCACAGAAACAAGTGGGACCACATCAAGCTAAAATGCTTCTGCCCAGAAAAGAAGCAGTCAACAGAATGGAAAGGCATCCTGCAGAATGGGAGAAAATATTTGCAAATCCTATATTTGATCAGGGCTTAATATCCAAAATATATAAGGAACTCCTACAACTCAACAGCAAGAAAGCAAATGATCCTGTTAAAAAATGGGCACAGGACCTGAATAGACGAGAAGATACACAGAGGGCCAATGTGTACGTGAAAAGGTGTTCAACACCTGCTCACCATCAGTGAAATGCAAATGAAAACCCCAGAGAGGTGATAGAATGGCTATGATCAGTAAACCATGAAATAGCAAGTGTTGGCGAGGATATGAAGAAAAAGGAACTCTCGTGCACTGTTGGTGGGAATTTAATTGGTATACAGTTATCACAGTACATAAAACAGTATGGAAGTTCCTTTAAAAACTCAACATAGAACTATGAGATGATTCAGCAATTCCACTTCTGGGGATTTGTCTGAAGGAAATGTAAGCACTGTCTTACCTTTGATAACATGTGGAACCCCAATTGCAGCAAAATGTTTAGCAGTTAAGACAAGGAAACAGTCTAAATGTCCACGGATGCATGAATGGGTAAAGGAAATGTAGTATATACACACAATGGAATGCTGTCCAGCCATGAAAAAGAAGGAGATCATGCCATTTGCAATGACATGGACACAGATGAACCTTGAGGCTACTATGTTAAGAAAACTAAGTCAGACAGAGAAAGACGAATACTGTATGGTCTCACTTATATGTGGGATCTTAAAAAACTGAACTTAGGAACAGAGATCAGATGGGTGGTTGCCAGTGGCTGGGGCCTGGGGGGAATTGGGTGAAGATGGTCAAAAGGTACAAACTTCCAGTTATAAGATGAACACGTTCTGGGGATCTACTGCACAGCGTGGAGACTATAGTCAACAGTACTGTGTTGTATATTTGAGAGTTGCTCAGAGAGTAGATCTTAAGAGTCCTCATCACACACACATACACACACAGAGGTAACTGTGTGAGGTGCTGGATATGTTTCTGAACCTTATGTGGTAGTCATTTCATTATATATGTATGTATCAAATCATGACATGGTACATCTTAAACTTACACGATGTTATATGTCAGTTATGTCTCAGTAAAGCTGGAAAAAACACAAGTGACTTTCATGATTCTTGATTGGATCCCAGATTGAAAAAAATAAATAACAATAAAGGATATTATTATAGGGAAGGTGAAGAAAATTTGAACGTGGACTCCATATTAGATAACATCATTATGTCAAAATTTAATTTCTTGAGTGTGGCCATTGCATTGTGGCTACGTAGGCGAATGTTCTATTTTTTACGAGCCACGTGGTGTAATCTTTAGTGGTCAGGTGTCATGATACCTACAACTTACTTTGCCATGTGGGGCACGCATACAGACCATGCAAACATGTAAATGTGCACATACCACATACCCACAGAAGAGAGAGAAGGAGGCACTTATGGCAAAAATATTAACAGTCAGAAGGTCACAGCGAAGAGAATGTATATGGGTATTATAGTACTCTTAACTTTAAGTTTAAAAAAAATCAAAAAGTTAAAAGTACTTAAAAAAAAAAAGACTAAATGCACACAGACAGCACAGGGCACATATAGGAAAACAGATGACAGGCCCCACCCCAGAAATTGATGCCGTTGGTCTGTGGGGGTCCAGGCATGGTCCTTAAGTGATTCCAATATGAAGCCAGGCCTGAGAACCATTGGCCGAGCTGGACAGGCTTTGTTGGTTCATGGATTCTGTATAGAACGTACCTGAGGTTCCTGTCCACCTTGGGCTTTTGTCCAGGTAATGCCAACAGACAGTACAGAGGTATAGCTTAGTGGGCCAACGTCATTCGTGTCAAAGCTGCACACGCTGAGTCAGGTGCCAAGCTGTGTGCCAGGCTGTTGAGGCAGATGAGCCGTAATTCTCCTATGGAGGGAGACACTTGAAACAACTAAATTTGAGTAGTCTAGCAAATGCAGTAATAGTATGCAAATGAGGAACCAGGTAGGCAGAAAGGGCATGCACTGTTGAGCCTCCTGTGTTGTGTTAAGGAGATTCCTCCAAAGGAGATTTATGAGACTGGAGGGAAGATGTTTGTCCAGTTGATGACCAGCCTTCCTCTCCTGCTTCGAGAACCGAAGGCTACATGCAATTAACTTGGATACTCCATTATTATTCTTGTGTTATTAGGAAGCTCCCCCGTTCAAGTTTGTATTCATGAAAAATAATTCCATCTATGTTTGAAAGTTTCATAGGTCAACGGGGATCCTATGGTATTTTCCAAAGAATCAACGTCCTGCTCTCTCTTTTTTTGTCTGGGTCTTGAAGTTTTGACAGAATGAAAAGAGAATTTGTTACATCTCTTTAAAATTGAGCAATGTAAAAAGAAGCAAGGGAAAGGTCTTCCAGTGTGGATTGATTAAAAACCCTTTGTAGACACAGTGCCATGTGGCTCTGGTCTGGGGTGGCCCAAGACAGCTGTGGGTTTGTGAGAAGGTCATTGGGTGAGCTGTTAGGAGAATTGCATTAGCCATGTGGTTCGGACACCTCACTAGTCCCACCATCTGCAGATGCCTTCTGCATGGGATTGATGTAAGAATCCCGGGAGAAAATGTGTGAGGGAATGCTTTGGGAACTATGGTGGCATTTCCCTAAAGCTCTAGAAGGATCAGATGAGTCCATGGTTGGGACCTCTCTGTCTGGGTCTGAGAATCTGCCCACGCACACATTTGCCACATTGCTGTTGTTATGCATTACCTGATACCAGGAACCCATCAGTAATCTAACTCAGCATGCACATCCACAGGGATGGAAGGGGACCTTTGGGGACACTGACGAGGAAGAGGTTTGCAGGTGACAAGGTGATGTCAATACTGAGGTCTCGGGCCACCTCTGGTTATGCTGGTGTCATAGGATGCAGATATGGTGCCTTCCAAACTGTGGTCTTGTTGGATGGGACTTTGCATTCTGCCACAGACGAATAGAGGAATTTGTTTGAAATGTGCTCTTGGGAGAACAAACTAGGTTATAATTCAGGAATAAGATTGCTTTTTGCTTGTAGTTTATGAAGAATAAAAGTGTGTATGTAGCAGTTGGCTCATGGAACACGCCATACCTTGGCTCTGCTTGGGTTCCTCCTATAGTGGGCTTCTCTCCTTGCTGAAGACCTAAGCTAGGATCTCCTTTTCCTCTCTTCCATCCTCCCTCCTTCCAGAGACGTGTAAAATCGTCTGGACCCTCTAAGACTGTAACAGTTGAGTTGGGGCATATAAGCCCAACATATCAATTATAAGCAATGTTTTTGCATCATTTCATAGTTTATTATAGCCCTCCTTGGGCAACATCAATAGGATTCCTGCTTTATACATATGAGTAACAAAAATTCTTAGAGCAAATCCCTTCTTTTTTTTTTTTTTTTGCCACATCTGGCTTTCTTAAGGAGTAGGCAGCCTGACAGAGTTTCTTTGCCACTGACCCTTAGATTCTTTGTAAACTTTCGTTAGCAGTTCAAGCCCGTTTCTGCCATTATGGGTGTCTTTTTGAAGGGATGGGGTGAAATATTATCCAACATACTGCACTAGGGGAATGTGTTCATCCAGTCCCGACCATCTGTACTAATGGAAAATCACTTAGCACTATCACACTGTTTATCTCCCTACTCCTACCCTTTCTTAGAGTCTTACATCAATCCCAGCTTTTGCTTTATCTCACCCCACATATATCAGTCATGGATGCTTCTCCACCTGGTGATGTCAGTCCAGAAAATGGAACCAGAAGGCCTTAGTATTCAGCAAGTCTAATCAAACTGATCAGCAGTAATTACATAACAGCAGTTTATGGGATTTATGGACCCAGCCCCGAGAGAGGCACTTGGCCGATTATAGACCTCAGAGGACTTCAGAGCTGGAAGGAATGGTAGAGAAGATGAAACTGAGGTCCAGAGCCCTTAAAAACTTGCCTACAGTCATGCTGATGACAAAGGAAGGACCTGAACTCGGGTCTTCTTCCAAGGCTGGGTTCCATGCAGCCACGTCGGCTTCTGCTCATGATGCTCCAACAGCTGTGTACCAATGGAGAAGTTTCGCTACAGCTGAATTCTTCTGGGTTGCACTGGCTTAGGGTCTGGATCAAATGAACAGAAGAAAGAGGAAAGCCAGGGGCAGGCTGATCTGGAGTCCATACACAGGTTTCAGGCGGCCTCTTGCCAAGGAGGATTTCTCTTCTACTAAAATTCCCAATACCCAGACCACCTTTTCCCCACCTCCCCCCCACCCCCCACCCTCTAGCCCTCTGCCAAGAGTCGTATCAAGTAGTCTCTGCTTTCCATTGAGGTCAGCACGGAGTTGGAGCATTCAAAACCCGCATCTTGTAACTAATGTTTTTATCCGTTTGGGTTGTTATACTGTCACATATGGGACAGCACTGCCGTTTGGTCCGTTCATGGAAACCTGATTTATTTTCATTAACAAGAGGAACTGACATTTGTAGAGTTGCTTCTCTGTGCCATGTTGGGCTTAACACTCGAGATGATTCTCCTAACGTGTGGCTGAGAGCCCAGCCCCAGGATCCCAGAGTTCTAACCCTGAGGCTTCGGCTCTTTGGCTCTGTAGCCTTAACAAGTCATTTTACTTTTAATCAGTTAAATGGACCTAATACTCCCTGCCTTACAGGTTGTTGAATGGATTAAATGAAGTAATTCACGCAAGTGCTCAGCAGAGTGCTAGCATTGGATCTTAGCCTGTGTTCCTCTGGTTGCTCTCTGAGCCAAAGAGCTCAGGGCAAATGGTTTATTTAACACAGGATTATCCCATCTTGTTTTCACTATCTCCTCTTTGAGGAGTTTTTAAGACCTGTTTCCCCTAATTGCCCCCACCCATGACATTTTAATGCCACCGGTATATTGCATATTTCTTTGTAGACTGTGTGTATATCTGAGCTTGATATAAAAAAAGAGTAAGATTTTTTTCACCTAGCCCCATTCCCCCCAAGAACTGATTTTGCCCCCCTTGAAGATGATACCATTCCTATTGAGAATGCACAATTTAGGAGGTGATTCCAAAAAAAAAAAAAAAAATAGAGAAATAACTAAAACAGGGGAAAGGCAGGGAAATCCGACAGAAAGGAGAAAGTGGCTGGAGGACACATTTTCAAGCAGGTTACCATGGGGTCCTTAAAGCTCAGCCCCTGGGGACCCTGGACTGCAGTGTGGAAAGATGCACAATTATCCTCAAACTCCATCCATCCCTGGCTCAGGGCTGCTCCATGATATTACCTCTCAGAGAAATCCCTTCGATGGAAATTTGGGCTCTTTGTCAAAGGTATTTGTCAAAGGCCACATTTGGCAGGTGCTGCCAGTGGGTTCTGGAGCAGAATGGGAGGGGACCGGCCATGACTGCTACTCACATCGTTTAAGTGAAGGAAATATCGTGATATGAGTTCACAGGTGTTTCTATGTCTTCTCAGTGGTTCTTAAGTAAAGGAAGTCTTTGTGGCCTGAGGGTCATGGTAATTCTGTAGTGCTTTTCCCCGTCATTAATTTTTCATTTAGGACAGTCATTCAAGAAAAAAAATCTGAAATAAAAGTATGTGTAAATATGTCAGTTCAGTGCCTGGTTTCTAGCGATAGCTAACATTTCTGAGCTCCGCTGTGTGCCAGAATTCTCAAACCTGGCACCATGAAACCATTGTCTGTGATACCCTTTGGGGGAAGGAGCTGTCTCCTGTTGAGATTATCGTGTGTTCACATATTAGGAATTTTCACAAAATAGAACAGGAGAGTTGCTTAAAATAAGCCTGGAGACCTTCACTCCTGCTGACACTATGATTCTGAGTGGTTTTAGCAATACTTTCAAAGAATGAAGAATCTTACTAATTTATAATGTGAGAAACATTAGCATTTTCAAAACAAGATGAAAATAGATATTCCAGTTGCTCTTACAAACACATCTTTTGCTGAGAAAATGGAAGGATCATGGTTGTAAAGTGTGATCCCATGACTTTCGTCCTTTGCCTCCGTTCTGGTTTTCTGGGGAAGTAATTAACATTCACACTTCAGGATTCTGGAATGATAGAGGGAATGTTGAGATTTCTTCTTCTTTTTTTTTGTAGTTAATATTGTACCACTTTATTTCAAATGCATAAAAAGTACAATTGTATTTTTTTGCTATGGTTATCATATATTTATAATTCATGCATTGCCATATATTTACAATTCATGCATTGCCAGTCCCACAAAAATCTAATGCAATAATTTTTGCTTTAAAAAGTCTTATGTACATTTAAAAAATTAAGAGAAAAAGTTTTCTTTTTACCAAAAAAAATAAGAGAAAAAATGTTTTCTTTTTACCAATATGTTTACCATTTATGTTTTTCATTTTTTATTGAAGAATCAAGTATCCACTGTATATGGTGTCCCTTAAGCTTTAACATACTTCAGCATTTAGTATATGCCAGGTCTGCAGGTGACAAATCCTCTTAGTTTTCTCATATTTTTCTCTATATTTTGCCTTCATTTTTTTAATTAATTTTTTATTGTTATATTAATCCCCATACGTTACATCATTAGTTTTAGATGTAGTGTTCCATGCTTCATTGTTTGTGCATAACACCCAGTGCTCCATGCAGAACATGCCCTCTTTAATACCCATCACCAGGCTAACCCATCCTCCCCCCGCTCCCCTCTAGGACCCTCAGTTTGTTTTTCAGAGTCCATCGTCTCTCATGGTTCATCTCCCCCTCCGATTTCCCCCCCTTCCTGCTATCTTCTTCTTCTTTTTTTTTTTCTTAACATATATTGCATTATTTGTTTCATAGGTACAGATCTGAGATTCAACAGTCTTGCACAATTCATGGTGCTTACCAGAGCACATACCCTCCCCAGTATCTATCACCCAGTCACCCCATCCCTCCCATCCCACCCCCACTCCAGCAACCCTCAGTTTGTTTCCTGCGATTAAGAATTCCTCATATCAGTGAGGTCATATGATACATGTCTTTCTCTGATTGACTTATTTCGCTCAGCATAATACCCTCCAGTTCCATCCACGTCGTTGCAAATGGCAAGATCTCATTCCTTTTGATGGCTGCATAATATTCCATTGTATATATATACCACCTGTTCTTTATCCATTCATCTGTCGATGGACATCTTGGCTCTTTCCACAGTTTGGCTATTGTGGACATTGCTGCTATAAGCATCGGGGTGCACGTACCCTTTCTGATCCCTACTTTTGTATCTTTGGGGTAAATACCCAGTAGTGCAATTGCTGAATCATATGGTAGCTCTATTTTCAACTTTTTGAGGAACCTCCATACAGTTTTCCAGAGTGGCTGCACCAGCTTGCATTCCCACCAACAGGGTAGGAGGGTTCCCCTTTCTCCGCATCCCCACCAACATCTGTCGTTTCCTGACTTGTTAATTTTAGCCATTGTGACTGGTGTGAGGCGGTATCTCATTGAGGTTTGGATTTGGATTTCCCTGATGCCAAGTGATGTTGAGCACTTTTTCATGTGTCTGTTGGCCATTTGGATGTCTTCTTTGGAAAAATGTCTGTTCATGTCTTCTGCCCATTTCTTGATTAGATTCTTTGTTCTTTGGGTGTTGAGTTGATAAGTTCTTTATAGATTTTGGATACTAGCCCTTTATCTGATATGTCATTTGCAAATATCTTCTCCCATTCTGTTGGTTGTCTTTTGGTTTTGTTGACTGTTTCTTTTGCTGTGCAAAAGCGTTTTATCTTGATGAAGTCCCAATAGTTCATTTTTGCCCTTGCTTCCCCTGCCTTTGGCGATGTTTCTAGGAAGAAGTTGCTGCGGCTGAGGTCAAAGAGGTTGCTGCCTGTGTTCTCTAGGATTTGGATGGACTCCTGTCTCACATTGAGGTCTTTCAACCATTTGGAGTCTATTTTTGTGTGTGGTGTAAGGAAATGGTCCAGTTTCATTCTTCTGCACGTGGCTATCCAGTTTTCCCAACACCATTTGTTGAAGAGACTGTCTTTGTTCCATTGAACATTCTTTCCTGCTTTGTCAAAGATGAGTTGACCATAGAGTTGAGGGTCCATTTCTGGGCTCTCTATTCTATTCCATTGATCTATGTGTCTGTTTTTGTGCCAGTACCATGCTGTCTTGATGATGACAGCTTTGTAATAGAGTTGGAAGTCCAGAATTGTGATGCCGCCAGCTTTGCTTTTCTTTTTCAACATTCCTCTGGCTATTCTAGGTGTTTTCTGGTTCCATACAAATTTTAGGATTATTTGTTCCATTTCTTTGAAAAAAGTGGATGGTATTTTGATGGGGATTGCATTGAATGTGTAGATTGCTCTAGGTAGCATTGACATCTTCACAGTATATGTTCTTTGAATCCATGAGCATGGAACGTTTTTCCATTTCTTTGTGTCTTCCTCAATTTCTTTCATGAGTATTTTATAGTTTTCTGAGTACAGATCCTTTGCCTCTTTGGTTAGATTTATTCCTAGGTATCTTATGGTTTTGGGTGCAATTGTAAATGGGATCAACTCCTTTATTTCTCTTTCTTCTGTCTTGTTGGTGTATAGGAATGCCACTGACTTCTGTGCATTGATTTTATATCCTGCCATTTTACTGAATTCCTGTATGAGTTCTAGCAGTTTTGGGGTGGAGTCTTTTGGGTCTTCCACATAAAGTATCATATCATCTGCAAAGAGTGAGAATTTGACTTCTTCTTTGCCAATTTGGATGCCTTTGATTTCTTTTTGTTGTTTGATTGCTGTGGCTAGGACTTCTAATACTATGTTGAATAGCAGTGGTGATAGTGAATATCCCTGCCCTGTTCCTGACCTTAGGGGGAAAGCTCTCAGTTTTTCCCCATTGAGAATGATATTCGCTGTAGGTTTTTCATAGATGGCTTTTATGATATTGAGGTATGTACCCTCTATGCCTATACTCTCAAAAGTTTTGATCAAGAAAGGATGCTGTACCTTGTCAAATGCTTTTTCTGCATCTATTGAGAGGATCATATGATTCTTATTCTTTCTTTTGTTAATGTATTGTATCATGTTGATTGATTTGTGGATGTTCAACCAACCTTGCAGCCCCAGAATAAATCCCACTTGGTCGTGGTGAATAATCCTTTTAATGTAGTGTTGGATCCTATTGGCTAGTATTTTGGTGAGAATTTTTGCATCCATGTTCATCAGGGATATTGGTCTGTAATTCTCCTTTTAGATGGGGTCTTTGGCTGGTTTTGGGATCAAGGTAATGCTGGCCTCATAAAACGAGTTTGGACGTTTTCCTTCCATTTCTATTTTTTGGAACAGTTTCAGAAGAATAGGTATTAATTCTTCTTTAAATGTTTGGTAGAATTCCCCTGGGAAGCCCTCTGGCCCTGGGCTTTTGTTTGTTGGGAGATTTTTGATGACTGCTTCAATTTCCTTAGTGGTTATAGGTCTGTTCAGGTTTTCTCTTTCTTCCTGGTTCAGTTTTGGTAGTTGATACATCTCTAGGAATGCATCCATTTCTTCCAGGTTATCTAATTTGCTGGCATAGAGTTGCTCATAATATGTTCTTATAATTGTTTGTATTTCTTTGGTGTTGGTTGTGATCTCTCCCCTTTCATTCATGATTTTGTTGATTTGGGTCATTTCTCTTTTCTTTTTGATAAGTCTGGCCAGGGGTTTATCAATCTTGTTAATTCTTTCAAAGAACCAGCTCCAAGTTTTGTTGATCTGTTCTACTGTTCTTTTAGTTTCTATTTCATTGATTTCTGCTCTGATCTTTATTATTTCTCTTCTCCTGCTGGGTTTAGGCTTTATTTGCTGTTCTTTCTCCAGCTCCTTTAGGTGTAGGGTTAGGTTGTGTATTTGAGACCTTTCTTGTTTCTTGAGAAAGGCTTGTATTGCTATATACTTTCCTCTTAGGACTGCCTTTGCTGCATCCCAAAGATTTTGAATAGTTGTGTTTTCATTTTCATTGGTTTCCATGAATTTTTTTAATTCTTCTTTAATTTCCTGGTTGACCCATTCATTCTTCAGTACGATGCTCTTTAGCCTCCATGTATTTGAGTTCTTTCCGACTTTCCTCTTGTGATTGAGTGCTAGTTTCAAAGCATTGTGGTCTGAAAATAGGCAGGGAATGATCCCAATCTTTTGGTACCAGTTGAGACCTGATTTATGACCTAGGATGTGATCGATTCTGGAGAATGTTCCATGGGCACTAGAGAAGAATATGTATTCCGTTGCTTTGGGATGGAATGTTCTGAATATATCTGTGAAGTCCATTTGGTCCAGTGTGTCATTTAAAGCCTTTATTTCCTTGTTGATCTTTTGCTTAGACGATCTGTCCATTTCAGTGAGGGGGGTGTTAAAGTCCCCCACTATTATTGTATTGTTGTCAATGTATTTCTTTGCTTTTGTTATTAATTGCCTTATATAATTGGCTGCTCCCATGTTAGGGGTATAGATATTTACAATTGTTAGATCTTCTTGTTGGATAGACCCTTTAAGTAGGATATAGTGTCCTTCCTCATGTCTTATTACAGTCTTTGGTTTAAAATCTAATTTGTCTGATATAAGGATTGCCACCCCAGCTTTCTTTTGGTGTCCATTAGCATGGTAAATGGTTTTCCACCCCCTCACTTTCAATCTGGGGGTGTCTTTGGGTCTAAAATGAGTCTCTTGCGGACAGCATATCGATGGGTCTTGTTTTTTAATCCAATCTGATAGCCTGTGTCTTTTGATTGGGGCATTGAGCCCATTTACATTCAGGGTAACTATTAAAAGATATGAATTTAGTGCCATTGTATTGCCTGTAAGGTGACTGTTACTGTATATTGTCTGTGTTCCTTTCTGATCTGTGTTGCTTTTAGGGTCTCTCTTTGCTTAATGGACCCCTTTCAAGATTTCTTGTAGGGCTGGTTTCGTGTTTGCAAATTCCTTTAGTTTTTGTTTGTCCTGGAAGCTTTTTATCTCTCCTTCAATTTTCAATGACAGCCTAGCTGGATATAGTATTCTTGGCTGCATATTTTTCTCATTTAGTGCTCTGAATATATCCTGCCAGTCCTTTCTGGCCTGCCAGGTCTCTGTGGATAGGTCTGTTGCCAATCTAATGTTTCTACCCTTGTAGGTTACATATCTCTTCTCCCGAGCTGCTTTCAGGATTTTCTCTTTATCTCTGAGACTCATAAATTTTACTATTAGATGTTGACCTATTTTTATTGATTTTGAGAGGGGTTCTCTGTGCTTCCTGGATTTTCATGCCTGTTTCCTTCCCCAAATTAGGGAAGTTCTCTGCTATAATTTGCTCCATTATACCTTCTGGCCCTCTCTCTCTTTCTTCTTCTTCTGGGATCCCAATTATTCTAATGTTGTTTCGTTTTATGGTATCGCTTATCTCTCGAATTCTGCCCTCGTGATCCAGTAGTTGTTTATCTCTCTTTTTCTCAGCTTCTTTATTTTCCATCATTTCATCTTCTATATTACTGATTCTCTTCTGCCTCATTTATCTTAGCAGTTAGTGTCCCCATTTTTTATTGCACCTCAGTAATAGCCTTTTTGATTTCGACTTGCTTAGATTTTAGTTCTTTTACTTCTCCAGAAAGGGTTTCTCTAATAACTTCCATACTTTTTTCAAGCCCAGCTAGTATCTTTAAAGTGATGATTCTGAACTCTAGATCTGACATCGTACTAATGTCCATATGGAGTAGGTCCCTGGCAGTCGGTACTACCTCTTGTTCTTTTTGTTGAGGTGATTTGTTCCGTCTTGTCATTTTGTCAGGAGGAGAATAGATTAATGAGAGAACAAAATGCTAACAGGTAACAACGTCCCCAGAAAATACACTCTAAACAAATCAGAAAAGACCTGAAGCAGTGGGAAAAGAAAGGGAAAGAGAGAAAAAAGAAAAAGATAAAGATAAAAACAAACAAAAACAGAACAAAACAAACAAACAAAAAAACAGAATATGATCAAATATCAGGCTGGGTATATAAATCAGTGCCACACAGTAGATTTTGGGTGTATTTTGGTCTTTTAGAAGAAAGTGCCTCCCAAAATTTTAAAGAAAGAAAAACTTATATATGTACAAAAATAAGGGTTGATATGATGAAGGGATGGAACATGACTGTAAAGATGGAAATTATAAAAAAATTTATAAAAGGAATTGATAAGAATTTGTTTGAAAAAAGAAAGAAGAGGATTTAAGAAAAAAGAAAAAAAGAGAATGTGATCAGGCAGGGGAGTAGAAAAAACCATACACTAGAGATTTAGGTTATATTTTGATCTGTTAGAAGAAACTATCTCAAAATTTTAAAGAGAGAACAACTTATATATATA
>NW_023270415.1:73248570-73275868 GCF_011800145.1 Mirounga leonina | reverse complement strand
ATGTTGGTTGAAAAGGGAAAAAGAAAAATTCAAAAAAAAAAAAAAGACAGTTAAAAAAAAATCAACTTTGAAAGACTAAGGAATCATGGTAAAAAAGCCGTGAATTCTATGTGCAGTAGTCCCTTAGCGCTGGAGTTCTGCTGTTCTCATTGATCGGTAAACTTGGCCTTGGCTGGCTGTTCTCGCTGATCTTCTGGGGAGGGGCCTGTTGCCGTGGTTTCCAAATGTCTCTGCCGGAGGCGGAAGTGCCCCGCCCTTGCCCCCTCCCGGCTAAGTGATCTGCTCGGGTTTGCTCTCCGGGGCTTTTGTTCCCTGCGAGCTTTCCGTCCAGCTTTGGAGGCGGAGAGTGAAAATGGCGGCCTCCCAATGTCCGCCCCGGAGGAGCCGAGAACTCGGGGCCCCGCTCCTCAGTGCGCCCCCAGAGAAAAGCCGCCAGTCACTCCCGTCTCCCCGGTCTCCGGCCGCACTCCGTGCTCGCCCGGCCTGTGACCGCGCGTTTCTATCTCCGGCACCCGACCCCGGATGGAGTCTCCAAACCCAGCAGATCCCTGCGGTGCCCTCCCGCGCGGCTCCTCCCGGGGGAGGAAGGTGAGTCTCCCCGGATCTGCCGCTTGTTGGGTCCCTGCTGGAGGAGCATTGGCCCGACTGTGCCGTGGATCATGGTTTATGGCCACCCCGAGCTGAGAGCCCATGCCTCTGCTCCGTCTCTGCTGCCGGCTTCCCCGCTCTGATCCCTGGGAGCTCTGCCGCCCTCAGGCACCCCCGGTCTTTCTGTGACCCCGAGGGTCCTGAGACCACACTGTCCCGGAGGGTTCCACCCCCCGCGTAGCCACCAGAGTGACGTCCCTCGGCGGAGCCGACTTTTAAAAGTTCCGATTTTGTGCTCCGCGGCTCTATCACTTGCCAGAAGCGGCCGACGGAGGCCCCCTCCCCCGCCGTCTATCCTCCCGAATATCGCCATGGATTCACTTCTCCGCGCGTCCTACCTTCCAGAAAGTGGTCGCTTTTCTGATGAGAGAGTTGTTGCTCTTCTTTTCTTCGATCTCCTCTTGGGTTTGTAGGTGTTCAGAATGGTTTGACCCCTATCCAGCTGAATTCCTGAGAGGAGACGAAATCCAGGTCTCCTACTCCTCTGCCATCTTGCTCACCGCCCCCCCAAGATTTCTTCTTGAACTCTCTTTTTTGTGCCATGATCTTAGCACCTTATGTGGTTGGGAAGAGATTTCATGGGGAAATATTAATCCTTTAGGTGTAATATCCATGCCTCCAAGTATCTGCTGATGGAACTCAAGGAATTCTGCCTGATTGTTCAGCAGACGTTGATTTCAGGCCTCACAGATGCCAGACCTTGGGCTGGCACTAGGGGAGGCAGGGATGGATAAGTCACTTTTTGCCCTCGACAGGCTCATGATTGGGTAGGTAATAACTAATTGTGTAGTGGTGCGATACCCACTCTAGTGTATACGTTTACTGAGTCTACTTGGGGCTCAGGAAAAGTTGTCAACATGGATCAGGGAAGATTTCCATCATCAAAAAGTAGATTTCAACATATATACAGGGTTAAAGACCATTGCTTCCTTCATTTTCCCACGTGTGGCCGTGACCATGACTGTGAACTCAAAAGTCTGATTTATTCTCACCCCGAAGGAAAGGGGCTGCAATTGAGGCAAGAGAAACTGGGACTATAAAACCAACAGCTGGATGAACCTTGCATTGGGTTATTTAGAAAGGTTGGAGGCTGGCTTTGTCGTTGAACATTTGCTATGTGCCAATATCCATTCTCTGCAGCCCAAAGTCTAATGCTGTACCTGGTACATCGATGCCCAGGGTTGGGTCAGTGGACATAGTGCCAGCCCCGAGAGGTGTGCAGTTTAAGTGACAGAAGCAGAAACAAGTATCAGTAAGAGTGACTTTGAATCCCGGCTGTGCCATTGCTCAGCTGAGTAACCTTGAGCGAATGGCTTAAGAAGCCCAGACTTGTTTCCTTCTTTGTAACATGGACCATGCTTATGCACATAGTTGGTGTAAAGACTCAATGAAATGGTTGTAATACAGTCCAAAACCTAGTTTGGGCTCATGGTCAGTGTCTGATAAATGGCTGTTCTTTTGCAGTCCTGCTAAGATAAAAATGTCGGCGAATAAAAGTAATATTGAGGTCACTCTCGTAATTTCCACCTTGAAGTTGTGGCCCTGAATAGGATGATGTTCTAGAAGAATGTGTGACTAATGTGGTACAAGGAAGGAACTGACATTGTGGGGGGAAGAGGCAGAGGCGGCGGGGAGGGTGCGGAGAAAGGGACTCTACGGCCTGACTCAGGTTTCCTGAGGAAGCAGGGGTGCTGAGAAAGACCCCTGCCTAGTTATGCAATACCTGGGCAGTGCTCCTCAAAACTGTCAGGGTCATCTAGAATAAGGGAAGATGTAGAGACCATCACAGCTGGGAGGAGGCTGTGCAAATGTGGCAACTAAATGAAATGTAGTATGCTGGGATGTGATTCTGGAACAGAAAAAGGACATCAGGTAAAAACTAAGGAAATCGGAATAAGGTACCAACTTTACTTAATAAGAATGCATCAGCATTGGCTCACCAGTTGCAACAGACGCACCATACTAGTCTAAGATGTTGGTAATGGGGAACTTGAGCGTGTGTTATATGGGAACTCTCTGTACCATAGTCTCCGTGTTTCTGTAAATCGAAAACTGTTATAAAAAATAAAGTCTGTTTTAAAGAATGTAATTGGAGGATGCATGCACATGAGTCCTCTGACCTGGGATGTAGATGCAGAAGCTCAGCCTTGACAGGTGCAATCATGTCTTCTACATCTCACAGTTAAGACTTGAAATCTGGACCCACATCATTCAGCTTCAAGTCTTGTCTGGCTTTCGCTATTACTCTTTACTCTGCCCCCATTTTATTCTGATGTCTATGAAATCATGATCGCCCTAAGAGATGGCGTTCAGGTCCTACCTGTGTACCATCATCTGGTTAGATCCACCAGAGCCAGGCTGCTTCTGACCGATTCCTTGGTCACCATAGGAAGGACAGCATGTTTTCCCTTCTGTATCACGAACCAGAACTAGGTCGCCTGCTCCCCTTCCATGTACCATTGAGGTGAAGGCCAAGGGAAGTACCATAAATGGCTACCATGAATGGTTCTGATTCACTCCCGAGGGTCTGGCACGTAGCCAGCCAGACAGAATGGAGTTCTATTAGGAGGAGAAGGTGGAGGAGTGGCTTCTGAGTAGACTCCAGCATGTCCACATGCTGTTGTTACTAGGAGCCCATATTAGAGGCTGGGAGTGATGACCAACATCACCAGGGTCTTCTCTCCCTGCTGTGTCATTCCTCAGGCCCTGCTCGAGTGGCCATCAGATTCTGGGGTGCCCACAACTGCCTTTCCTACCCAAAGTGGTTGAGGGTGTAGGACACGGTTCTGGAAGCCCTGGTGGGCCTTGCCTGTAGCAATATCCAAGCAAACTGCTGAGCCAGAAAGAAATGACTGGATGGTAATCAGTTCATCTGATTGAAGCTACTGTATTTAACTATAGTTGCTTGTTGGGGCTGGGGTGGGAAGCAGGAAACCTCAGGGGACGTCTCACTGTGTGGCCCTGTCCCTGACTCTCCTTGTACCTGAAGGGAAGTCACATCAGGCCAGAGGTGGCTTCCTGGAACGAAGGGGCCGTGGCACAGGAGATAGGATAGCAGGGCTCTTGTTCTGGGCTCTTTGACGTTATTTCCAGAGGGTTTGCCATAAAGTAAGAGTGGGTGGACCTGACACAGCTCCTGCCTTTAAAGACCTCACTGTCCAGACGGGAGGGGCCCATGCACATGACCACACAGCGAGGCAGGGTGGCCTCACAGCTGTGATGTGGGCTCTGCCTTCACATGTGAGCAAATCCTTATTTTGCCATCTGTGTGACCTCCAGTAAATTGTGTAACTTTCCCGAGCCTCAAATTTTTCATCGGTAGAATGGGAAAGTATGACCTGCCCGTCTGTCCACTGACCTTAGGACGGCTTCAGGGCTGTACGGCAGTTGCCTCCATACTGTTGACAGTGGTGACAAATGACTCCTACAGAGGCAGACTGACAGGTCAAAATGAACCCACAGACTGCTGTGGGTTGGTTCCGGGATAGGACTCTGGCAGGCTTCCTGGAGGGCAACCTGTGATCTAGTCATAGAAGGGTGCAGTGGCTTCAGGGTCAGGGTTAGGGCTGAAGGCAGAAGGAGTAACTTCGGTGAAGCCTTGAGAGTGAGAAATGCAGAAGGGGAGTCAGGTGTGACTATCCCAGGGGCTGCAGCAGGGGACTCTGGGCGGGGTGGGAGGTGACGGGGCGGTGAGGGGACAAAACAGATGTGCTTGGAGGGGTCAAGCCTTCTTTAAGTCTGTAATTGCTATGCAGCTCTGGCCAAGAAACTCATGTCTCTGTGCCTTTCCTTCTTCCCTGAAAAATTAGGTCGTTGGATACTTTTTAGGGTTTCTCAGTGGGAGATGCTGTTAGCATTCTGGAGGGAACACTTCCTCGCTGGGCAGCAATGTCTCCCGTTTTGCAGGGTTTTCAGCATCCTGGGCCCTGCCTAAAAAATGCCATGAGAACCCCGAGTTGTGCTAAACCAAACCGCTCCCAGACTTTCCCCAAGGTTCTGATGGGGGCGGGGCACCATTGGCTGACGCCCACCAGCCTCCGGAGGTCGTCACTGTGTGGCTGATGTTTCTGGCCTCAGAGGCCCAGCGATCATACTGTCGGCGATGAGTCCAAGCAAAAATAAACGTAGGAGGCTGGAGAATTGATTACACTCGTGGGGTCAGTACAGTGTTTTTATGACCTCAAGAAAGCCTGAGCTGCCTTTTGAGCCGCAACGGTTTGGCTCAGGTAAGACACCCACATTCATCATTTCAGAAGTTGGGGAAAATGAAAGTTACCCAGGTAGGAACCACATGATGCACAAGCACGCATGTGTGCTTACACACACACACACACACACACACACACCTCGATTCCTCAGCCTCAGCTTTTGGAATATTAATTAGTGTCCCTGCATGAAACAAATTAAGCTGGGGACCTTGTTGCTTCTATCTGGAAAAAACCAAGCACTGGGAAATGCTGACGTTGGAAATGGCAGGGCTGTGCACTTGTGACTGGGATATCATCAAGCACAGATCCTCCCCAAGCGGGGGAGCTCACTACTCCAGAAGCCTGGGTGCTCTGGCTGGATGGGGAGGTGGTACGTGGATGAGAATGGGGCTTCTGTTTCTGGTGAGAAAGATGTGCTGGAACAGAGAGTCTGAGCTAGGCTGCAGGGGTCCAAGTCCTGGCTGAGTAACCCCATGCAAAGAACACTTTGCTTCTGTGTATCTCACTTTCGTCACCTGTAACGGGGGGTGGAACAGTACCTGCCTCAAAGGGTGGTTGTGAGGATTCTACGACTTCATAAATGTAAACCAGGCAGAAGAACCTGGGGTTGTATGTATCTGCTGTTAGGATGATGAAGGTTCATCGAGGCCTCAGGCTTACAGGATTCTAACTGTAAACAGAGTAGGTCCTCAAAAAATGCCAGCTGGAGAAAGAAATAGAGCCAAATAAGGGTACGGGGAGTCACGGTGGGTCACCAAAGTGGGGGAAGGGCTGCCTTCTTCTGCCACGTTAATTTTTTAAATTGTAAAATATTTGTATCGTAAAATTTGCCACTTCAGCCATAAGAGTACAGTTTGGACCCACCAGTACATTCTATGCATCCTTCACCACCCTCCAGAGACGTTTTCCATCTTGCAGAACCAAAACACAGTACTCATTGGTGTCAGTCCGTTCAGACTGCTAGAACAGAGATACCATCAACCGGGTAGATTCAACAACAAGCGTTTATTTCTCATGGTGCTGGGGTCTGGGAAGTCCGAGATCAAGATGCTAGCAGATTTGATGTCTGTTGAGAGCCCTCTTTCTGGTTCACAGCCGGCCAGCTTCTAGCGTGTGCTCACGTGGTGGGAGGGCAAGGGAGCTCGCTGGGGTCACTTCCACCCTCATGACCTCCTAATGCACCTCCTAATACCATCACATTCAACTTGGGGAGGACACGAGCATTCAGTGTCTAGCACCATTAAACCCTAACTCGCCATCCCTCCCTCCCCCCCAGCTCCTGGATGTCTCCATTCTGCTTCCTGTCTCTCTGGATTTGACTGCTCTGGGTCCCTCATATAGTGGAGTCATACAGTATTTATCCTTTGGTCACTCACTGGCTTATTTCATGTAGCACGCTGTCCTCAGGGTTTGTCCATGTTGTAGCATGTGTCAGAATTCCCTTTCTTTTTTTAAATCTTATTTATTTATTTAAGATAGAGAGTGAGTGCACGAGTGGGGGGGCAGAGGGAGTGGGAGAAACAGACTCCCCGCTGAGCAGGGAGTCCGATGTGGGGCTCGATCCCAAGATCTCTAGATCATGACCTGAGCCAAAGGCAGACACTTAACCAACTGAACCACCCAGGTGCCCCAATTCCCTTCCTTTTTAAGGCTGGGTAATATTCCGTCATCTGGAGAGACAACACATGGTGTGTCCGTTATCTGTTGGCAGACACTTGGTTGCTCCCACGTTTTGGCGGTTGTGAATGATGCCTGGGAAGCCACATTAACGCTTTACCCTGTTCCAGGTCCTCTTTGTGTTTTTGTGGTATCTCAAGTCCATTCCATGCACTGCTCCATGGCAGGGAGGAGGAAGAAGGATCGTGCATGTATTGGGCACTAAAGTGACTGCTTGCTAGCTAGGCAACTTTGGGCAATTCCTCCATCCCTCTTGGGCTCGTCTGCAAAGTGGGGGTCCTCATGTTCCCTTCCTAGAGTGTTGACAGAATAAAATGAGTTAACATGTACAGCGCTTGGAACAGGACTGACACATGGTAAGCATTGTCGAGGGGAACTGCTGTTAGTCATACAGCATCTGGATCTGGGCACATCACTCATGATTTTAATCTCACCATGACCCCATGTGCACATGAGGAAGTGAAGGCACAGAGAGGTGCGGTGACCTGCCCAGGGGCCTACAGCGGTTTGGCTGTGGAGCTGGACGGGGACTTGGGTGGGCCTGAAGACAAGCTTCCCCTCCCGGTCCCTCCCTGGCCTTTCTCCCTGGGCTCCAGCAGACCTGGTGCCCCATTCATCCTGCATTAAGCTGTGCCTTGGCAGGTTTGCCATGAGTATCCCAACCAGATCGTGGCTCTGTCGCAGGCAAGAGCCATGCATGATACATTTTCTTTTCATTGGCAGCGCCAGGCATGATGCTAGGCACAGGGTCCATGTTGAACAAACACTGTTGACTAATCCCCTTGGCCGTGCAGCGTCTAAGCAGAGTTCCAAACAAAACCCAGATCCGAACGTGGGCATTGAAAGCTGAGGCTGGAAAGCTGAACGCGGCTGACTTCCGTGGGGATTCCACGCACACACAGGGAGCTTGACAGCCTGTGGAGAGGGTTCTCCGGTCGGGCTGGGTCAGCTCTCTTGCCAGTTCCTCGTATCCATCCCGGCCAATTAGCAGAATTCAGCCAGAGTGTGTTGTGTGTGGATTCTAGTCAGGTTTGAGTCCGTGGTTGTCTGTGTTCAGAGATGACAGACCAATGGGGACTGCTCGGTTAGGGACCAGCCTTGTGGAAGGGAAGGCGTTAGTGGGTTGGAGTGGAACTAGGAAGGAGCTGACTGGCCTCTGAGCCTGGGGCTGGTGGCTCCATGAGCCTAAGGGGTGCAGCCCCTGGCATGGAGCTCCAGGCTCTGTTGTAAGAAGAGCTGAAGGTACAGATGATGGGCCATGCTCGCTGACTTCAAGGAGCCCCATCGGATGACTGCAGCCCAACATCCCTCGCCTCAACCCTGCAACCTCCCAACTTCTTTTCTGGCCTCCACTTTTGCCCCTCTCCCTCCCCTGCCCACCCTAAAGCCAAGGTGGTTCTCTTCTGATGTGAATTAGATCACGTGCCTCATTAGCTCAGAGCCCATCGGCGGCACCTCAGGGCCCTGGCACAAAACCCGCTCTCCTTGCTGCAGAGGCTCACAGGCCCGAGGGATCTGGCCCTCACCCCCTCACCGCCTCAGCCAGGCTGCTCCCAGGTCCCGCTCACAGCGGCCCTCCCCAGGGCACACCAAGTCCTGCCTCCCCTCGGGAAGGGCCTCAGCTGGTGTCAAATGGCTTCTTCAGTCTCCAGGTGGGGCGTCTCTGATCAGCCCCTTCCACGTCAGTCCTCACCGGATTTATATCCTTCGGAGTACCGCGTCATCAGCTGTAATGTCCACAAGCTCTAAGGTATGCATTTATTTACTCGTTTGTCTCTCTCTGCTACATTTCAAGCTCCACAAGTTCACCAGGTGCCCCCGTTCCCCACTTGGGGCCAGCCTGTCCTAACATGTGTTTGTGGACTGATGGAGTGGCCCAGATAGACTCACTAGAATGCGTCTAGAAGGGGGATGAGCGGGATGGTCAGTGGATGACCTAAACCCCCTGCCTTGCTTGGTAGATGGAAATATTTCTAGCTTGGAGGAAGGAGGGGAAGAGGGAAGTGAGCCTCACTTTCAGACATCCCAAGTCCTGTGTGGCGGGTGAGGACTAACTTTCTGGAGTTTCACAAGCCGGCTCAAGGAGCGGTCGGTAGGAGCACCAGCAGGATCACCTACCGATGAGACCAAGAACTTGGTACCAGTGAGGCTTGACTGCAGAGGGATGGCTGTCTTGGAACGAAGGGGGTGACTCATCTTTGCTTGTAGGTCCCAGTGGAGGTGGAATATTATTCAGTCTTAAAAAAGAAGAAAATTCTCGGGTGCCTGGGTGGCTCAGTTGGTTGAGCGACTGCCTTCAGCTCAGGTCATGATCCTGGAGTCCCGGGATCGAGTCCCACATCGGGCTCCCTGCTCAGCAGGGAGTCTGCTTCTCCCTCTGACCCTCCCCCCTCTCATGTGCTCTTTCTCTCTCTCTCTCATTCTCTCTCTCAAATAAATAAATAAAATCTTTAAAAAAAAAAAAAGAAGAAGAAAATTCTGACACCTGCTGCATAACCTGAATGGACCTGAGGACATCATGCCAAATGAAATAAGCTGGACACAAAAGCGCCAGTATTGTGTGATTCCACTTATATGAGGCGCCCAGAATAGTCAAAATCACGGAGACAGAAAGTAGAATGGTGCTTGCCAGGAGCTGGGGGAGTGGGGAAGGGAGACTTACTGTTTAATGGGGGCAGAAGTTCATTTTGGGAGGACGTGAACATTTTGCAGATGGATGGTGATGATGGTTCCGTAACAATGTAGATGCCCCTGAATCGTACACTTAACGGTGGTTAAAGTGGTAGATGTGACATTATGTTCACTTTTCCACAATTACAAAGGAAACTGCACTGGGTTGTGGCGTGAGAAATGGGGTCCAGGAGTGGGTGTTTGGACGTCTTGGTTTTAGTTCTGGGGTGGTTCGTTCTACGTAAAATGAACTTTATTTGAAAATGTTCCCTGATTCTGTTTTCCTGCCCCAGTTGAGCCCCATGATGCTCCAGGCTGGCCGGACAGCTGTACCTGGCCTACATGTGGGCTCGGGGACATCAGAGCTCATCTTATCAAGTCATTGGAGAAAATGGCATGGGTTAAATATCTTCAACAATTACAACTTCAGACGTCTGCCATGACTCTCAGCCAAGTCCTGTTCCTCACGGCTCCAGAGTCAGAGCCCTGTGCCAAGAGACCCCTTTTGTCAGATCTTTGCCTGTGTTTCTGTTTATTCATGACTGAGTCTTATCCTTCCCTGAGCTCTGGATATGGCCGTGGCCTTCTCCCTCATTAACTAATTCACTCAACATTTGTCGAGCACCGGCTGATTCCCTCTCCCAGGTGTTGGAGCTGTGGAGACCTTCACATGTAGAAGGTGGTGTGTCCCTGGCCTGGTGGGCACACAGGAGAGTCTGCCTGCTGTGGGGGAGGGGGGGTGCATCAAGGAGGTTTTCCCAAAGGAGTTGATGCTTAAGCCTCATCTTGAGAGCTGAGGAGAAGCTCTGGAAGGCCCAAAACAAAGGGTGTCAGCTGGATTATTTCTGGAGGGTTTAATTCCATCCCTCTCTGAAAAGACTTTCCAAAGCAACCCTTTCTTCCACCCTTTATACCCCTTTGCACCTGCTTTCCTTCTTTCTTCCCACTCCCCTCCCCATCCCTCACCCTCAGAGAGGCAGAGACCAAAGGGAGGAGACTAGGAATGGGGTCGGAGCCAGGAGTGGTGAGACTCCTCCAGAAGGACAAAGCATGCAGGCTCCTCCTTCCTCCTCACCTGTGCTGCCCTTCCTGGACTCTCCGGTCTTTGCCTGTGGGAGGCAGTGGGAAGTCAGCCCCTCGGAGCCCAGTGGTTGGAGGCAAAACCACGTGAGGCTGAGTGCGAACATCCTGCTTGGAAGCTGGAGGGCAGGCAGGTGGGGAAGCCGGGGTGAGGTGACGATGGGGAATTGGACATGGCTGTGTAGACAGTGAGCATTTTAGTCTGACCCTAAGACCCCTGGGTTCCCAGCAGGGCATGGCATGATCAGGTTTGTGTTTTGTAAGAATGACTTTGTTGCTGGGTGGAGAAGAGATGACGGAGGCATACGTGTGGTAGTTAGTTGTTCCAGGATGGCGGCTGCAATCCAGAGTGGGGCCATTTTGTTAAGCTCCTGTCTTGGGCGAGGAGGGACACGTGGTAGTCTAACCCATCAGATCTCTGCAGCAGCTCCGCTAAGCTGAATTGCATCCTCCCCACCTTGTCATTAAGAGAACATGCTGAGAGAGGTCCAGTGTCTTGCTCCCGGTCACACAGCCAGATGCAGCCAAGGAGAGTAAGCCCCTGCCAAGGCCTGTGCTCTCCACATGGTATCGGTGTAGCGATCACTTCACTCTCCCGCCAGTGGGGGCCCTTCCTTCTCTCACGCTCTCTCTCTCTCTGCAGCCTTCAGGAATCGTCAGGGCCAGGGCTGACATTTGTGTGCAAGACGATTTCCTTCCTGCTCACAATAAATGTCAAACTGAGTGATGGAAATGATTCAGCAAGAAATAGAATTGGAGGGGGGAGAAGAGCTGTGTAAAAACATTTGCAAGTGGATTAAAAATTTGAGTCCAGCAGCTCATGCCAACATACTTGGAAGTTTGGGAGATATTTTTAGACCACGAAATCCAAATGGCACAGATCGTGGGTTGGAAAGATGGAAATGCAAAGACTCGTTGGGTGCTGTGACCAGAGATTGCTTTTGCTGAGTTTCCTCTCGGCTCTGAAACAGAAGCGTCCCAAATGCAGAGTCCCTGGATGCCCTGTGCATTTTTTTCTTTTTTCATCTTTCCCCTTGTACATCAGGAACCCCAAGCCTAAGCACCTGTTCTTGGAAAGCCCCTGGAGAGATACACATGCTGACTTTGATGCTTTTACAGGCCAGTGAAGGAAGCCCAGCCAGAACCAGCTGAGGAGTCCTGGAGAGCTTGTTGGCTCATGGACCCCGAGGGAGATCAGGAGCAGGATCCAGAGTGGGGTTTACCTGGGGCCAAGAACATCTGGAGCCAGGGGCTGGAGGACTGGCCAGACAGGAACTGTCATCTCTGCTTCTCGGCAGACTCCCCCCTGCCCCCGGGTGGGGGCCTTGGTCACCCACAGTGTCTGAGCTCTCCCTCTCTCTGTCCCTGTGGCTTCTTTGGTTCTCAAGTTAGGGACTCAGGTGCCCACTGCTGGATGCTCTTTCCCAACCTGCGTCCTTGGGGGTAAGGGTCATGAGAGAGCCTGACAGCTGCGGCAAAGTGGGGGACAGAGCAGTTCCCAGAAGAGGGAGGAGAGCTTGTCAGCATCTGTGCAATGGATCTCACAGCTGCTTCTCACTGGATTTCATTTACAGCTCACGGGGCCCTTTTCCAGATGCTCTACCTGCCTTAACTCTTAATCCTCACAACAATGGCCCGGAGTAGGTGACATTAAATGGAAAATACAAAGAGGATCGGATTACCCTGTAGGGTTATTGGGACAGGGAAGGAGATCCCCTTTATAAGTTGCTGAGGGTGATGTCTGGTGTGGAGTACTTACTCAGCATTAACTTCCTTTTCCATCCCTTTAAAAGGTTCTCAGTTACTTTTAATTTTGTCAAAAGAATACAGGCATGCAGTTCAAACCCCAGAGCTGAAAAGCCCCAGGCCAGCGCCATCCTAGCCCCTCCCATGCCCCTCCAAGAGGCAACCCCTTCTCCTTCCTCTGTTCTCAGACCTCCTGGTGCTTCTCCCCGCTCTAAATCTCTAAATCCTGGGCTGTCTCTTGATGAATCAACTTTAGGCATTTTTATTGATTACCTGTTCTATCTCAACTCCTTATGGTTTATATTCTCTTTTCCTCTTTTCTCTTCTCCCGCTGTTCTGCTTCCTCTGCTGCTCTAGTCTCAGATGCATCCCTCTCCTCTGTTCTCACTGCCTTGTCACCTTCCTTTCCTTGTCCCTCACCAAGCACGGTGCGGTACTTCCTCCTACACCCAGAGGCACCTCTTCACCTTCTCTCTGCTCTCTCCTGCTTTCTTACAGGACCTTCTACCTAGAAACTTCTAGCATCCTTTATATATTTTGGGGGGGGGGTTACCTTTATGATGACCTTTTCTGCCCATTGTGTTCTGTATTATCACTTATAACCAGATTATCACTGATTTTTAGAAATCTTTTTCTTGCATACATGACTCTGTGACATAAGCTTTGGGGTTCTCACTTTGTGGAAGAGTGAGGCATCTGATGGGTTCCTAGATGACTCAGCGTCATACAGGGGAGAGTGAGCACCACACGTATGAGCATATGCAGGGTCAGGTCCCAGGGGACTCAGCCTGGTTCCCTCCAGCAGGGCACCTGCTCCTAGGAGGGGTTCAGGAAACGCTGGTGGAATGGCATCAGACAGAAGTCAAGTTCATCATCATTACAGGCATTGCAACTTCCACGGGGCTGTTGCGCTTTGATTTCTGGAGGCCACGGACACACACACACACACACACATTCTCCCACACACACCACTCACGTGGCTCTGGCTTTATATTCATCTCCTGCATTTTTTTACAGCTTTCTATAAATCCTGATTTCTGTTTGGGAAGCAGCCTGCTTGTACAAGCCCTTGGTAATTTTTGTCCTCCTGACGCCCTGGATAATTTATGGGCTTGGAGATAGAGAACTTGCCTCTTGCACTGACATTATTGAATATACATTGCTTCCTCGAAAAATAGCTTTCAGAGTTGCTGTAAATCCTCTGGAAATTAGCTGGAGTTAACTATGGGTTGGTTAAGTGCCAGTAATTACGTGTTCCCTGGGAATTTCTGCTGACATGTAGATGCATGGCTTTAATGGTGTCCCAGAGTTCTAGAATTTTGGAGCTGGAAGAGGCCTTTGGGATGAAGAACCTGAGCCCAGAGAGGGGAGAGGGGTTTGCCTAAGGACACACAGTTTACTAGTGGCAAAGGACACCATGGCCTGCGTCTCCTGAGCTTTGTTGAGCCCCTTTGCTCTGTCCATTTCTAGGCGGGGCTCCCTTAGGTCAAGTGAACGTGTGGCCTGATGCAGTTTACCAAGCTGTTCCACACAGCACGTCCCAAATTAGTTATTAATTGGGCACTAATCTCATTGGCCACAGTTAAAGCATTGCATTGATAGGAGCTGAAGGTAGGCAGATCAATGCTGAGATGAAGATCGGGAAGCCACCATAGTGCTGTTAGGAATAAACACGTCGCAGAAGGTCATCTGGTGCTTTTCCTGCTCTGAGAGGGAAACAGTACCCTGGCTTGTGTCCCCTGGGCCCTGTCCGGTAAAGAGTCCAACATTTGAAGAGATGCAGGTGACTAAGTATGGTTTAACTCTGTCGATGTCCAGGGAGTGCGGTGCTCTGTGCCTGGCACTGGGCAGGGTCCCATGGACGACAGACTTCTTGCCTGGAAATTCGTGGAATGTTGGCAAGCAGAGAGGAGATGTAGAAAAATAGCCAAGGTGTGGCCTCCGAAACAGAGCCCTGGGATTAAATCAAGCATTTATTAACCAAATGACTTTGGGCCACTAATGCAACTTCTCCTCTGTACGCTGGGCTAGTTGTGAAGTGTTAATGGCATTCTGTATGTGAAATGCCTGGCATGCCAGTAATTAGTTCCTTTAGTTTGGAGGACGGGGGGAGAGGTCCTCATGGCCTCACTGCATGTTGGAGCCTTTTTCTTCTATCTTCTTCACATGATCTTTGTGCTCTGGCTAACTCGTCTCATTGGGTCAGTCTGGCTCGCTCGGAGGTGTTGGGCGCTGCACTCGCTGCAGGGGATACGGAAGCGGGAGATCCTCAGTCTCTGCCCGCAGTGGACTCAGTCTGGTGGGGAGACAGCGAGGGCCAGGAGAGGCGCTGCGGTGGGCAGCGGGCATGGAGCGCAAGGGGCCACCTTGCAGGAGAGCTGCCCCCGCCCCGGCCCGCTCTTCCCTCTCTGCCTCTGCTGGGGACTGCCTCTCGCCCTCCTGCCCTGCAGCCTGACTCTTCCTTTCTGAAAGGCCACCTCGTCACCACAAAGTGACAGTGACACAAAGGTGACAGCGTGACACCACGATTAGGAGCACTGGGGACTTGAGTCCGAATGTCTGCTTTGCCACTTCCCCATCCTTTCATGTTTCTGCGCCTCGGTTTTCTAGTCTGTAAAATGGGTGAGAAGGAGTGAGCGTCGGGAGATGATGGGGATGGAGCGCAGAGCATGTGATCTGGAAACCCCCTGAAGGTGCCAGTCCACACTGACTCAGAAGCCCAAAGCCCCTTACAGTGAGTGTCTCACCAACCAGTCTGGTCTAAGAATAACGCTCACTGTTTTTCAGATTGCTTTGTAATTTCCAAACCACTTGCGAGCTCAGTGTTTCCTTGACTCCTTGCAACCAGGTGCAATGGGCAGGAGTGATTTTCTCCATTTACATAAAAGGGACAGGCATGGAGGTGGGCGTGGTGTTACTTTGCTGACCCCATGCCCTCTGCAGTCTGTCTGCCATCAGTAACAGTAACACCTTGCACTTGTCCCACACCGCGCAGCCGTGGTTTTCTTTAGATTCTAACTCTCTCACTTTGCAGGACCCTAGGAAGCAAGTTTTATTATCCCGTTTCTTTATTTTTACAAATAAGGAAACAGAGGCACAGAAATGGGACGTGACTTGCCCATGTTCAAACACTGGCTGTTGGCCTGCAGAGTCCTTGCTTACATTCTGTACAGGGTGCCATCCTATTCTTATGAACCTGTGCCTATTTGGAATCTCCACCTGGGACAGACAAATGACCCTGGTTGTGGCATGAAGACACAGCCTCAGAATTCCCAGTGTTCTCAGGCCATGTGCAGAAACAGAGCTTACTGCCAGGAATGAGTGGTGGTGGCCGGGTGAGGGCAGAAGGGTCAACACCAGAGGCAGGTGAGAAAGTGCCAGAAGGGACGCAGGCTTAAACCGAAAGGAGAAACTCTGTATCATCTCCATGTTACAACCCGAGGGTGGGCTCTGGAGCCAGACTGCGTGGGTTCGAATCTCAGCTCTGGAACTTACCAGCTCTGTCACTTTGGGCAAGTACCTTAACCTCTCTGTGCCTTTCAGGTTTCTGATCAGAAAGGGGTCACGGAGTGGGCTTGTCTTGCGGGCTTGCTGTGAGGATTAGATTACTTGGTATTTATAAAGCACTAAGAATATTGTCTGGCACTTAGCTATGAAAATAGGTGTAAAGTAAATAAAGGAGACAAATAGGGGGGCGCCTGGGTGGCTCAGTCAGTTAAGCATCTGCCTTTGGCTCAGGTCATGATCTCAGGGTACTGGGAATGAGTCCTGCATGGGGCTCCCTGCTCAGTGGGGAGCCTGCTTCTCCATCTGCCCCCCCCCCCCCAACTTGTGCACACACACACTGTCTCTCAAATAAATAAATAACATCTTAAAAAAAAAAAGACAGGGCGCCTGGGTGGCTCAGTTGGTTAAGCGACTGCCTTCGGCTCAGGTCATGATCCTGGAGTCCCGGGATCGAGTCTCGCATCGGGCTCCCTGCTCGGCAGGGAGTCTGCTTCTCCCTCTGACCCTCCTCCCTCTCATGCTCTCTGTCTCTCATTCTCTGTCTCGCAAATAAATAAAATCTAAAAAAAAAAAAAAAAAGACAAATAGGTAAGGAGAAGAGTATCAAAGGGCCGGTGTGACTCCACTGGGGTCCTGACAGGGTAAGAGCAGGACTTGAACCTAGGACTTCTGGAACACACCCCCTGTAAATCCATCCTGCTTCCCTTGTATCTCACTACTTGCTGGAAGGCTGAGAAAGCAGCCTCAGTTGTGGATGGTTTGAAAGGAGCACCTAGAACAGGGTGTGTGTACCTCTGCGCCTGAGGGCCGGGGGCGGGGCAGTGGGCAGGGTTAGGGTGTTGGGGGCCGGTGGAGGTAGTGGGGGTGATAGTGATGGATCTTTGACCAAGCCCTTTGCCCCAAATGCCTTCCGAGAACCCAGGTGCTCACTCATCTCCGACGTGTGGGCATCTTTGTCACGGCCCCTTTTCACATTGCTTTGATTCTCCTTAATGCTGTTTTCCAATTAAATTATTATTAGCCCTCAAATCTGTGCAATTAAAGAAGCAATTTTCTGTCCTTTCCCTGGAAGAGATTGCTTACGTGGTTTGGTGGTGCCTTTAGCACTGAACAAAGCGGGGCGTGGGGGAGTGAATACCCCAGGGCCACTGGCTTTAATTGGTGGTGCTGGGGAGGGGTGGGGGTGATTTCCATTGTGAGTCAGCTTCCTGCAAATGCGAACCTGACAATGAAACAGGCCCATCAAATGCCAGTCCTCCCCGCCCCCTCCCCACCTTGATTTCCAAAGGTTATGCTCAAATGGGTCTTAGTGATATAGCTCTGATTTGTAATTCTAATTTCCTTGGAAATAGGGCTAAATAGAGCATTTGTCATTTTTCTCCCTGTGGATTACCAGCCACAGATGAGGATTTATAGCCTGAGCCTCTGGCCTCCACAGGCCTCTCTCTGGGGCAGAGATGGGTGTAGGGGTAGGGCTGGGGGCTGGCTGTACTCAGTTAAAAATACCTCGAATACATTTTTTTCTCTAAGCCTAGAGGAGAGAAAAACATGCCCTGCTAAAGCTTCAGCTTGCCTGCTTATATTCCCAATAAAATACGAAGCAGGAGTATGTTATTTAAAGTGAAATGCTTTCACCACTGGGGGAGTGGTCCCCTGCCCGGGTATTTGTTTGGGGAAGGAGAAGGCTCCGAATTCAGAGGGTCAGTTGAAGACCCACAGGCCCCTGTCAGGAGCCCCTAAGGCTCCCCTAGGCCTACAGCTGGAGTAGGCTTTCCGGGTGGCTTGTCCTGGGAGTGAATGGAGGGAGGATCGGGCGCATCTTGGTTGAAGCCCCTAGTGTTTTGAGAAGTTTGGTGTTTGAGGCTAGAGCCTGGCCTTGCAGCAGTTTATACCCTCCAAAGGATATATTTAGCACCTACTATGTACCGGGCTCTGTGCTAAGTAATGCACGAAAGACGATGTTAGGCTCCGTAGCCGACGGCCAAGAAAGAAGTCTTGAGACGTCTTTGGTGCAAAAAGGTGATTTTATTAAAGCACGGGGACAGTACCCGTGGGCAGAAAGAGTGGCACTGGGGTCATGAGGAGTGGCCTGTTGTTATATACTTTCAAGTTGGGAAGGGGGTAGGCATAGCGTGAGTCTCTAAGGAATTTTGGAAGTAAGGTTTCCAGGACCTTGAGGGGGCTAGCTGTTATTGGGAAAATGTCATTTATTGCCATCTAATAAAACCTTAGTCATGAGACCCTTCAGATGTATATTGGTAGGTCATATGCTTGGGGGATGATTGCCAACACATACCTTGGGGAGTTTAGAGATAAAGGAAGTTTGCAAAGGAATTTTTATACGTTAAAGCAGGCTTACAGGATCCTGGGGAAGGGGGTGCGGTCAGGCTAAGATTGCCTTTTGCCCTTAGCAAAGTATTAACATCAAGGCAGCTGAGTCCCTAGAGGAAGGCCACTCTGCCTGTTTCAAGGACTTGTCAATGGGCTCTAGGTAGTAAGGAAATTTAATAATTTTTCTTCTGCCTTTGCTTCCCACACATCACTAAGCGCTAGGGGAGCCAAAGGTGAACCCAAACCAAAAGGTCGTTTGACTCCATGGAGCTTATAGCTGGGGGGGGGGGGGGGGGCATGGCACGGGGTGACAGACATCCTGCAAGGAATCAAAACATTAATGTAAAATTTTATCATAAATAATCCAGAGGAGGGATGCCTGGCACATGAAGCTCTTTGGAGAGCTCAGTGGGCTTTGCCGACATTAGAACCAAGGTGCAGAGAAAGAATTGGGTTCTTTGCACTGGAGGTAGCCTGTCGCGGCTGAGGTAACAGGCTCAGGTTGAGAGCCCCATTCCAGTACTTGTGAAATGGTTACTTATGCCCTGAGAGCTTTAGCCCTTCCTGTGTAAGGGGAGTAATAGCTGCATCTGCCTCGTTTGTGAGGCTCAAAGTCAGCTGACACAGTGGCTCTGAGCTTTTGTTCCCTCAGCTGAAAAACCCCGCACCTGTTCTTACATTCATTTGTACATTCATGGTTTCATTTCACAGAATATTTGAGCACCTATTACGTGCTGAAAATATTAATACGCTAACAAATGAAAGAATCAGTTAACACAATTAAAGACATCAAATCAAATCAGACAAAGAAATAATAGTTACCCGTGGAAGCATTGGATTGGGGTCCAGAATGTCCTGAGCATTGCTCCTTGAGCTTTTCGCACCTTCTCTTAAGTCCTGGGTTATGGGCCTGTGTTCTGCACCAGGCCCTAGGTGTGACCTTATGCACTCAGCATGGGGTGAGCAGTAAATATTTGTGCGACAAAAGAATCCCATGTGTGCAGGCTGTAGGTCCTGAGAGCTCACTCTTTGGGGCCAGAAACTTCTCAGGCTTAGAAAAGCTTGCAGAAAGAGGTTCATATCAATTCCATGTGGTATTGACCCTTTCCCTGTCCCCGGGGCCTGCTGGCTTCTGGTCACCTTCTTTCTGAAGCCCCCCTGTTTCCATGGCACAGAATTCCACTTTTCCTTTCACCTCTCCCAGCGCTCCCTAGCGATACTGGGCATCGTTTGGTTTTGCCCACACACAGTCCTTCCGTTCAGGTATTGCCCCACGAGGATACTGTCAGCCCCTTCATCTTACATGAGTTGACTTCTAGAACTTCCCTGCATTCTTATTATTTCAATGTGACTTAAAATCTTGTTTGTCTTGGTTGCTTTAGAGTAAGCCACATCTTAGTTTGAAAGATACCTGGATAATCTCAAAAAACAATATAACTTCTAGGGTTGCCTGGGTGGCTCAGTTGGTTAAGCGTCTGCCTTCAGCTCAGGTCATGATCCCTGGGTCCTGGGATCGAGCCCAGTGGCAGGCTGCCGGGAACCTGCTTCTCCCTCTACTCTGCCCCCTGCTTCTGCTCTCTCTCTCTTCCTCAAATAAATAAAATCTTTTTAAAAAAACCCAACAGCATAACTTCTCTAAGCCTTAAGTTTCTCTTTGTTATAATAGGGTTACAGAAATCTGCCCTTGGAGGTTGTGATGACCACATGAGCAGATTCATTCATTCAGCAAATGTTTATCCACTATGTGCGAGTGCTGTTCTCAGTGCATAGAATATGTAAGTGAGCCAAAAAAGGAAAATGAATCTTTGCCTTCATGAAATGAGCATTCAAGTTGGAGGTGAATGATAAACATGACAACTAGGAACTAGGAACACTTTATAGTATGTTAAACATATTACAGATAAACATACTGTAGATAAGAACTATGGAGTGTCAATTATACCTCAATAAAAAAATAATTAATTTAGAAAAAAACAACTGTGGAGAAAAACAGAGCAGAATAAGGGTGATGGAAAAATTGGACACAATTTGGCAACTTTAAAATACCATTATTTAGTTAGTAGTAGTAAGTAGTAAAGTAGTAAATAGTAAAATACCATTTACTAGTTATTTGTTAGCAACAAAAATAATAAGACAATTTAACAAACTTTTATCAGCTTCCCTCAACTTCCAGAAACTTTCAGAAAGGCAGTACCCTGCCCTCCCACGCACATCCATCAGCAGTTCTCCTGGTAATTTTCAGAAAATTGGAATACCGCCTCTGTGGTTGGACCACTCTTGCTGATGTGAAGAGAAGTTGACCCAGAAACAAATGAAGGAGCTAAGTGGTCTCTGTTGAGTCAGAATTAAGGCACACGTCAGTGGGGTGTTGTTTTCCACAAACGGGTGGCTAGTGGGAGATTTTCATTGAATTAGGAGCTGGTAGGGGCTGAGGAGCCACATGAATGGCGCTAGCTTTTATGACATCCCAGTCCTGGAGAGTTCAGGATGCCTGCTCAGACTCTTCTCCAGTAGGATAAGATTCTTTGATCCCATGGGCTCTGGACATTAAAAAAGCCAATAACTCTAGTAACCCCAAATGGGGACTCTTCATCTACCAAGAAAAAAAGACTAACGTTTTTATGTCACCCAGAATTTGGGGTCATGAGATTGCTATACCTGTTCGTGTGTTTTCTTTTCTTTCTTTCTTTCTTTCTTTTTTTTAAGATTTTTATTTATTTGAGAGAGCAAGAGCTCTAAAGAGAGAATGGTCAGGGGGAGGGGCAGAGGGAGAGGAAGAAGCAGACTACCCATTGAGCAGGGAGCCCAACACAGGGCTTGATCCCAGGACCCCAGGATCATGACCTGAGCTGAAGGCAGACGCTTAACTGACTGAGCCACCCAGGTGCCCTGTGTTTTCTTCTTTTCAAGGGGATGGCAGATTATTCTCAGCAAGAATGGGGCCATTAGTTCAACAAATCGTCCTTGAGCACTTTACCTGTGCCTTGCAATATGATAATCACTGGGGATAGAGCAAGAGAGACACTAATTCCTGTCCCCATGAAGCTTTGGGTGTAGTGGGGAAGACAGGCATTTAAAGGAGCACCTGCAGTAAAATGTGGCTAAGGGCAGTATGTCTGGTATGGAGGACAGGGATGCAGGGGAGACAGGGAGGGGTCGGGGCAGCGGTTAGATTACAGATGGAGCCCTATGCCTGTGAGCAGAAAAGGGAATGTTTAAGCAGAGTGAGTGATTGCATTAGAAGGATCACTCTAACTTTAGTGCTCAGTGTGAAGCAGAGGGGCAAGGCACTGGAAGGAGGAGACCAGTCAGGAGGCTGGTGAAGACCTTATTGGAGTAACATCAGAATGTAGGAAATTGAGCATGCCCTCCAACCTAGTTGCAGAGTTTGACTTTAATGTATTTAAATAAATTCATGATTGATTTAAACTCTGGACTTGAAAACAACGCCCAATATTTTGACAGACTGCAGTTTTGTTACGTCTCGGGTTTTTCCACGTTCATTCATTTTCTGCCTTAGGTCCTAGATGTCTTAGCTGGTCACATCTCTACCACTGGAATTCTACCACTGGGTCGCCATGGATTCTTACCCTAACCCTGATTCATTCCACTCCAGCTCACTTTACTAATACGCATGGAGAGCCAGCCAAGGGCTCTGTCCCATCTCGGGTGCTGCCGATATAATGATAAAGAGAACGTGGTCCCCTAGAAATGTGAATTTCTGTTTTTGGGCCTATAAAGAATTAACAGGAAAACTTCGGGCATGAATCAGGTGAAGTTAAATGAAATCAATAAGTGTTTTACCTATGGTTCTCTGTGGTTCCTCATAGCAACCCCGTGAGGCAGATTTTATTAAAATCACTTTAGAGAAGGTGAGACCGATGTCTAGAGATGCAAAATCACTTGCCCAAGGTTGCACAGTGCATGAGGAAAAGCAAAGAGATATGAGTCCAGGCCTCTGGCTCGGGTTAAAGGCCACAGATGGGAAGGGCTGAGCACGTGCCCGGCTGGAGAACATGGGCTGGCCTCCCAGGCTCCTCCCTCCCCCCCGATCTCTGTGCAGGTGGGGCACTCCCCAGGCTATTGTCTGTCCCCTGCAAGAATGATGCAGACATTTCCCAAGAGGGCCATGAAGATGAGGCATCCCAGGATGCTCCCTGCCCTCCCGCTCTGGGGACTGTGGAGCCACTCATAAGGATGGCTGCCAGCACACCTCAATCCACATGTCTGACGAGGCGGAGATCCTCTCTGAGGTGAGGTGTCTCCGTTTCTCTGGGAGACAGAAGAGGCTGCGTCCTGCGGAGAACATCTGGCTTAATCACATATGTCCATGGTGGGCTCTGAGGGGAACCGGACCGGGAGGTGCGGGCATGACTGTGGACTCCTCAGAGCTCAGAGCTTGGCGAGGGACAGCTGTGTCCCCTGACTGAGGAGGCAGAACCTGGGTGACCATTCGGCAGGAGCGTCATCATAGGATTGAGACCCTGGGCATAGATGGCTGACCGTACCATCCCCAGTCCCTTCAGATTCCGGGAGAATGTGACTCTGGTGTGAGTAGCAGCAGGTGCAAGAGCCTCTCCTAATCCAGGTATGTGATTAGGACACAGCTCTCTTAGGGACTGCAGAATGGAAGAAACCTGATGTGTGGAACTTGGGGTTTCAAGGTATATAAGTGGCCTCTGGGAGGCTGGGTTAAGCTGGATTTGGCATTGCCTGGGGGCAGACTGAGGAAGAAGGTTCTAGGGCCTAAGCCAGTCGGGGGTTGAGCATGAGGAGTGGTTGTCAGGCATAAGGTCCCAGCCAGGGGGTCACCACTCTGCTGTGTATTTAGGAGTGCAGTGGAAGGGGTGTGAGCCCCTGGGGAGTGTGGGGACATGGCAGGAACAGTAGGGCTGAGCAGCCCCTCCTGAGCCCTTTTACTGAGGTCCAGAGGAGAGCAGCCGTGGACACTTTGGGGTGGCATGGGGTGGGGACGAGAGTGAGGGCAACTGAACGACCTCCAAGATGTATTTATTTACGAGCCTTCGCGAGTTTAAGTGGGAACATCTTCCAGCTATTACCATGTGGGGAAGGACGCCAAGATCAACAGATACTTTTCCCCCAAAGCTAATTGTTTTGAATGTAGAGGGAGGAGGTTTTGGCGATTTCTCTACCAGTTCCTTGATGCAGGTGTTCATCATCTGGAGTGGAGCGGCTTCTAAACTGCTAGAGCTTTCGTAGGCACACGGACTATGACAGTTGGAAAGGCCCTGGCAGACCCCCTAATTTGGCTCCTAGATTTCACACAGGAGCAAACTACCCGAGTCTAGAGATGAGAAGCGTCCTGCCCAAAGCCCCATGGCAGGCTGGTTGAAGACCCAGGGCTGGCGCTCAGGCCTTTCAGCTCGATTCTGTGACCTTTCCATACTGCACATTGAGAAGATGCTCTGGAATGTGGGTTCAGCAGTTCCTAGTGGGCCTGCTCACTTTTAGAATTTCTGTGGCCCTATCCTGCTCCACATCGAGATTCTGGTTTATTGGGTCTGACCTGGAGACTGGGATTTGTGTGTGTGTGTATGTGTGTGTGTGTGTGTTTTAAATGTTTTTGGTGATTCTAATGTGTAGCCAATGGCTCAGTTGAACTAATTCCAAATGATACTTATAAAGGAAGGTCTGGGTGGACAACTACCAAGGCACACATGGAACATGATTTCTAAGAAGAAATGGCTCATGAAAGAAGCAAGAAATGTCTCTGATTGCCAGTCAACTGCTCAGGGCACTGCGAGCCCCTTACTATGTCTGGTTCTTGGCACAGGGCATAGCAGGGAGTAGTAGGTGTTTGAGCATCAGTAACTGCTCATTGAATGAATGAATGAATGAATGGGAGCACTTGTTCTAGAAACCATCTGAGGCAGCGAGCAAAGGAATTCTGGGCAGGGTGGCTATATAACCCCCATTCTTAGCACTTTTTCCACTTCTGTTTCATGATTTGAAATCAAGACAATACCTTTGAGAATGGACCTAGAAATACTTGTTCTTTGGAATAAGAAAAAAAAATCAGGGTTTGAGAGAATAGGGCATGTAATAGAATGGATGGAGTCTCATGGTAGATGACAACGCTTCTCTTCTTAGCAGTTCTTTTAATTAGCTGGATGACCATGGCCATCCAGTGGGATTACATTTTCTGTCTTAGTCTTACCATCTATCAAATAAGGATATGATGTCTCCACTTCCTGCCTCCTCCAGATACTTAGCACACGCATAGGGGATGTCTGCTGAGAGCCGACTCGGGCGTGGTGCTGAGGTTGCAAGGTAAGAAGGCACGACGCCTGCTCGCCCAGAGCTGGTCACGCAGCCAATCCTCTGTTCCTGGCTGACACACATGCAGGTAGGGCCCGCAGCGTGCCCGGTGCTGTGCTGGCAAGGATCAGAACAGAGGGACCAGGGGGTTTCGCTTTTAAATAATGTTTTGAAAAATGTAAAGCATTACTCCAAATGCCAAGGTCACCCCCCTATTTCATGGCATGAAATGGCTAACCCATCCTGTTCAAGAAATAAGCTCAGAAGTCTCCGTCTGGGTCCTTCTGGCCTCCTCCAGGTGTCCCTTCTGTTGTGGGCTTTATCATATCATACAGTAATGTTCCATTTGGAGGTCTGTTTCCTCCCTCAGTGTTCAAGTACCTTTATAGGGGAGGGCTGGTGGGCTGGTCTCCTATTTGTATGTCAGCCCCCAGAACACGAGGAGTGCTTAATTTCTGCTTGTTTAACCGAATGAATAGAGTTTTGTGCCAATGGGAAAGGTGTTCTAAAATGCATTCAAGTGGGGCGCCTGGGTGGCTCAGTCGGTTAAGCATCTAGCTCTTGATTTCACCTCAGGTCATGATCTCAGGGTCCTGAGATCTCGCCCTGCGTTGGGCTCTGAGCTTAGCATGGAGCCTGCTTAAGATTCTCTCTCTTCCTCTGGCCCTCCCCACCCGGCTCATGCACTCTCGCTCTCTCTCTCTCTCTCAAGAAATTAATTAAAAATAAAATGCATTCAATGAATGTTTCTGGTAAGGTATGTGCTACATATTTTTATAAAGATTTTATTTATTTATTTGTCAGAGAGGGAACACAAGCAGGGGGAGTGACAGACCAAGGGAGAAGCAGACTCCCCATTGACCAAGGAGCCCAGTGAGGGACTCATTCCCAGGACCCTGGGATCATGACCTGAGCCAAAGGCAGACGCTTAACCAATTGAGCCACCCAGGTGCACCTGCTACATATTTTTATAAAACATAAATTTACATACATAATTTAAGTTGCGTATCTTGGCCTATATTTTCCATTTTAAGGTGTATTAGAGGAAATCACAAACCTGGTAGCATTTTAAGGGTTAATCATTTTTAGTGAACTGCAGGAATCTCTGGTGTGTGTGTGTGTGTGTGTGTGTGTGTGTTTTCTCCGAGGCCCTGGGCAAGAAGGGACCGCTGACTTGTATCTAGGTGCTGTTTTTCAGGGACCAGAGGCTGTGGTTGCTATTTTCAATTGTTTGTGTTAATTATTGCAATAATGTTTTGTAAATAAGTTGCCTTATGCAAGAGTAGTTTCACGGGGATGTTTCCAAGGAATTTTGGACTAGCTGTGGCAGGCATTCCAAGTTGGAAGAGCTTCTCTGAAGAATGAAGAGGGAACATAGGTAGCAGAAGGACTCTGCCTTAGGGAAAGGGAGCAGCTCACAGGGAGGAGGCGGGGGGAGGGGGGGCACTTGCTGGGAGAGAGGCAGAGCCCCAGATGGAGGCCAGGAGGAGGGAGCACCAGCAGGGGGATAGACCTGATGAGGGCTGAGATGCAGAGATGGAGACAGGTGTGATGTAGGGAGAGAGCAGGCTGCAGAGGGACAACGGGGACACAGAGGCAGGCCCTCGGGGAGAGACTGTGGGAGAGGGAGCAGGCCGAGGGAGCATTCCTAGGCGGAGGCACAGGAGGACAGAGGACGTGGGCATGACGGAGAGATAGATCGTGGCTAGGAAGCACTGCCTAGAATTGGTCCATGGGGAACTTCTTATAAAACCTTTAAAGCGATTAAAGACCATTTTATTGAAAAGAGATCTGAGCGTCTTTGGGGAAGAGAGAGATGAGCCTGGGCCTTTTTCTCCCCAGTGCTCATCTGTTGTTTCAGCAGATGGAGTGCGAGGGCGGGGCTGGGAGAGTCCTGTTTGCCCCCTCCTTTCCTTCTGCCTGGGCTGGGGGTGCCCCCTCCCCAGGCGATTCGATTAGGGAGGCAGTGTGCACAGGGCCCTGCAAGGGCCTTGGTTGCCTTGGCTTTGCCGCCCACCTCCCAGGTCTTGCTGGGACAAGGGTGTGACCTTACATTTTGAATTGTTGCTGCAGACAAGAGTTATGGTTTGCAGCAATTTCTTTGCTACAGAGGCTTCCTTTGGAATCAGACCTGGTAGGGTTTTAAGCATTAATCAGGAAATAGTGTAATTATCCAAGAATGATCAGAATGGTTTCTTTCTCTCCCTTCCTGAGATCACTGACCTCATGCTGGCCTCTCACTGTGATGTGATTAATTAGATTAAAGGAGCCAGAACAAGGAAGGAGGGAGTGGGACCCGAGATCACTAGTTTGGTCTTTTCATTTACAGATAGAGACTGAGGCCCTGAGAGGCAGACTGACCAGAAGCCCAGGGCTCAGCATGCAAGGCCAGTGCTCTTCCTCCTGTTGAAGGAGGGAGGGAGGGCACCTAAGCCCACAACCTGCTGCCTGACCCACTGCTTTTCCCATGGCAGACATCACTAGTCAATCATAGGCGTTACCAATCAGTCATGATACACTGCTTGCAGAGCCTTCTGCAGCAGGGCTTGTGGACCAACAGTCATGTAGATTCTGCCCCTGGGATGAGTTATCTTTACTCTCCCTGCAGTATACAGTACTCTCCTGCTGACACAGGCTTTTCTTCCTTATGTAGGTAGCTTTCTAATTTTGATCTGTGGCCTGCTATCCACTGACTGATCATAACACATGTGATATTAGAGGTAGAAGGAATCATCCATCCCTTCTCTAGTATCCAAGTGTTACTGCTCATGTGTGAAAGTTAGGGAGCAAGAGGTGATGTATAGTCCAGTTTCGGTGGAATATATGTCCTTATTTTTCTGCTTATTTTTTTTTAAAAGATTTTATTTATTTATTTGAGACAGAGAGAATGAGAGACAGAGAGCATGAGAGGGAGGAGGATCAGAGGGAGAAGCAGACTCCCTGCCGAGCAGGGAGCCCGATGCGGGACTCGATCCCGGGACTCCAGGATCATGATCTGAGCCGAAGGCAGTCGCTTAACCAACTAAGCCACCCAGGCGCCCTTTTCTGCTTATTTTATTGGGCGGAGGCTCAAGGAAGCTCCCATAGTTAGAATTTGAGTTTTGGTTCTTGCATGGAAGGTTTCATCCTCCCTGGGAAGATGAGGGAGCCAT
>NW_023270415.1:73022139-73248560 GCF_011800145.1 Mirounga leonina | reverse complement strand
TTCTTGCATGGAAGGTTTCATCCTCCCTGGGAAGATGAGGGAGCCATGCGTGAGTCAGAGAGTTTGGCGAAGCCTACACAGTTGGAGTTTTAATCACCCTGCTGGTGAAGGGAGAAGTCTGGCCCTAGGGTTGGGGGAATGGCTGAACACACAGTCCCACACTGGGCAGATGAGATCGACAGTAGTTTATTATCACACGTGCTCACAGCCCAGGGGAGGAGGACCCTGCACGCCAAGCAGGGCCCCGTGGCAGCTGCATCATGAACAAGGAGGGTCAGTGGGAGGCAGGATTTAGTAGTATCAAGAGAGCGGGGTGCCCCTGGTTTTCACAGGAGGATGGGATGAGCTTGTTCCAGCAAACAGGCTCATCTGGGGGTGCCGCAAACTGAGACCTGCTACTCAGGGATAAGCAGGGACTGTGCCTGGTCCCTCTGAGAAGTGGGGGACCTTATTCATGGGAGCAGAACAGGGAGGGGAACTTGCCATCAGGCCGTACAGGGTCCTCACAATTTCACCTGGTGTCAGGGCAACACATCGTGTTGAGCCTTAATTTTAGGCCTTACTCCACAGCGGGGACAGGCAGAGCTGGGATTTGAACCCCGGGCTGAGGCCTCAAGAGACTGGGGCCTTTCCCCATCCCACTGCACGAGGCTCCTGCCCGGAGCTTGGCGTGGACAACCAGCACGTGGTCCTTCCTGTCTTCTGCTCATCAGTCGCTCTCAGTGCTGCATCTGCTTGTGTTTCATGACACCTGGCTATTGTTTAGTCATAGAATTCATTTCCTTCTTCATTTCTCTTTGTCTGTCACGTTGTGATGGCTGGGAGAACCAAAACATCCTAAATGAAAACAGGCATTGTCTAGGAATCAGAGCAAGGTAAGCAGTCAGTGGGGCTGAGTGTCGCCGAGGCTGGGACGCAAGTCCGTGGAACTTCAGGAGTCCTGCCAGCTTAGATCATCGGGAGGTGACCGTGCAGGCAAACATGGAGAGTGTCCGTGCCCGTCCTGCCCAAGGATGGTAAGCCTCTGCAGATGGAGCCCCCACGGGCTCCTGTACACAGCAAACTTCACAGTGCATCTCCAAGTGCATAAGTACTGCTTGCACTCCATGGAGGGTTTGAAGTCACAGCTGTTAAGAAAGGAGATGGAGCAGGGTGCCTGGGGGGGCTCAGTCGGGTGACCATCTGCCTTTGGCTCGGGTCATGATCCCAGGGGCCTGGAATCGAGCCCTGTGCTGGTCTCCCTGCTCAGCGGGGAGTCTGCTTCTCCCTCTCCTTCTGCCCCTCCCCACCCCCTCCCTCCCATTCTCCCCCGCCCCTTGTGGGTGCATGTGCGCGTGCTCTCTCTCTCTGTCTCTCAAATAAATAAAATCTTTAAAAAAAGAGAAAGGAGATGGAGCACTGATTTTTCAAAAAATGCTATGTAGACATTGAATAAAGAAGTGGGTAATGATTGTGATGATGACAGATCTGGGGATGAGAGCATCTTTTGAGTGTGTCTGTGTGCCTGGTGCTGGGCATTTCACCTATGTTTTCCCCTCTACCTTCCTAAGGGCCTCTCAAGGCAGTTTTGATTATTATACCATTGTTCAGATGAGGAAATTGGGGCCCAGAGAATTTAGTGTTTGAAGTCACCCAGCTAACAAGTGATGGAGTTTACATACTACTTCCCTTATGGGGTGGTTGTAGGATGAAGGAGAATGTGTGTAACCCTTTGGCACAATGCCTGAGATGCTGTAAGCCTCCCATGCGGTGAGCCCTTCTCGTTATCCTGACATTCTGTGTTCCCCATTTCTCTGTGACTGTAAGACAGGTGCACTGGTATCCTGCGAGGGCTGATCCTTGCTGCAGAACCACGTGCTGTTCTGCTTTGTGGGCAGGTGTAAGTTGGATCGGAGGGTCTTTACCCACACCCGGGCTCGCAATTCCTGATTTCCAAAGGTGCCTGGAGTCCCTAAGTACAAGTTCATTGTAGTGGGTTGAACGGTGATCCCCAAAAGATTTGGGGACCGTGGATGTGACTTTATTTGGGAAAAGCCTCTTTGCAGACGTAATTAAGTTAAAGATCTTGGGATGAGATCACCCAGGATTACCTGGGTGGGCTCTAAGCCCAACGACAGGTGTCCTTATAAGAAACACTCCAGGAAGAGACACAGGGAGAGAAGAAGAAAAGGCCGTGTGAGGATTGATACAGAGATTAGGGGGAAGCAGCCCCAAGCCAAGGAACCCCTGGCCACCAGAAGCTGGAGGAGGCAAGGAGGGATTTCCCTTAGAGCCTTCAGAGGGAATGAGGCCATGTTGACCCCTTGATTTTGAACTTCTGGCCTCCAGAACTGTGAGAGAATACATCAACTTTCAGCCTCCGTGTTTGTTACAGGCAGGTCTTTTGTTACAGGCAACAGGAAACTAATGGCCCCCTGGTGTCTCAAGGGCCCCTTCTGCTGGTGGGACAGAAAGATGACCAGCAGCCTTGGGCTCTTCCTCTGGTCCCTCACTAATGTGGGCTCTGGGTTTTGGGACAATCTAGTTCACTTTCTGGGTCTCCGTTTCCGCATCTGTGAAATAAAGGGCGTGGGAGAGGATTATGAAATACTAGAGCAGCGTGGCTTGAGATTTGAGTCCGAATCCTTGGAGACGGTGAGGCTGAGTGGTCAAGTACTTGTAATCTGCAGCAGGGGGTAGAGGCTGGGGCTCAGTGGAACCTGGGGGAGAAGGGGCAGTGTGCCGGGCCAGGGGGCACGTCTGCTCTTCTGAATGTGCCGCCTGGGTAGAACCGCTGGGAATCAGCAGCTCAGCCTGCCCCTCCCACCTCGCTGTGCCTGGAGACAGCTAGCTGGGGCAGGAGGGGGCAGGACAGGGGCGGGGGTGGCAGTGGGTGTGAGCTGCTCCCTGGAACAGGGATTTGACATGGTGAGAAAGGAAAAGAATAATAGCAAGCTCTCCGTTTGAGATCATTTGGCTGCAAATGATGGGAGACACATTTAGGATATTCCTGCAGGTTTTTTTCTTCTTTTTTTTTAATCCCAGAAATAATTCTTTTGACCTAGTTTTGGTCGTGCTCAGGATGTAGTTCTAGTTAACTGAGCTGAAGTACAGTGTGCTTTTTCAACGTCCTCGAGTGACCTTCAGAGCTGCTTGGGTCTCAGTGTTGGATGGACAGGGTGGGTCAGGGCAAGGCTCCACCTGAAGCCTGAGCAGGTCAGCGTGGCTCAGAGGGTCAGGACATGGGCTTTGCCACTTGTAGCTGTGTGACCTTGGGTATGTTACTTAACCTCTCTGAACTCATTTTTTAGCTGCAAAATGGGGATAAATGAGCCTTCCTCGGAGGGATTCCCTCATTTGATTTTTACAACAGCTCTGGCAGGCAGGAGTCATTAATAAACTGTGTTAGAGATGAGGATGTGGTGCCAGGGAGAGATTAGGTAACTCTCATGGTCATGTCTCATGGCTGTGGAATGCCCAAGCCAAGAATCTGGCTTGAATCCACACTCTTGACCACTGCCCCCTCTGCCTTTCCTGATGGATGTTCAGTAGTGAGTATTGCCATTTGGTGCAAGAAGCTAAGCCTTACACATTCGGGGGGTCCAGAGGGGAGAGAGGTGACTGGACAGCGGACCTGACTGAATGGAATTGGGGGAATGTCCTGGAACACCAGTGAATATCGAGTGAGCAACTTTACCCTCCTTTCCTAGAAATGGTTCCTTTTGGCCCCTCCCAGCAGTGGTGGCCCATCCTGGAAGCTTTTATGTCCCCCAGAGAGCATGTACATTATGTTCTCCTGCTCTGCACAGGCAGCAGGGGTGGGGGGTCATGGCAATACTCCCTTTTGTCAGACCATATCAAACAAAGAATTCTGGCCTCTCTCTGCCCCTGGACAAGGCACTGGCATCTCAACAGTGTAGTAGCTAGAGCATGTGAGCCCCGGGAAGGAGCTCCCGCTTTGACCAAGTTAGCCAGCCTTGTCTCCCTGCCATCCTCCTCCAGGACCTGCTCCTTACCAGGAGGTGCCGCTTCATGACTGTGCTTTTTGCTCCTGCTGTTCCTTCTACTTGAAATTCCCTTCCTTCTGTCCCTCCGCCATCTACACCTGGGTTCCTTTGCATCCTCAGACCTTGGCGTAAAGATCCATCACTTCCTCTCCCAGGCAGCTGAGATTCTAGTTGCAGAGTCCGACAGATGAACAAGTAAATGGACAAACAATTATGCATGAAGATTTGGAACCAGAAATGAGAGAAAAGGAGGGAGGTGGGAGGAGGCAGCCCTGGGATGTAGCTGTGGTGCCCAGGGCTGGTGTGTGGGCATAGGGCTGGTGGGGGAGAACCTGCTTCTCAGAGGGAACCGAGTCCCACAGTCCTGAGGTGGGAAGGCTGGTGTGTTCCAGGAACTGAAGGCAGGCTAGGGCCAGAGGAGCTGGGAGATGTCCTGCAGGAAGCGGAGCAGTAGGAGATCAGTTTGGAGAGGCAGGCCTGCAGGCTAGGGAGTTCAGATTTGGTGTATGTAAATTGTATGTAAATATATGCTGTGGCACTGTGATCCCTTTGCCTGTCCTGTGGAGAACAGACTTGGTTGGGACTGGGTAGGGGACCATTTCAGTGATGCAGGTGGGAGGTGATGGTGGGTAGGACTGGGGTGTAGAAGTGAAGGCGAGTCAGAGCTTTCTGGTTTCATTCTGGAAGTAGATGTGATAAAGGAAAAGGAAGGGTCTGGAATGTCTGTGGGTCTCTGATTGGAGGAACTGGGTTAAACAATGGTGCCATTCCCTGGGAAGAGCCCAGTTTGGAGGTGAAATCCGGAGCCTGTTTTGGACATGATGGGCATTGTCTGGGGGTGTCAGCTGATTGGGCAGCTGGGTGGGGACGCAGCAGCTCTGAGTAGAGGTTAATGACCTTCCTCTTTCTTAATGCCAATGGTGCACTGGGCCAGTGACTCACAGCACAGGATTATGATCTTTTCTATGTTCCATTCTGTTCCTGCTTCCTCAGGTTTGTTCCTCATTTTCTAGCTTGACACACATTCTTTTTGCTGAAGACAGAATCACCAACTGCGGTGAAAAGGACCACTTTCTGTCTTTCATCTGTTTTGCAGTCCACCATCTGCCCCAAGCGAGGCCCCATTTTGTTTTCCACCCTCCTCCACAAGGTTATGCAACACGGTTCTGGTCACCCTGGTATCTCTTCTGCTCCTCTGGGCTGACATTGTCCTCCTGTTCTTCCTACAGACTTGAAACACTTTTACATATGTCACCTGCGTCTCCTTCCTTTTGATCACCTGCCCTTTCGTAATTGGTGGTTACTGGAAAGCATTGCCCAGTTCCCAACATCGGTTTCTCCAGACTTCTTAGCAAACAGTCTCACATTATCGGGACTTCAATTTTTAGAGCTTTTCTTGGACCAGCGTAAGCTACCATTTTACTGGGGGCTTCTATGCACCAATACAGGAATGCATTGATTTGTCATCAAGTATATTAAAATCCATTGCCATTCATATCTACAGCTACAGTGAGCACAGTATTGTATATTATATCCATGCATATACATACCTCTAATCAGAAAACATAGAAAATCGAGCAAGGCACATCTCAGGACACTCGTTGACTATACATAAACCTTTGAATCATTCACCTTTGTTGCCTTCTGCCCAAAGTTCCCTTTGGAACATGCTAGTCTTGCCTTCTGGTTTACCTTTCAAACATCGTATCTACCATTTGGATTAAAGTTTAAATGTATCCTGTGTTAACCCAAGCAGTACTTTTTTTGAGCACCTACTATGTGCTAGCCCTGGGTTACAGAGTTCCAGAGGGAGGTGAGGCCCAGTTCTTGCCCTGGAGAAACGCAGGGGGCCTTCTGCACTATGCTTCCAAGCACCCCTAGCCTCCTCGGGGAGGTGGGCTCTCTCCTTGCAACCTCAAGACACATCGAAAGCTCAGAAACACGATGTTTCTGCGGCATCATTAATCAACACATCTCGAGCACACTGTGGTTTGGTACAAATTAGTTATTCATCGAGACATAAAGCAGTTAAATAAACACTTGTGCTTGTCTAGAGAATTCTTCCCTCCCAGAGTCTGTTCTGACCACAGTGACCTGCCTTGAGCTGCCTGGGATCTGGTTAATCTCGGTCTCCTTTTGAGTAAAGAACACAGCCCACACACTTCCGGGTGTCAGCCCAGGAGACGTGCGGTCCCGGCGCGGGATGCTTCTGGCTCCAGGGAAAGGGACAGATGCCAGTGCCACCAGGTTGGTCTCCTGACTGTGACAGCCCAGGGGGCTGACAGACCACCCGTGCACTGACGAGATGATGTTTTCTTAGATCAGAATTCACCCAGCCAAATATTCATCCCCTTGGGTGGGTGCCCACGTATTCCAACACAGCCGCCCTGTCTTTTTGTTGTTGTTGTTTTTCCTTTGAAGAGAGAATGGCATGTTTGCAAGAGCGCAGGCCTTCCAGGCAGACATTATTGAGCTCAAATGCAGTCCTCATCAGTATCTGTTGCTCATGTGTTCCTGGGTTGCCTTATGGGTTTTTGAGCCTCAGTGTTTTCATCTGTGAAATGGGCTCATAACATGGACCCTCATAGAGAATTAGAAATCAGGCTGGTACCACACCCAGAATGGTTCCCTGGACATACTGGTCACCTAGAAAGTAGCTCTTCTCTTTCTTCTCAGCCGAGAGGGCTCTCTTTAGGCACAGGCAGCTCGAGCAGAGGAAGAGGGCTGGGCATGGCCATCTCTCCTCTGTAGCACGCCCCTCACCTGCATGTTTGTTTTCCACGGCTTCAGTTTCCATTTCCCCACGGTCACTGTCCGAAAACAGACGATCCTCGTCCTGCTCTAGTGTCCAAACGAAGGTCTGCAGTAGCCTCTTGCTGTGTCACATGCCCATGTCACCCCCCTCACTGCATCTCATCACGCAGGCATTTTATCCTCTCACGTCGTTGCCAGAAGGTGTTTTGAGAGAGAGAGAGAGCACATTCACATAATTTTTATTACAGTATATTGTATAATTGTTCTGTTTTATTATTATGATTGTTCGTCTCTTAAGCTTTCTCATAGATGTGTACATAGAGGAAAAAACACAGTGTATACAGGGTTCAGTGCTCTCTGCAGGCTCAGGCACCCCCTGGGGGTCTTGGAATGCCTCCCCCGCAGATAAAGGGGGCACTGGGCGCTGTGCTTTGAGAAGAGCCTTCTGTCTGGTCCCGGGAGCCAGGCACTCGAGGTGCTTCCTTCCCCTGTGGCTTTTGGTATCAGTAAAATCTCAGTGACAATCCAGCGGGAGATCATGCTCTTAAAGGCAATATTCAGATGAAAACTACAACACTCATTAAGTTTTACTCAGGTGGCTCTGTCTTCAAGGATGGCTGTGACCAGTTAATTCATTTTCAAGGCTGTTTGTACAGCTGAACGTGGACATGACAGTTGCCGTGCTGAGGCTTGGGTGGGAGCCGTGCTGTCCAGCCCGGAGCTCACGAGGGGCAAGAATTGCCTCTCTGAAAGGACTGCCATTGTGCCTGAGACCCCAGAGCACTCCAATTTTGACAAGAGGGTATTTTACAGACCTGCCTAGACTGAACCCCTCCCTCTCAGTTATGTTGACTGCCCTTCTCATGTCCCTGCTGTGTAGATGTCGGTCTGTATCTCTCTTGACCCTCACAAAGATGCTCTGCTGTAGGTGCTGTGATAGCCATTTTGCAGGTGGGAACACTGAGGCTTAAACACTGGCTTGCCTTATGCCGCATGGCTTTGAAAGGTTGAATTGGGACTCGAACCAAGGTCTGACTCCCAAGCCCCCCCCCCACCATGGAGGGGCCACTTTGCTCACCTGCCCCCTGCCCACAGGTATCTTCATTTTTAATTTAGCAGATGAGGAAGCTCACACTCAGAGTGGGGGATAAATGACTTACCCTCAACTCGCAGCCAGTAAGGAGCAGAACGAGGCTGGGACCCAGAACTGACTCCCGTGTCTGCTTCCTTTTTACTCCCTGCCTTGCCTCCCCGACGGGTGCCCCATTAACCCCCGCCAGATGCCGGATCTCTTCCCCCCAGACGCCAGTTAGAGCGGGCTCTGTCCAGAACGCAGATGATCTGAGCTTATATGTATCTTGTCCTCGGGCATCAAAGTAATTGTTTCCTCCTCATTTTCCTGTGGGACACTCAATGTGGGTAATAATGTTCTTGCTCCGAGAAAACCCAGCATCGGCTTTCTTATTCCAAACCACCAGCTGCCAGAGGAGCTCACACTCTGTGTTCACAAAAATTCCTAGAGGTCAAGGTGCCTATCTGTGACCCTGGCCACCTGCGGGAAGTCCATCCCCCCCGGCCCCCCAAGATGAGGCAGGACGGCTCCGTGGGGAAGGGCCTGTGCACTGTTCAAGCCTCCCTGGTTTCTTCCTTTTGCCGCTTGGGCCCAGAGGTGGTGACCGTTCTTTGCTGGGGCCAGTCCCAGGGGGCTTTACCTTCCCTCGCAGATTTCCCTCAGCCCTGCCCCACCTTTGTAGACAGTCCTTGTTTACAGATTTCCCCCAATTTCTATTTCAGTGTGCCGTACCTGGACTCACATAGCCCACCACATTAAACAGGGATTTCTTCTCTGGGCAAAAGGAGGGCGGGCCAGACACTGGTGGTTTCCCACTGGAGGACTGTCAGCTTCTCGGGCCCTCACACTCTTGCACACTCACACCCTTGCACATCCTTGTGAGCCCCTCATGGACGATTCTCTTCTCTGTCTCACGCAACAGGGAAGTTTCCCTTCGGAGGCGACTCCTTACGCCTAGTCTTCCTTTTTATGCCTTGCAGTTTCTCTAGTGGGCCCAGCCCCAGACAACACCGCCCCACTGGACTGGGAACCCCTGGGGGCCAGGTTCCCAGTCTTCCTCCACTCTGCAGCCTGAGAGCCTCAAGCTTAGGAGCTGCTCCGTGAACACCTCTCTTGAATGAATTTGGGAATCATGAATCACTTGTAACTTTGGAATTGCACGGAGAAGGCCAATTTTAGAATTCTCATGAACAGTCTGGTTTGGAATTTTTAAAGAGAAGGCAAAAGTGTTGGGAGAAGCCATCTTAGCAATAGATCTTCATAGGTTTTTTTTTAAAAGGAAAATCCTTTCTTGTTTAGAAACATCAAAACAAAAGCAAACTGAACGCCTCAAGAAATCTCATTGTCGGGGACAGGAGGTGTCTCAGGGTCGAGCCAGCAGTCCCAGGCCTGAGTCCTTTGTCAGCTCTGCCACTGTGATCTTGGATGGGTCACTCGACCTCCCTGGGCTCTGGTTCCTCTTCTGAGAAATGAGAGGCGTGGCTGGGAGGCCTCTAGCAACTGGACTGTCAGGTGTGTGAACAGCATGGATCTGTGTTTCTCAACCTCTTGTTCATTAGTGCCCCCTTAAAGAGCCCATAGACTTTCCTTCCCTAATCATCTGAAAGTTTAGTGCTACATACAGCCCCTCGAAGGGCCATGGACCATGGTTAGGACAAGGTGGGCTCAGCCTGGAGTCGGGGTCCCTGCTGTGTGTGGCTCGGGGGGATGCCGAGAGTCCACCCAGGGTTTTCTGCACCTAGTCTAGCTTGGGGGGCCTTTGATCCCATTGACACTGGTGAGGTGACATGTGTCTCTGGCAGAACTGACTGCAGCCTCTCCCGGGTCATGGTTGGGGGCTCGGAGCCCTAGCTGGGCCCGCTCTCCATCCCTGTTCCTGCCAGACACACTGCTCATTGTTCACGATGCGGCCTTCCTCTCTTTCTTTCTTTGCTTATTTCTGTTTTGCCATAGTGCATGCAATCTTTTTTTTTTTTTTAAAGATTTTATTTATTTATTTGAGAGAGAGAGAGAATGAGAGACAGAGAGCACGAGAGGGAAGAGGGCAGAGGGAGAAGCAGACCCCCTGCTGAGCAGGGAGCCCGATGCGGGACTCGATCCCGGGACTCCAGGATCATGACCTGAGCCGAAGGCAGTCGCTTAACCAACTGAGCCACCCAGGAGCCCAGTGCATGCAATCTTATAAGTGACTCCAAATCCTTTGTGAAAGTGGGAGGGTCATAAATTCATAGCAAGCAAAATGTCTGTTTTCTCCCCTTGATGTTTTTGTTTGTTTGTTTGTTTTGTTTTTGCTTCTTGCCCTTTCATTTATATTCCTCTCCTATAAGGATAGTGCTACTTGTCTCTTCTCCTTTACCGCGGTCGGTCTGTGGGGTCTATTCATAGCGGTGTCTAGGGGTTGAGCTCCTACAGATCGCCCTCTCTCCCTCCCTCTCTGTCCTCCCCCAGCCACCCTATCTAACTGTCCTCCCAAATCATTGGTGCAGCCACATCAAATGTGACAGGGCTTCTCGGGTAAAGAAGCTGCTGGAAGACAGGGCTGGGGCTGGGGAGAGCTCAGAGTCATCTGCCTGCCTGTGTCGCTGTTCTGAATGTGAAATCCAGAGGGGGACTGGGAGGGCAGGCTTTCCCAGGCTCTGCTAGAGGGGATCCCTCCCTGGGCTTTCCTGAAGCAGCTTCCCGGCTCTTTCCCTGATGCTCCTCCCTCTCGCCCGGGGAATCATCCCTTCCTGAGACCAGGGAAACCTGTGGGACCTGGGGCTGGTGGTTTTACCCCTCTGCAGTGCGGATTCCTTATCTGTAAATGGGGATGATGCGATCTCATCCCCCACAGGGCTGCTGTGAAAATTAATATTTAGGTTCAGCTCCCAACAGGGCATGCTGTAGGAGCTCAAGACGAGGTAGATGCTACTGTCCTTATTAATTATTATTATTTTGCGTAGTGGGACCCGAGCCCGGTAGTCGTAGGGGAGCTGCTCCAGGCTGCACCCACTCTGGGAGGCTGGGGTGAGCATCTCCGCAGCATGAATAATTCATCGCCAGTCTCCTTTGCTCCTGAAGCAGCAGCTCCTGGCAAACACTGCAGACGAATTCATTTGTCATGGGTGGGCGTGCATGAGAGAACAGATGGGATTCCCCAGTCACGTGCTCGTGCAGACGGCGTGACACACAGACGCTGAGGAAGCCCTGCTTCTTGGAGGAGACAGGCAGGAACCTCAGCCTCTGAAAATGGAGGTGGTGAATCTGCTGCCCGGGCCATATGTGGCAAAAGCTTTGTTCTGTTCTGGAAGGAAGGGGGTATTTTCCGTCCCACTGTTGTCCTTGACAACGTCTGACAATGTTTGTTAACCATGGGTGGGGGGGCGTGTGTCCCCTGGGAATTATAGGATCAACTTAGTTACTGACTGCACAGTCATTTATTTCATTTGCACTGGGTTCCAGGCCCTAGGTTAGGCATGAGAGAATAGAGATGGATGGTGATCCATACAGAATGTTATGGAAACTCAGAGAAGGGTTTGCTGACACAGAGTAGGTATTTAATAACCCTCTACTGAATTAATAAGCAACTGCTGACTGACCGAAAGCTATTTAACCCAGCCTGTGGCAGTCAGGGAATGCTTCCCAGAGGAGGTGATCATTCAACTGAAGTTTGGAGGGTGAGCTGGAGTTTTTGGATGAAGGAGGATTTTGAGGACCATGTGAGAAACCATGGTGTTTTCAGAATACAAAATAGATGAATGTCAGAAGGATGGGCATGAACCAGGTCATGGAGGTCCTGGGATACCTTGCTAGTTTGCACATGATTCAGCAGGTGCCCCTTTTGGCTTTGGGGGAGGAGGAGAACTTGGTATGATTTGTATTATGGCAATAGTTCTCTGACAGCATTGTGCAGACCGGGCGGAGGACCAGACATTTGGAGACTGGAAGGTAAGTTTGTGCATTCATTTATTCACAAATTTGTCCACTCATCCTTTTATTTACACAGAAACTATTTCTCTAGTGCCTGGTATGTGTTACACTGCAAGGTGTCAGTGGGGAGAGGAGGCCACACGGCTGATGTGCTGAGATCACGGTGAGGGCTAGGGACACCCGGGCTGCCTGTCGGGTCAGATCAGTATTACTTTGCTGTAGATAAACAAGGTCAACAGAACGAAGTTCTTGGTCTGATCTGAACCTGCAGGAGGACCCTGTTTTGAGAGACATTACATGCAGCCCCAGGTATCCTGCTGCATAGCACCTGGCGGTCCTCTACCTGCTGTCTTGAGGCAGGGGAGGTGGCCGTGCTGGGCTCCCTTAGCTCCCAGAATCCGTCTGGGGCACGGTCATGGCCTCCCTCCTGTTCTGCGAGCCTGCTGGCTTTCTTCCCTGCAGCCCTGCTGTCAGTTAGGCTGAAAGCTCGGCCGTGCGATGCACCGATATACACACCGATGTACACACCCATGCACACGCCTCTTTTACCTTCAGATTGCTCAGCTGGCCATCGGTGTTTGCCAAAGGGTTTCTGCTCCATGCCTAAAATGTTTCCAGAATGCTGAGGGTCCTAGTTGGAGATGGCGTGGCACTCCTTTAGGGTAGAAATGAGCCATCTGTTCCTCCTCCTCTTCCGATATCCTTCATGAGCATCTTTTCTTGGAAAAGTGTGCTTTGTGGCTTACCTGAATCAGAGTCACCTGGAAGGATGGTTAGGAGGCGGCTTCCTGAGCCCCATGCAGACTTACTGAATTAGAATTTCCGGTGGCGCGGGCAGGGAGTTTGCATTTTTAATCACTGCCCCTGGTGATTCTGAACTTTTTCATGTCTGAGAAGCACCATTTTAAAGCACAAAGCTTTTTTTTTTTCCTGGAATCAGCAAGGGACTGCTGGAGCCGCTGCTGTGTCCCAGGCGCTGTACTGGGCATCACGCAGTGGGCTCATTTCATCCTCAGTCTGGGCCTGGTGGGCGGTGGAGTGAGTGTTTTATTTTACTCAGCTAGTGTGGGGTGAAGCTGAGGTTTATACTCCGCCTGCCTATGAGACCTGTGAGGTCCTGATCTGACACTGAATTGGAGCCTGGAGCGGTGGCACGGCGGTTCATTGGACAGAACCGGGGCCTGGGGCACCCGCAGCAGCTGTATTGTCATCCCCTTTGTTGCCCACTTCACCCCACCCCCCTGGGAGCTCCATGCTCCTTGCCAGGACGTGGCTGATCAGCGCGCTCAGAGAAAAGAGCCTCCTGCGGTCCCAGGGAGGGAGTCTCAGCGCGACCGGCCCCGGGGCTGCTTTTAGCTCCTGTGCAGGGGAGGGAAGAGCAGAGGGACAGAGGTGGGGAGCAGGAGGCCTCTTGTGGTGGTCCTGATGTTTCTGCTTATGTGTCCCTGGCTGGGGCAGGTGCTCGGCTCGGCCGCCGCCTCTCCTGGGCCTTCCCAGTTTCCTGCCTCCCCTGGGCTGTCCCCTCAGCTGTCCCCACTCAGAGCCACCTCCAGCCTCTTTCTTGCCAGAGAGCCTTTCCAGCAGGCAGAAGGCCCATCAGCATTTCTAGTGGGACATTCCTACCTCCCTGGCCCCACATCGCCTGCCCCCTGGGAATCAAGCACACTGGACCACTCACTGTTGTTGGGGCGCAGTTACTTTGCTAATGGACCCCCCCCCTTGCCCAGCCCCTCTCCAGTGTCGCTTCCATCCTATGTCAGGGGACACATATAGTCTCTAGGTGGTCTCAAAGTCCTCCCTAGATCTGAGATGACAGTGAATGAAGCACTCCCCACCCCCTCCCCCACACAGACAGTATTGAATTCACAAGAAATTTCTTTAAAAAAAAAAAACACTTCCTTTTGCTTTTACCTTCTCCCCATACAACATTTACAGCTGAGTCAATGCAGCCCCGCTTAGCTGTCCTAGCACCTGCCCCTGGGAATGGCTGACCCTCCCGCTCAGCATCACCTGCAGCTTTATAGCCACGGGGCTCCTGGGGGCCATCCCAGACCTACCAGTCAGAAACTACTGGAACAAGATGACGCCCAGGTGCTGTGTATACACAGCAAGGTTGGAGAAGTGCTGGTTTGCTCCTCACCTTGAAAAGCAGGGGGCAGGTGGTAGCTATTGTAAGAAGACCTGGCTAAGACCAAGGCTAGAGTCCCATTTCGCCATCTGTCACACTGTCTATAAATTAGCTAAGCGGTCTCCAAAAATATCTCTCTGTGTAATGACCTGACCTTGGCATCCCTGAGTCTCAGTGTATCCCAAATTCTGGTCAGAAAAATATGACTGCATTTCCGCAGAGCTGCCATTCAAGGTAACGTGTCACATACCATCCAGTTTTCTTTTTAAGGATGTCCCTGGAAAGACAAAAGCACCGCCACTGACCGGCCCTTCCTGATACTGACTATATGCCAGGCACTGTGATGGTACGCGTGGTGCAGCTTCTCATGGGATTCCCCCGTGAACCCCTCATCGAGGTGTCCCAAGGGCAGGTGCCGCTCTCCAGGGCTATGGGCTGCTTCTTTGCACCTGGCAGCAACAGTAGAAAGTCCCACATCTTTCCTTCCTTGTCCTGGTTTTCTAGAAGCTCAGGGACGATCTTGGCCCAGACTCCTGGCCTGCCTTTCTTCTCGCTCCCAATAAATTAAACCCTTCCTTTTTGAAAATCTTGCGTTCCGCTGTCGGTTTCTCTATTTATCGTAAGCTGCCATATGTCCTTTAAAAATTAGTGGTGATGTCGAGAATATTTTAAGTGGTTCCTCTCTTTTTTTTATTTAAAGATTTTATTTATTTATTTGAGACAGAGAGAATGAGAGAGAGAGAGCACATGAGAGGGGGGAGGGTCAGAGGGAGAAGCAGGCTCCCTGCCGAGCAGGGAGCCCGATGCGGGACTCGATCCAGGGACTCCAGGATCATGACCTGAGCCAAAGGCAGTCGCTTAACCAACTGAGCTACCCAGGCGCCCCAGTGGTTCCTCTCTTTAAGATGACTCATTGCAGTCATCCCTTAAGGAAACACCTGCCCCAGTGCTTTTAAAACATGGCTTGACTTACACAGTTCAGCTTATGCATGCCATTTCTGCAGTTGACCTTCTGTATAAGCGGAGGGTGCCCATGCTCATGCCCAGGATAATTATTCTAAGTAGTCTAGGTTGATTGGGGTCATCGAGCAAGACCAGTCTGAGAAGTGGGCTTCACATTTGGCTCTTTGAGGGCCTGAAGTGTTTTCTCACTTCAATATGCACCAGCCTCTAGGAATAAGTGGGGCCGAGGGCTGAGTGGTAAGGGGATGCAAGAGTGAATTAGATGAGATGCTCATTTATTCAACCAATATTTCCTGAGCCTCTTCTGCATCTCAGGCACCAGGTTCTGAAGATAGAGATTGGGGCACGGTCCTTGCCCCAAGGAGCTCACAGTCTAGCGAGCTGTATGCACATTCTTCCTGGTCAGATGCACAGTGGAACAAAGAAGTGATAAGCAGAGGCATGAAGGTTGCCCTGGAAATGCTGGGCACTGGGCTCTTTATTATTATTTTTTAAAGATAGCTTTATTTATTTATTTATTTATTTATTTATTTATTTATTTATTTATTTATTAGAGAGAGTGCATGTGCACAAGTAGGGTAGGGGCAGGCAGATGGAGAGGGAGAATCAGGCTCCCTGCAGAGCAGGGAGCCCCATGTGGGGCTCGGTCCCAGGACCCTGGGATCATGACCTGAGCTGAAGGCAGACGCTTAATTGACTGAGACACCCAGGTGTTCTGGGCTCTTTATTTTGATGGGATCTCTAGGAAGCGGGATCTGGGAGGTTGAGTTTAAGCTGGGTGTTGGGGATCAGTGGGTGGCGCAAAGTTGGGGAAGGAGACTTGGGGCCAGAAATTAGAGGCTGGAGGATCAGGAACTGTCTCTGGGTCACCTTGAGTCCCGGGGGCCTAGCACAGCTCAGATACAGAATGGGAGCCCAACACAAGTTTGTAGATGAAATGGATGCATAGATGGAATTGGAGGTAAGTCTGAAACATTTTTTCAAGGCAAGCTGGGCTCAACTTTTTGAAAAGCAATAAAGCTATGAATTGCTCTAACCTCGGAAACTATATAACCTAAGAATTACTTGCTCCCATTCATCATCCCTTTGGGTCTGTGAGCTCCTTGGGGGAGGGATCCTGTTAGTCCTTCTATTGCTGCATAACAGATTTCCAGGAATTTAGCAGCTCCTCGTACCGATTTACTATCTTAAAGATTCTGCAGGTCAGCAGCCCGGCACAGTGTGGCTGTATTCTCCTCTCCTCTAGGATCTCAGGGCAGAAATCAGGGTGCTAGCCAGGGCTGTATTCTCCTCTGAGACTCAGGGTCTTCCTCCAACCTCCCTGTTGTTGGCGTATTCACTTCCTTGTGGCTGTAGGACCCAGGGTCTGCCCTTGCTGGCTGGCAACCAGGGTTCGTCCTCAGCTCCTAGATGCCAATACTTTTCTCTACTACTGAGCCCTCTCTGCTACATGGTGACTTGCTCCTCTTCACCTCCTTTATGGGCTCACCAGATCAGGTCAGGCCCACCTAGGATAATCTTCCTCTGGATCAACTCAAATCAATAGGGACCTTAATTCCATCTGTAAAATCCCTTCTGCCATTAAGGATGACCATAAGAGTGTCATCCCGTCCTATTCACAAATTCTGCATGTGCTCAAGGGGAGGGGATTATATAGGACATAGGGCGTGCACACTTGGGGCTGGGAGATTGGGGCCATCTTGGAAGGCAGCCTGCCACAGAGCCCATGTTTGATCCATCCCTGGATCCCCGGTACCTAGCACAGAGTACAGGGCCAGATATCAGCTTCCTTGAAGGTCAGGGCATGCCTGGAGGAGCAGAGCAGGGCACACGGAGGATTCCAATGCACCCAGAAGGTAGAAGCAGAAGACTCAAACTCTGCCCCACTATTTGGCAAATAGCCTTGAGATATTGTTGGATTCTTGAAAACATCTTCATGGAATATTATGCCAGAGTTTTCTAGGGAGAATTTTGAGGAAGCCATTCAATGTTGAATATCTAAGAACCAGGCTGCTGAATTTAGTCCATGATGATTAAGAAGAAGAAGGAGGAGGAGGATGAGGAGGATGAGGAGGAGGAGGAGGAGGGAGAATAAGAAGGAGGAGGAGGAGGAGAAAAAGGAAAAGAGAAGATGCTACCTGGCGTTCGTAGTCTGCTCAATACTTTTTATAGCCCTTTGGCACAGAGCTTAATTAAGTGGATGGGTGGGTGAGCGAGTAAGTGGATAAGTTCGTTATTACTGAATTAATTTATTTACTCACTCATATCTCCACCCAGCAACTTGCACCAGCCAGTATGCAACATCTCTTTATTGAAAGCCCCCTCCGCACGCTGGGCACTGGTGCTCTGATACCAGACAGTCTTAGCTCTTCCTTTAGCCCAGAGTTACCCATGGTGTGCTCTGCAGGCTGCTTGAACCTCAGTTCCCTGGGGAACATGGAGAAAATGCAGATTTCTGCACTCTGCTATAGACTGTCTGAGTTCTACTGTCCAAGTGGGGACTCCAGGAATATGTACTTTTTATGAGCATCCTAGGTTCTTGGGGGTACGTAGCAGCAGTTTGAGACCCGCTAGCCTGGTAGTGGTGGCGGGGAGATAGGCCAGCAAGTGGCCACTTTCATTATGTGATGATGGAGGAAGGTGGTGGGGACAGGAGGTGCCGACAGCAGGTGAGCCATTGTTCCAGGGACAAGGAATAGCACCACAGAAGGCCGAGGGAGAGAGGAAATGGAAATGGGAAGGAAATATAGTGCCACCTTGCTTCTGGGATCGAGGTGAAGGTGGTCTGAAGGACCACCCAGTTCTCAGGTGCAAGAAAGGCTACACACATAGATTTGTTCGGAATCCCGTTTAACCTGGCTAACTCCAGTTGAATCTAGCTCAAGCACCTACTTTTCAGGGTGGAGAGAAAAACCAACCAATGATTTTCAGGGGGGGATTCCATTCTTCCTCCCCCTCAGAGATAGTCCTGGAGCTTGGCTGTGCCGGAGAGGACATCAGCTGCCCTAAGGGCCAGATGGGTGAGGCCACTGGTCCTTTGGGCGTTCTTCTTTGTCTGTGGGTTTGGAAGACATTGCTGCCCCAAGTTCCCGAGTCCCTGAGCCCCTTCTTTCACCCCCTAAGATTTCTATTCCTAGCACCACTTGATCCTGCAAAAAAAAAAAAAAAAGTTAACACCTGGCACCCACAGCCCCCCTCATTGTTCTGATAACGCAGTGTCCAGGCAGTACCTGGGGTTAAATATTTGGAAACAGCACTCTTCCCCCAATTAAAAGATTTAATCCTCCATAACCTTGTGAAACTGGAAAATTTGGCATTATTACCCCCAATTTGCACATGACGAAATGCTGCAGAGAGTATTCAGGTCACCCACGCGGGGCCACCCCCTGGGACATTTCTGCCTGGTTTCTTGTTCTCTGTGGCTCTGGGTTCAGTTCCCTGTTGCCTTTCCTGACCTGCAAGCTGTTGGGGAGTAAGGTTCTCAGAAGAAGCAGCTCTATTTCAAGGGGGGAGCTGTTCCTTTGAAGACCCCTGCCTCCGTCGCACCTTTCCAGAGTGCCCCATCCCATCTTTGTTGTGATGTCATATTGCTGCCCAGGCTGTAGGCACAAAATCCATAGTGTTTGCCGCAGGAAGAAGTATTAGTTACACGAAGACATGACGGGGCCCTCCTGCAGCGTTAATCTTGCCTGGAACCAGCCAGTTATTTTTGAACTTGTCAGTTTCCGCTCCAGGATACAAACTCCCCGAAGGAGGGAAACCCATCTGCTCCTTTCGGCACCCCATCCTTGCTGGCCGAGCACAGCCCCTGGCACCGAGTGGGTGCTTTATCAGAGTTCTTCGATGGCGTGGAGTAATCACCAGTCAACCACGTCTGGGAGTTCACCTTCCAGTCAGTGGGGAAATGAGCCCTAGCAATCTCTCTTACCCTGAACCCAACTGCAAGAAATGCTTGCTGAGAAGCAATCTGTCATCTGCAGTGCACGCGACATAGGGGCTGCATGACCTGGGGATCTCTGTTCCTTGTGGGAATGGCCATTTCATGCAGCAGGATATCTCCTCATGCAGTGTGTGGACTGAGGACTCACGGGTGGGGTCCGTCCCCTTCTCACGCCTCCACGTGCAGATTCAAAAGCAGCCTGGGGCAACAATGTGGCAAACTCCTGAAGAATGGGAAATCAGGCAAGCGCATGCTCATCTGCTGCTGCAGTGTTCCTCGTCACCCTTCTGCATCTCCCCCTCCTGTCTCCCCTGACCTCACCCCAACCCTGGGTGTGGCAGGAAGATACAGGCTTTGTGGTTACAGGGAGACACGTTCAAAGCTTAGTCATTCTCTAACACGGGTGGGTGAGTCACTCAGGAGTCTTCTCTCTTCCTCATCTGGAAAATCAGGACAGTGGGGTGGTTGTGAAAATTAAGATAAATGCTTATCATACTCAAATTGCCTGGTCTTTATATAAAATGCTTTGATGAATATTCTCTCCCTTGCTTCCTCCACCAAGAATGTCCCATGATGGAGTGACTACCAAGCGTTTTAGTTCTTGTCTCAGTCAGGGTTCAGCCCCAGAAGCAGAACCAGCAACAGACACATATTAGGAGATTTATTGGGAGGAGTTAGCTCGGGAGGGCTGGCCAGGCAGTCTGAGATCCTTAGGGGAGGCCATCAGGCTGAAGCCACTGTCACAGGTGGAATTTCCGCCGTCAGGGGAGGCTTTCCTCTGCTCATAAGGCCTTTCAGTTGATCCAATTAGACCCACCTAGATTATCTAGGACAATTTCCCTTATTGGAAATCAACTGATTAGGGACTTGGCTCATATCTATAAAATACCTTCACAGGAACGCTTAGTGGTTGAATAACTGGGGACAGACTACCTGGCTCAGCTGACACATCAAAAACAAACAAACAAACAATCCAGGTCCTAACCAGTGGAGGTGGGAGAGGGGAGTCGGAGCATCAGGGGAACATTCTCAAGTGCTCCATGACTTTTCTTCCCATCCTAGAACCACTGATCTGCAGAGCACACTTTGACCTACTTCCTTCTGCCCTAATCAAAACCCCCATGTTCCTCCGTTTGCTCTGAATTTATAGAAAAGTAGGGGAAATGGGGTCAGTGTGAGCTGCATTGGCCAACTCAAGGCGCGGGTCAGCTGAGGAGTACCTGGTGGCATTTGGCGTCAGATGAGAATCGGAGAGAAGCGATCAAGGGTGGCTCTGAGGAGAGCACAGTGTCATACTCACCCTGTAGTCCTGGCCCCGTGGGGAGGTCTTAGTAGCTGAAAACAAGCCCAGCGACGGGTGTTTCCTGAGGTGTCCAAAGGATGAATAAAACCAGGTCCCTGTTCTCTGCAGGGTCTGCCAGGCTGCAGAGAAGGTAGACAGAGGGATGGTTTCCTCCAGCAGGGTAAACGCTGCCTGCTCCAGGAACACAGAAGGAGCGAGTCTCGAGCCCCAGATGGGATGGGTCAGCAGAAACTTGCAGGGGAGATGACGTCGCAGCTTAGTTCTGAAAGATTCCTATACATTGGCTGGTGGAAAAGGGATGATGAGGCTTTGATCCTTGAGGCTTTTGAAGTTCGCCATCTACACCGTTTGGGTGGATCGCTGGTGGATCGGAAGGTGGTGTTTCTGAGGCATGGCAGGGAGGCAAGATTCATGCTGCAGCCCATGCTTGCACACTGCTTAAACACCCCAACCGCTAATTAGTGAACCCAAAGCCGCTGTTGCTCGAATGTGCCAGACATGGCATTTGGAGAAGCGTGCTCCCTGGAGAGCAGGAATGGGCCACCGTCTGTACGCAGAAGGCTCTGGCTGAAGCGGCCAGGGAGACCGTCCAACTACAGAGTCTGAGGGTGGCTCGGACCCAAGGGGCTCCCTGGACCGTAGAGGGGAGGGCTCCGGGTTGTGGCTCATTTGGACATTTTCTTGCTTTGGGAAAAGCACTTTTTTTTTTTTACATTAGTAAACTTTATTGGTTAATACAGTTTTAGGTTTGCAGAAAAAGTGAGCAGAGGGTACAGAGATTTCCTGCACATCCCATTCCCTACTCCACACAGTTTCCCATTATTAACATCATGCATGGCGGGGGGCAGGGGCACCAATACTGCTACGTTATCCTTCACCTGAAGTCCAGAGTTTCCATCATGGTTCACTCTTGGTGTTACACCATTCTGTGGGTTTTGCCAAATGCATAGCGTCCTTGTCGCCACCAATTCAGTAGCACACGGAATAGTTTTACTGCCCCCAAGCCTCCCGTGCTCCACCTGCTGGAAGTCAGGTGGAGCATGCATAGCACAACATGCAAAGCCTTTAAATGAGCCCAAGGAGGCATTTGTAAATAACCTATTAGGTCATTCTGGGCTCTGCTGGGGGACCTAGGAAAGGCCATACCCCATAACAGCAGCCTTCAGTGCCTTTAGGAATTAAAATGTGCTGGAGGTTTGTGTTGAGCTGTGATCAGGCCTGTTTAAGAAAGAATTAACACTCAGTCTAAGAGCTCACCAAACAGACGTTTGCCACCAGACAGTGCAGTGTGGGATGGCCCTCGGCTCTGGGGACCAGTCTCAAGCTGTGCTCCTTAAGCCAGGAGGAAAGTGTTGATGCTCAACAGACAGTAGGAAGAAATTAGAGCAAAATGAATGGATGGTCCCTTCATTGGACGGTTCTCCCCATATGCATGCACACTCTGGGCAGGGGGATGACTTAAGATGATTCTCCACCGTTCTGGATGGAGCGATCTCTGGGGTTGATATTTCAGAATCTGCATCCTGCCTGTCTCCCACACTGCAGGCACGTGCCCACCTGCCCTCCAGGGGAAACACAGACACAGTCAACTCTTTCCCTGGGGATTTGCTTGGGTGGCTGCCCACCCGGCACACTGGGTTAGCGCACTTGCTCAGAAGGGTGCAATGATCTGAGAGTTTCAGCCTCTGGATTCTCTGAGCCTCTTCTCAGGTCCCGCTGGCCAAGTCTAGCTGGCCACTGTCCCTCCCTCTGAGGCCAGTGCTAGTGAAAGTATTACAGCGTTTGATATAGGTCTCAAGCACTTGCTCTCCATTAACACTGCCCTTCAGAGGAGGGTGGGCGGGGCAGAGCCTGGAATGACAAGAAGAGGTTCTTTTATTGCTTTCCGAATGCAGATTGATTTGTTGCAACTGAAAGTGTTTCATCCTACCCAATTCTTGGCATAGTCAGGATCCATCTTCATGCAGTTAAAAGGGACACGGGACATTCTAGTGGTAGGATCTGCTTATCCAACTGTCTTACGGAATCGGGTCCTCTCTTTCTGTTATCCTTGGAAGCCCCCCAGCTGGGAGGATCCTGCATTCATGGCTCCTTGTTCACAGTGGCAGCCCTGACTCTTTTAATGAATAACTATCCAGTGCCACTTGTCAAAGATAGTAAGGCACTTCATTCAGGACAGTCGCTATAGCTGTAGGGACCACTATATTGGGATTTTACCATGGCGGGCAGATATTGAGCTCAACTCCGAATACAGTGTGGACAAGTGGGGATTTTTAGCCAAGAGGCAGGGCAGAGGTCAGTGGATGGGAAATTACTAAGAGGAAACATTGGGCATAATGGGGGGGATGGGTTCTGGCTAAACAAACCCAATAGGAAACTTGCTGAGGACAGGCCAGGTGGTCAGACATCACCTGGAGGATGGAGGAGGAGAAGGAACCTGATATCCAAAGTGATCAGGTATGCAGGTCGGGGGTTCTGGTTAAACTCACTGAGCAGGGTGCTTGCCAAAACTAGATTTTACGAGGAAATGCACAGATGGGCCTAGAAGGTTCAGGAGCCAGACTAAAGTTTGGCGGAGTGAAGAACCTTTCCCACATATCCCAGCCCAGGTGTTCCTCTTTTGATACCCTGTGGCCTTGCTGGCCTCTCCTACCCCACCCCTGGCCCCAGCCTTGTCGTGCGAGTTTTGTGAAGCTGAATCGAGGGTTTCCCAGCCCGCCTCTGCTGAGTGCTGGCTGTGGCCTCTGGCTGAGGATGAACAGAGCTCTGAGATCATGTCGGGGCTTGGCAGGTCCCACTCTGAGCCACAATTCTGCGGGCGTGAAACAGACACCACCATCTGCTTCTCAAGGTCCTGGTGAAACAGCCAGTGTGACAGTGTAAGGGAGAGGGAGGGGCCGCAGTTCACGTCCATCATGTCCACTTGTGAGCACACAGCATCCAGACCACAGGAGAGCCTCACCATTCTGTTCTTCTGTGCCCCCTCCCTGGCTGTCTCTCCCCATGCGGACAAGGCTCTGGGATTGCTTTCCTTACGGATGGGACCCAGAAGGGGGAGTCCCTTCAGCCCAGCATATGTGCAGCTTTCTTGCACTGACTGGGGCTTCCTTGGTGGCTGGAGTCAGAGCTGGGGTGGGGCTGTGGTGCTGGGACCCCTGGTAGCCTCTCCAGGCCAGCCTGGAGAGATCCAAGTGTATCAAGCGTCACTCTCATTTGGGTTATTGTGCAGGATGCATACCGTGCATCGCATGAGCCATGACCAGCCCTATACTGAGGCAAATAGGTGACATTAGAGGTTCTCCTGCACGTACCCCTTCCTTAGTATGTATCTCTCCACGTTACTTTGCCTGTTTACCTGGTTATCTGCTCCACTAGACGGTAAGTGCCTGGAGAGCAGGGGCCATGCCTTATGATTCTGTCTCCAGCTGCGTCCGGCTCACAGCGTACATAGTAGACCACTGGCCAAGAGAATGAAATGAATGAACAAATGAATGATTGGGTAGTTCAAGTCAAACTCAGCTAAGAGTCTAAATCTCTTGAAGGTAGTATAATTTTTTTTCAGTGAAACTGAGAGTGAGAGAAGGCATGATTTGGTTGTGGATCTATGATGACTTACTAGGGAGAAGAATCAGGAACAGTACAAAACAAAAAAGAAGCAAGTGCTAAATTATATGATAAAGTCTGGGGGTAGCATGTGCTGTCTGCTCTCTACCTTGATACCAGCTCTGAAATTGGGATGTGTGTTCATTTGTTCTTGAGCAAATATTTATTGAGCAGCTTTTAGATGCTAAGCTGGAAATTCAGCACCAGACAAAATGGAGAGTGTCCTGCCCGAATGGAGCCAAAAATCTAAAGTGGGGAGATCACTGAATCAATTTAACAAATATGAAAGGAAATGAAATAGAGTAAAACCATAGTCTCTGGACTGAGCAGCTTTTTGGAGAGTCAGAAAAGAGTTTTCTCAGTAGTTGACATTAGGATCAAATCTTATGTCAGGGAATCAGCCCTTGCGGGTATAGAGAATTTGTAAGTGCAAAGGTCCTGAGGCAGGGAGGGCTTTGCTTGTTGGAGGGATTCATTAAAAGGCAGTGGGTATGGAACCAGGTGGTCAATGGGGAGGGCACCATGGGATGTGGTTGGAGGACCTGTTGTTCATACAGAGTCTTCTCAGATTTTCTTCTAAGGGCAGCTGGAAGCCATTGGATGGGTTGACTTGTTTTTTCATTTCCTCTGGATTTTCTTAGTGCTGAGGGCTGTGTGAAGAGAGGGCTGTGAAGAATGGGTTGAAGAGGAGCAAAAATAGAAGTTGGAGTACCACTTAGGAGGCTTCTGCGGGGCTCCAGATGAGAGGTGATGGGATTGGACAGGCGGGGGGCAGGGGAGGTTAGCATTCAAGGTAATAATAGCTGATATTTAGCACATATTCGGGAGTGACTTCAATGACACTTCCAACTGCCTTATTTGATGGGTCCTATTACCGTCGCCAATTCACAGGTAGGAGAGTGGAGGCTTAGAGAACTCACTTGCCCAAGGACACAGAGCTGGGGAGTGGAGGAACCAGGGCATGTGTCTAGGAAGCTTGGTTGCCAAGCCCATGCTGTTCCCCACCACCTATATGGGACCCATATGTGAACTGATGAGTCTTGTCGCTGGGTTGGGTGTGAGGAGGTTGGGAAGAGAATGCCTCGAGTATCTGGCATTTTTTTTACTTCTTTAGCTCAGGCCTTTATTCTTTCTCCCCAGGGCCTTTGCACTGGTCTCCTACCCATCTGCCATGTCTGCAGACTCTAATGCATGCACATCCCACTGTCAAACCATTGACATTGCACTGTCTCCCTCCTGGGTAAGGCCGCACCACATCTCTCCTTGGTGTCTGCATTGGCTGTTCCATGAACCAATGTGAGTACCATACGGAAAATGATCGTCCCTACCCTTCTTCCCTCACTGTAGTCAGAAACCATGTGATCCCCACAAACAGACTCTGACTCGAGTCCATTCAGCTCCGAGCACAAGGCAGGATACAAGGCCAGATGGTCAGTACAAGACGCTTGAACAGATCATTAAAGATGCTCCGCTCTCCTGTCTCGCCACCTTGGTGTGTGCTGGTCTCTGAGCCAGATGCACTTCCTTGACCTGTATTTAATTGATGTCCTGCACATCCTGCAAAGCCCATCCTAGATTCCTGCTGCTCTGGGAAGCTTTCTCGGATGGCTCACTTCCTCCTCATAGTGAGGTTATCAGGCATGGAGGCCGCGCTGGCTTCTGTCATGGACTCCTCTTGGAGAGGCCCGCCCACTGTGTGGGAGGTGAGGGCATCTGGAGCACATCTTCCATCAGCTTCCATCTACCCTCAGCATGTGAGGAGTCAGGTTAAGGAAGCAATAGGACCTCCCAAATAGTCCCAACTTGTCCCCTGATCTCTGCGCTCACACTGTGGAGCTGATTCATGCCCCCACATAACGCTTGTCTACTGCTTGAGATAACCCTTCATTCAGCTAATAGTGATCAAGCACTGTTTGTGCCAGGCAGTGTTTTAGGCAGTGGGATGCAGCAGTCAGCAAAGCAGAGAAGAGTCCCGCCCTGGCGGAGCTGGTGTTTCAGTTAGGGTCACTGGGAAGACAGCGAGTAAGTGTGTGAATGTCGCAGAGGGATCGAGTGGTCGTATTGCTCTGGAGGCAAACAGCAAGGATGGGAGGCAGGCAGGGTGGTTGGCTGTGATGCACTGGGTGGTGAGGGGGGCTTGTTCAAAGGTGCGCTGGAGCAGAGAGCTCAAGGAAGGGAGGGAGGAGAAGAACACTGAACATGTCAGGCTGAGGGATGAAACGGGCTCAGAGTGTTCCAGCAGCGGCAGGGAGACCAGCACGGGCAAGGGCAGGGTCTGTGGCTGGAGAGGTAGGAGGCTGGGAGCAGAGACCACCAGGACCCCAGAGCCACCATGAGGCCTGAACCCTCACTCTGGGGAATTCAGAAGCTTCTGGAGAGTTCTGAGGAATAATGTGAGCCGACTTTGGTTTTAGTAACATCTCGCCAGCATCTGTGCTGAAAGTGGATCATAGACAGGAATGGTTCCATTTTACAGAAGAGAAAACTGAAGCTCAGAGAGAGTTTATCTGAAGTCAAATAGCTGGTAAAGGGGAAGGCCCTGGCTGGCGACTGGGGACCTAGAGGTGGGCAGGATTCTGGTGCCATGCATGTGCTAGTACGTCATGGTAATGACCTTGATGGAAACACCCATGAGGTGCTTCCATCTGGATAGATGTTTGGTATTCGGGACACTGTAGGGGGTGGTATTGGAATCTCGGGGGGTTTTCAGGCCCCCTTTCTCTCCCTTCTCCTAGCCCTGTGGGTCTCAGCTACAAAATGGCTGCTGAGGGCCAGGATGATAAGGATGGGGTAAGAGAAAGGAGAAAAATTTGGTGCATCAGGAGAGATGTCTTCCTGAGGGGCAGACAGCTTGTTGTTTGCCTGCTAATATAACAGCTTCCCGTGAGAGCTGCAAAAAAATGTTCAAATGCACTGGAAGAAAAAATGCCCCCCAAAAGCTGAGGCTCAGGCTGCTCTCTGGGGCAACAGAGGTGAGAGCTATTTCTGCAGATCCTTAAAAGAGTTTTTATTGCAACGTTGTTCATAAAAACCTGGGAAGCAGGTTGATTCCACTGCATATACAGAACTATAGCTTATGAATAAATGCATAGATCATATGTCATATGATGTCATTGGCAGGTGCTCCAGCATCTTTGTGGACCTCCCATCATTTGGGCAAAGGCCTGGGGAAGTCTTCCCATTTCGTTGGTGGATTTCTAAGATGGTCTGGTTCAAAGGGCACTTGACGTGTGGCTGCAGCAGATGCCTCCTCATGTATGTGCAGGCACGGTGGCTTCCCTCTGGGGTCAGAGGTGGAGTGTGCCGGGGCCATCTGGGGGATGCGGTATGATGTTCAGCTCCTTCCTTTTGGGGCAGACCCAGCATCACCTGGGCTTCCAAGGATGCTCGGTCAGTCCATCAGACACGCTGTATGGTTTGTCTGCTTCTTCCCTTTTCTCCTTTTGCTCCTGGCTCATCTTCCCAGCCCATCTTGCTCCTTTCTCCCTTTACCCTCCCCAATTCCACCCACCTCTCCACTTCTAACATCATCCAATCTCTTCTTGTCTCTCTAAATCCAGCCACTTAACAAGTAATATTTACACTATTTATACATTTCTAGCAAAATTAAAATAACATTTTTGCAGGAGGAAAGGCTTATGCAAGTATCCTTTAATAAAATGTCGAGTTTTGAGGGCACCCCCAATAAGATTCTGACATTTGAGACTTTTTTTGGCAAAGTACATAGAGAATTTAGAAAATGTGAATAAGCAAATCATTTTGGAGAATGCCATTTAAAAAATAAAAGCTACTGTAAGTTGGTTTCTTCCCATTCTATTCAACTATAACTCATTTTTTTAAAAATTCATAAAATGCAAAAGCAATACCAAGAAGCTCCAAAATTTGGGGAGACTGTATTGCACAAAAAAAAAGAAAACAAAAATTAACCAGAATGTGAAATGGCAGAGCTGAAGCCCATTGCTCCCATGCTTTGGTCCAGCAGGGATTGCTTGTGGAGAGTAAATGTTGGATTCTGGGACTTGGGTTGCCTTAGAAGACACGATGATTTCTCTAGAGACCTGTTGATTTTCTCTTTCAATGGATGTGGAATTTGGTGTAACCCCAGAGTTTGATACCCAGTGTTTGCCTCTGACACCATCTTTCTGCTCCTGCTATCCCCAATAAACCACCCCAGTACAACACACAAATAACCTTGTGAGGTTTTGCACAAAGAGTAAATGTTCTAAGTTTGATTTTTTCATAGTAGATATACTTTTTTTTTTAGAAGACAATTTTAGGATTCAAATAGAGAAAGAAGGAAGGGAGGAAGGGAGGGAAGAAGGAAGGAAGGGAAGAAAAGAAGGGCAGAAGGAAGGAAGGGAAGGAAGGAAGGACAGAAGGAAGGATGGAAGGGAGGGAGGGGCGGCAGACAGGAGAAGGATGGATGGGTAGGTAGTTGGCACTTAGCTAAATATGAAGAATACAAATTCTTGAAGTCAGGAGTTAGGTGATAATAATTGTGAATCGTGTATCTTACTTGCATCCTTGAACAAGTTACTTGTCTGGGAATTATTTTTTAACCTCTTAAAAATTATTAAATGAAAAAGAAAAAGCCTTTCAAGCTAAATGTTCTGCAAGCTGAGGAGGTTCACTGGGTCACCCATGGTAACTCCTTGTTGAGCACAATTTATTTATTTATTTATTGCGCACACGAGCGAGGGGAGGGGCAGAGGGAGAAGGAGAGAGAGAATCCCAAGCACGCTCCATGCTCAGTGAGGAGCCAACATGGGGCTCCATTTCGCGACCCTGAGATCATGACCTGAGCTGAAATCAAGAATCAGATGCTTAGCCAAATGAGCCACCCAGGTGCCCCAAGCACACTTTATTGAACACTTGCTTTAAATTCACAGCTGATGGGCTCTAAAAAACCTGTCCCAGTCCCTTAGAGATCACTGTCAGAAAACAGAGCATTTCATGAGCTTCTACTTTGTGCTGGGCACTCTCCTATGTGAGATTTGATGGGATTCCCACTCCAGCCCTGGGTGGTATACGTCTTCCTGTTCTAACTGCTGCAGAAGGGGCAGCCGAGTCCCAGTGATGTTAAACAACATAGCCGGGTCACCAGGCGAGAAGGAGCAGGAAGCTTGAGGTTAAACTAGTACTTGCTCTCCAGCCAGGCCCCCTTCCAGCTCACAGTGCATTAAAAGGGAGTCAGGCAGGATGGGGGCTGATGGGCAGCCTCACTCAAGATAGTCACATGGGACACAGGGCACCCCGCTCAGGCTCCCAGACTGAGTGCTGAAGTTTCAGGTAGTGATTTGGTAAAATGAGATTTCAGCCCATTAAGCCACCATCAAACTAGATCAATTGGATTTGATGTGTGTCTTTGGCAGTGGGGCTTTTTATGAAAAGTGCAGTAATAATAATAAGCCACTTGGGAAATAATGGGCTCAAATGTCAGAAGATGACATACATAACCAAGCTGTAGTCATCAAGATAAATGATAAACAGGAATAATAATAACCATGGGGTGAAAATCTAGGTGTTATCAGGGACACCGGGGTAGTCTCTCCATCTTAATGTCAACAGATTCACGATCTAAATCCCACCTGCAAGCCTCCTGCCCCTTCACTGTAGAACCCAATATATTCACACGTTCTTGGGATTCAATAATGAATCTGTTTGGGGGCTATTATTCTGCCCCCATGATGTCATGATGTCTCCAACTTATTTTCAAATGGGTCACAATTTTTTTAAAAAATGTACCTAAAGCAAATGTGGCCAAAATATTAGCAATGGATAAATCTGTGTGAAGGACATATAAGCGTTGGCTGTTTTCATTCAACTTTTCTGTAAGTTTGAAAAAATTCGAAATAAGTTGGAGAAAAACAGTGGACGGGAAGTGAAGCTTGAAGATGGTGTGTGTAGTCCAGTGGGCTGAGAGGATGGGCTGAAATGGGACCATAGGTGCTGGGAGGCAGATGTGGAGGAGGCAGAGGGTTTTAGGATGGGGTACTCTAGGGCCGAGGCCTTCCAAAGATCCCTGAGGTGGAACCAGTGGGAGATCTGCAGGGGCCCAGCCCACTGGCCAAACCCAGGCCCTGCGTGGGAACCTCCCTGTCCTCTCCAGCTGCCCGTCCCCACTTGAGAGCCCTGCCTAGAACTTTCCAACTTTGTAGGCTGTTGATCTGCTTCCTGCCAAGTGTTGTGGGTGCTCTTGCTACTGTACTGTGTGTCAAATACATTGTCTCAAATTTAAAAAATAACGTTGCAACAGCCCTCTGGGAAAATAGGGCTCCTTCCCTGTTCACTGCAGACTTGAACTGAATACTTACCTTACTTAAAGCACCATGGAAAGCATTAACATGATTATGTGAAAGGCATTTGAGTGCAGGGCCAGGACTAGAATAGGTTCTCAAAAATATGGTCAACCCTTGAGCAATGCGGGATTAGGGGCACCAACCCTCCGATATAGTAAAAAATCTGCATATAATTTTTGACTTCCCCAAAACTTAATTACTAATAGTCTCCTGTTGACTGGAAGGTCATGGAAACGGAACCTGGACACCCAAGTGTTAAAAATAAATAATTTTTATTGTGTTCATTTTTATTGTTTCTTTTTTATTTTGTGTATTACATGTATTAGATACTGTACTCTTATAATCAAGTAAACTAGAGAAAAGAAAATATATTTTTTTTTAAAGATTTTATTTATTTATTTGACAGAGAGAGACACAGCGAGAGAGGGAACACAAGCAGGGGGAGTGGCAGAGGGAGAAGCAGGCTCCCCGCGGAGCAGGGAGCCCGATGCGGGACTCGATCCCAGGACCCTGGGATCATGACCTGAGCTGAAGGCAGTCGCTTAACCAACTGAGCCACCCAGGCGCCCGAGAAAAGAAAATATTATTAAGAAAATCACAAGGAAGGGGTGCCTGGGTGGCTCAGTTGGTTAAGCGACTGCCTTCAGCTCAGGTCATGATCCCAGGGTCCTGGGATCGAGCCCCACATTGGGCTCCCTGCTTAGCAGGGAGCCTGCTTCTCCCTCTCCCTCTGCTTGTGTTCCTGCTCTCTCTCTCTCTCTCTCTCTCTCTATGTGAAATAAATAAATAAAATCTTTAAAAAAAAATCACAAGGCAGAGAAAATACATTTACAGTATTGTACTGGATTTCTGGGGGAAAATCCACATATAAGTGGATCTGCACAGTTCAAAACTGTTGCTCAAGGGTCAATTGTAATGAACCAAGTCATCTGAATGATAACAGAGCCACACGACATTATTGCGCACTTACCTAGGACCGACTTCATGCTGTGTCTTTATGGTTCACCACCCCAAAGCAGTTGTGGGGATGTATACCATGACTGTCCCCCGTTCACACAAGGAAGTTCACCCTCAGAGGTGCAGTGACTCGCTCAAGGTCACACAGGTGGTCGGGGATGCAGCTGGGATTTGAAGCCAGGCTGTCTGACCTCACGGTCTGTTTGGCACATTGCTACGCTCACTCAAAAGAAATGCTCTTCTTGAAAAGCAAGTGGGTGATGCCTGGGTGGCGCAGTCAGTGAAGCAAATGCCTTTGGCTCGGGTCATGATCCCAGGGTCCTGGGATGGAGCCCTGTGCTGGGCTCCCTGCTCAGCGGGGAGCCTGCTTCTCCCTCTCCCTCTGCCTGCTGCTCCCCCTGCTTGTGCTCAATCTCTCCCTCTTTCTCTCTGTCAAATAAATAAATAAAATCTTAAAAATAAAATAAATGAAAAGCAAGTGGAAGATTTCTGTGGTTTCACAGAAAGTGAAGGTAAGGGGTTATAGTCATTGCTCCCTGAAAAGCTTCTTGACATTGACTTTTCTCAAAAGTTTTTCAGAGTAGCTTAGACTCCCTGGCTCTACCCTGAACACGGTACCAAGTGTTCACACACATGTGAAAAGCACACTCAGCTTTTCTCTCATTCCTCCAATCCCTTTCCTTCCAAGCCTGCTCACCTCTGGCAAGCTCCCTCTGCCTCAGACCCCTTGGACCAGCTGAAGCCTACCCAAATCCAGCCACTGCTGTGTGTGGACACTGGGGGCAGGAACCATGGGGACTCTCCTAGCGTTCTGCCTACTGCAACTGTCCTCGTATCTTTGGTATTTTCCCAGGTTCTCGTATCTAGATTTGTACCTTTGCAAGGGGCAGGACTGGGCAAAACCAAGACCCAGTTTGAAAAACAAAAGAAGAAACTTCCCCCTCTTGGCAGTAGGATACATGGAGCTCCTGCCTGGTGCAGGTTTCTGTTTGATCATTTACGTGGCTCTGAGGAGGTCAGGTGGGCGGGGGGTCTTTGCGGTATCAGCGGATTGTTTTTCTTCTATGTATATTCAGCTTCTGCAAAGATCAGCTCTTGGTTGCAGAGTCTCACGGCTCAGCAGAGGTCATGGCTAGAGACTCGATTTCCATGGAAATGGAACCTGGACACCCAAGTGTTTGTTACCCTGATCTGTAAAATGGGAGGAGTGGTGTCTCCTTGGGAAGATGAACGAGACTACGTGCATAGTCCATCGAGCAGAGATCCCAGCTCAGAAGAAAGTCGTGACAATAGCCTGTGTCAGAGCCTCTCCCGTCCTCCCGTCTCATTTGACCCTCACGACCCCAGGCAGAGATACCAGATTCAGCTCCACTGAGCGGATGAGGACACTGCAATCAGAGAAACTAGGTAAGGTGCTCACGTCCAGACAGATCACAGACAGAGGTGGGGCTGAACTCAGGGATGTGACCGCAGCCTGAGCCTAGCGTCTGTGGGACTGGAGTGCTAGCTTAGGTCATCGCTGAGTGCCGCCGGGTCCTGTCCCCATGAGTTGTGTGCATTCCTGGGCTCTGGGGAGATGTGTCCCTCCACTACGTGATGCTCCTTTGTGTGGCTTGGGTACGTCCCATATGTCCCTGGGCTTCACCGGCAGCCCGGTGCTCACCCGGAGGTTATTGAAGGAAATTAATAAGGTGCATTGACGAACACCCTGACACATTGTAGAAGCCCCGAAATACTTGCAGAATCAGAAATCTCCCAAGGCCGAGATGCTGGATAAATACAGGGTGTTACCATTGCTTTGTGATTAAAAGCCTCTCCACTTTCCTGAATTTGTTTTTATGTTTCTGAATTGCCTTGAGCTCTGATGCTCGGGCAGGTCGAAAAAGAGCTACGTTCGGTTGCAAAGGCTGTATACATGGAATGGCATAGGGGACCACCTCGATTTGAGCTGCAGTATGTGAATTGGACTTCAGGCCATCTCTTTGCTACGGAGTCACACCCCCCTGATGCTTCGCCTGGGGCATGGTGTGCACGGAGTGTTCCAGGAAAAACAGCGGGACTGGGAGGGAACATGAAAAAGCACCTCTTAGCACGGTGCCCAGTCTGTGCCCTCCGAATGAGTGATGCTTGCGCTGGCTAATCGAATTAGGGCTGGTTGCCAGGGTTCAGGCCCATTCCCAGCAGGCCTCAGCTTGGTTTCCACATCCTGTGCCACTGGAGCTGGTCCTCGAGTGTGGGTATCTCTGGGCAGAAGCACATTCTGTCTTCCCAGGCCATCCAGGCAGCCCTAGCCAAGGGGCACTTAGCATCTCTTAGTAGCACCTGGACTCCCTCTGCGGTGCGCAGTGCTGGTTCAATAAGCAAACAATGCAACTTGAGGACTTCCTCGCTTCAGGCTGTTTAATTAATAAGGGTCTCAGGATCTGGGCAGTCCCAGAGCTTCTCCCTCCACCCCATACTCATCACAGCATGCTGAGCCCCACTCCAGCTTCCAAGGACCCCATCAGATCATGATGATGAGGGTAACAATTGTGGCCACATTTTAAGTACTTACTCTGCATCATGGAAATCATTTTTCATATATTAACCCATTACATTTTCTAACAAAAATTGGGGGGCATGGGGGTTGTACTATTTTTATCACTGTTTTCTGAGACAGGGAGACAGGGAGCCATGTCCCCAAGGTCTCCATAAGCTACTGTAAGTGGCAGGAATGGAAATTGGTCCCAGGTCTGACTCCCCAAAACCCACGGCTTCACTGTACCTTTTGCTGAAACTTTCCCTGAGCCCCAAGGTCAAAGTCTACTCTCTCTTTAGAGCTCCCCAACCTTTGTCTGGCATTTCCTTCTTCCTAGTGTGGCAGGGAAGGGTGATGCGCTATGCCCGGCACACGGAAGGCCCTCAGAGTGCTTCGGCTTTTGGTCTTTCCTCCCGAGGCTAGGCCCTCGGTCAGAATCAGGGTTTGTAATGGCCATGCCCAGTGCCTGCCACATGGTCTATCCTTGCTGCATGCTGGTAGCTTCTTTACTTGAACGTAGACCCGAGTCTGACTGCAGTTTCTATGACATGGGACACATCAAGGGGCGTGGTATGTACGGGGCTCACCCTGGCTAGACAGACAAGTAAAGAATACCTACACGGTGGGTGGTGAAGGATGATAGCCTCATCTTCAGTGTGACTTGGCATTTTCATGGAAAGTGTCATAAGAATGGAAGGCTCGTGTCCAGTGGTGGGATGAGCAGAGGCCTGGAACACTGAATTTCGGTCCCCACTTTGTCACTGAATTGGGATGGCCTTAGGAAAAACCATAGGGCCGCCCTTAGCCTCTGTCCTTTGACGTCTGAGTCCTTAGTGTGATGAGTAATGTTCTATGGCTGAAATGAAATGTTTGGAGGAAAGCCCCTGCGTGGTCTAACACAGAGCAGGCACTTGAGAAATTATTCAGTTCACTCATATTCAGCAAATGTTTACTGAACACCTACTATGTGCCAGGTACTGTTACAGAGCAAGGGGGTCAACAAACTATGGCCTGCAGGCTAGATCTGGCCCAGGATCCATTTTTGTAAATAAAGTTTTGTCTTGGAACCCAGCCATGCTCATTATTTATGCACTGTTGATGGCAGTTTTTATGTTATAAGGCAGAGCTGAGTCATTGAGACAGAGACAGTATGGCTTGCAAAGCCGAAAATGTTTACTTTTTGGCCTTTTCCAGAAAGGTGCAGAGAGGAAGCTATTTAGATGGGGCAGCCTCGCTGCTGAGGTGAGATTTGAAGAGAGGTCTGCCTATGAAGCCGATGACTTCTCCACAGACTGGAGACATCAGTGAGGTAGAAATAAAACTTTCAGAAGTATTTATCAAGTATCTCCTATGGGCTTCATGTTGATGCCCTAGAAGTGAACAGAACCGTACTACGGTCATGGAATTTATAGTCCAGACACAGACAATGAAGAACTGCAAAAAATAATAAAAAGGGAAAAAACTCCATCTTGAATTATAAGATGAAAAGCGTTATGGAATAAAGCAGAGGAGGCTAATGGGGTGGTCAGAGTGGGGTGGTGGAGAGTGTGGTAGTTTTTCGAATGTAGCCCTGAGGCGGCCTGAGATTCGTATCATGCTGAACAGATCAAGGGGAATCAATGTAGGCATTATTGGGAAGGTGATATTTGAACAAAGAGTCAAAAGGTATGAAGGGGTGAGCCAGGCTGCATGTGGTAAGAACCTAGTGCAAAGGCCCTGAGGTAGAAATATGCCTGGCATTTTTGAGGAACAGCACGGAGGCTAGTGTAGCTGAGGCAGAGTTAGGAAAATGGTGAATGTGGACAGGGCTTGAAGGTCCGCAGAATGTCTCTGTTTTGAAGGTCACAGCAAGAATGGTGAATTCTCCTCTGGAAAATTTTAACCCAACCTAGGGACCAAAGATGAGTTCCAGAGGGTTTCTGTTGGACACAAGTCAATAAAATTGACCCAAGAGCTGAAGAGCCACTGTTCCAGTGAACACAAAGTGACTCAGTATGGGTCTGAGGAATTAGAGTGTAACCAGATACATTTCTCCAGGGAGGAAACTGGATGCTGAAGGCATTCAGACCATCTAGCTTGGAGCTTCTAGGTAATTAAAGTCCATGACAGTCTACGAGGGCAGCATGGGCACATAGAAGTGCGTGCACACCCCCACAAGTGGGGTCTGGGGCCCCATAGACCTTGCTCTTCATATGTCAGTAGGCATCTCCTGGGGACTTGAGAATGGGTCCTTATTGTCCTTTTTCTGGTTCAAGAAACACCCTGTGTCCACACTCACTCTCTCCTGTACTGGAGGCAGTTTCTAAGACGGCAGCTCCCTAGACAGTGTGACATCTGTCTTGGAAGCACCGTCATCGGCAGAACTGGTGGCTGCCGAACGCTGCCCCCCACGTGGAACGTGGTGCACGAGGCTGGCTGGCATTTGCTGAGAATCAGCCTCTGTGGGGGGGGGGGGGTTGGAAGATGAGAAACAGGGTAGCTGTTCTGAGTCTCCTGCTGTGGGGAACCAGAAGATGTTTTCTCTTCTGCTTGCTGCAGACAGTGGGGAAGATGTTTCTGACTCTATTCCCTTGGTGAGCACTCTGTACCCCAGGGCAGCCTTACAAAGCAGTTCGGTGGTGTTTGTTTTAGCTTGACAGCCTCCTAAAATCCAGATCAGCCTACAGAATTTGGTTTTATCGGTGTCATTCGCCAGCCACCTGCCGGGCGCGGGGGCATAAACCATTTTGTAGCTGAGCACATGGTGTGTGTTCTGGGCTTTTGTATCCCTTATCTTGATGGCAGCCTTACCAAAACATCGAGGACCGGTGAGAGCTGCTTTAGTCCTCCTCTCCGTCTTACAGAGACAAATAGGAGGTTATTTGCCTGGGCCAAGTCACCCATCCGGTGGAAGGTGGAGGGATGTTTAAGATCTGGCCTTTGATACCCCAGTCCTCAGGGCTAGTGTCTGAGCTGCAGACCAAATGCGCCTCAGTCCAGACGGGCATCAGTGCCCATCACCCCTCCCGGAGCATACGGTAGCCACTGTCAGCCGAATCGAGGAAGGAAGGAGCTGGGCTTTGTCTCTGGGGAAGTAACAAACTTACAAAACTAGGGGATGGATTCCTAGGTGGAAATATCCACTTACTCTGTAACTACTTCATCTCTCTCGATTCTGAATGACATTTCGCGCTTTTCTGAAATGGAATCCCCTCTCCCCACCCCATCCCCTGCTCCCAGCCCGCAAGTGAAGTGATCATAGTTTGTCCAGGAATGTGGAAACCAAATATTTAATAGTAATAACATTTTTAAGTGCCTACTGAATGTTTGGCATTACACTGACCCCTTCATTCCTATCATCTCATTTAAAAAATCCTGTGTACTGTTACTTTATTATTATTAAGACACCAGCCTAATGCTTCCTGAGCACTTAAAATGTGCCAGGTAATGTTCTAAAACCTTCACGGGTAATCCTGACAGCCTACTTTGAAATATTGTTACTGTACCCACATTTTACAGAAGAGGAAACAGAGGCACAGGAGAGAGCTCAGAGTCACAGAGGTGAGGTGGCCTTTAAGTTTAGACACAGACTGGAGAGGTGCTGCTTCCCCGGGGCCTGGGACCCATGCTTCTCAGCCCTCAGGCTGCATGAGCTTCACCTTGGGGGCGGGGGGTTCTGAAAACACAGACGCCACACCCTCCCCTTACTTTCTGTTTCATTGCCCTGGGGTGGGGCCCAGCATCAGTATTTCTGTTGTCTCTGCTTCAATATCTTTTTTTATTGTGCCTATGACACTCATGATGAAAAATGCGTAACACGAATGTACAGTTTGGCAAATTAACGGAAAGGGGACACCACCACCCTGGTGAAAACACTGCCAACGCGTCAGATCCTACACGGTCCCTTTCCATCTCTAACCCAGAGTCTTGCCCCAAAGTAACCACTGTGCTGACTTTTCCAGCAATTGCTTTCTTGCTCTTCTTTGTACTTCCATGATGCAAGTATTCATTCCCAAACTCAAGAGTCGACCCACCTGTTGGGGTCTTTTTGGAACTGGAACCATATAGAAGGTGTTATTTTGCATCTGGTTCTTTCATTCAGCTGTATGTTGGTGAAATATACCCACATTAGTGCGTGTCGCTGTATCTCATTCGTTTCCCTTGCCTATAGAATACCATTGTATGACTCCACCATGGGTCACGATTGATGGACATTTGGGTTGGTTCCTGTGTTGGATTATTACAAATAATGCTGTTAGGAACTTTCTTGTATCTGCTTTTTGGTGCATATATGTATATGTTTTTGCAAGGTGTATACCTAGGAGTGTAGTCGTTGTATCAAGAGTATGTTTATCTTCAGATATGGTATGCTGTGTCTGTTTTCCCACGTGGCTCTATCATTTTGTACTAGCCACAGTGTAGGAGAGTTCTCCACACCACATCTCAATGGCTCTAGCATTGTCAGCCATGCTCATGGGCGTGTGGGAGTATCTCCTCGTGGCTTTGATTTGCATTCGCCTGATGGCTTATGAGATTTCTCACTTTTAATTTGGTTAAAAGCCATTTGGAGATCCTCTTTTGTGAAGTGGCCACTCCAGTTTCCAGATCACCATTCCATTAGGTTGCTGGCATTTTCCTTACATGTTCTGGATAAAAGCCTTTTATTAGTTGTATGTGCATCAAATATCTTTTCTTACTCCGTGGCTTCACTTTTCTCTTTCTTAATGGTTGTGTTATTATTTTATTTTATGAACAAAGGTTCTTAATTTTAATACAATGAAATTGGTAAATTATTTCCTTTATGGCAAATGCCATGAAGATCACCTCCATTATTTTCTTCTAAAAGTTTTATTGTCTTTTCTTCCATAGCCAGGTCCATCAACCTGGAACTGATTTTTGTGTATAGTGGGAGGTAGAAGTCATATTTCACTTTCATCTTTTTTCCATTCTTTACCAAATTTTCTCAGGAATATTTTTTGAAAACTGTGTTTTATCAGCTTCTGTATTAGTATTTGTTTAAGCTTCCTAGTAAAGTCCAAATTATAGCCTGGAATGAGAACTACCACATTCTGCTTAAAATCACATTTCATACAGAACATTTGGGAAAAAGTATAAAAATCTCAAAGAAGAACAGGAAAACCACTGCTAACTCCACCACCCATAAATAACCGCATTCATTTATTTCATGAAGACTGACATCCAGGCTATTTTACTGGACAGTACCTGGTAACAAGCCTGGCACTTTGTAGATACTTCATATTTTTTTGAAAGAATGAAAGCTTTTGTTTATCTCCTTCCGTCTTTTTTGGTCTTTGTATATTTACATGAATTCAGGTCATGCTGTACATGCGAATGGCAGCATGATTTATTTACTTGACAACAGATCTTCCCTGTTTTCAGTTTTTTCAATTTTTTATCTTATTTTATTTAAATTCAATTAGTTAACATGTAGTGTATCATTAGTTTCAGATGTAGAGTTCAGCGATTCACCAGTTGCATATAAAACCCAATGCTTATTCCTTCATGTGCCCGCCTTAACGCCCATCACCCTGTTACCCCCACCCACCACCCCTCCCGCAACCCTGTTTGTTTCCTAGAGTTAAGTGTCTCTTCTGATTTGTCTCCCTCTCTGATTTCGTTTCCTGTTTCCAATTATTAACTTCTTTCTAAGTGATAATTTTTATTGGTTATCTGGTATTTCATCCTATGTAGAATGTTTTTATCCAGTGCCCAGCTATTGAATTTGTACATTATTTCCAGTTTTTAATTAGCATAAATAACATCCTCTGTCCTGAAGTCCTCATTTTTCTCTCCAGTGTCTTTCTTCAGAATGCATGACTAAAGTAGATTAAGGTATGGGTATTTATAAGTATTTTAACACTTGCTTCCAGATTGCTTTCCAAAAACTTTTGAACAAATTTAAATTTCTCTAAGCAAATGATAACAGTGCCTCTTACCCAGAATCTTCAAAACTACTTGCACCATCACTTAAAAAATTTTTTTTTAAATTTTATTTATTTTAATGTATTTTATTTATTTTTAATATTTATTTTTTCAATGTTTCAAGTGAATATATAAATGATATCTATATAACTCATTATGTTTTCTTCTTTTGTAACTTGCTGAGGTCTTGTAAGGGTTCTTTATTAAGGACAGTGATATTGTGATTATCAGTCATATTGCAAACATATTTTTCAAATTGTCACTTGTTTTTAAAGTACATTGTTTTTCTTTTCTTTGAAACTTTCACGTCATTATGTACAAGATCTACCCTGTCAAACTTTTGTTCGGTGTGGTTTTATCTTGGAGTTTCTGCTTCTTAAAGCCCTCCCTATGTTGTCTTAGTGGGACTGTCTCTAGGTTTTCTGCATTAAGTGAGATGTTTCCTGTTGGTTTCAAACAATTTTCTCATACTGAGGAATTCTTTCAGGGCTACTAATTTTAAAATACCAGGAACAGATATCAAACTTGATCAATTGTCATTGGTCATCTATTAAGATGATTATATGGATTTTTTCCTTTGACTTATTAATGCGATGACTCCCACTAATAAACTTTGTAATGGGAGACTATCTTATTTTTTTTTAATTTTTTATTTTTATGGTTTTTAAATTATTTTTTATTTTTATTGTTATGTTAATTACCATACATTACATCATTAGTTTTTGATATAGTGTTTCATGATTCATTGTTTGTGTGTAACAGCCAGTGCTCCATGTAGAATGTGCCCTCTTTAATATCCATCACCAGGTTAACCCATCCTCCCACCCCCCTCCCCTCTACAACCCTCAGTTTGTTTTTCAGAGTCCATCTTCTCTCATGGTTCGTCTCCCCCTCCGATTTCCCCCCCTCCATTCTTCCCCTCCTGCTATCTTCTTCTTCTTCTTTTTTTTTTTAATATATATTGTATTATTTGTTTCAGAGATACAGATCTGTGATTCAACAGTCCTGCACAATTCACAGCACTCACCATGGCACATACCCTCCCCAATGTCTATCACCCAGCCACCCCATCCCTCCCACCCCCTGCCACTCGAGCAACCCTCAGTTTGTTTCCTGAGATTAAGAATTCTTTATATCAGTGAGGTCATATGATACATGTCTTTCTCTGATTGACTTATTTCGCTCAGCATAACACCCTCCAGTTCCATCCACGTCGTTGCAAATGGTAAGATGTCATTCCTTTTGATGGCTATATAATATTCCATTGTATATATATACCACCTATTCTTTATCCATTCATCTGTCGATGGACATCTTGGCTCTTTCCACAGTTTGGCTATTGTAGACATTGCTGCTATAAACATCGGGGTGCACGTACCCCTTCGGATCCCTACATTTGTATCTTTGGGGTAAATACCCAGTAGTGCAATTGCTGAATCATATGGTAGCTCTATTTTCAACTTTTTGAGGAACCTCCGTACTGTTTTCCAGAGTGGTTGCACCAGCTTGCATTCCCCCCAACAGTGTAGGAGGGTTCCCCTTTCTCTGCATCCCCGCCAACATCTGTCGTTTCCTGACTTGTTGATTTTAGCCATTCTGACTGGTATGAGGTGATATCTCATTGAGGTTTTGATTTGGATTTCCCTGATGCTGAGCGATGTTGAGCACTTTTTCATGTGTCTTTTGGCCATTTGGATGTTTTCTTTGGAAAAATGTCTGTTCATGTCTTCTGCCCATTTCTTGATTGGATCATTTGTTCTTTGGGTGTTGAGTTTGATAAGTTCTTTATAGATTTTGGACACTAGCCCTTTATCTGATATGTCATTTGCAAATATCTTCTCCCATTCTGTTTGTTGTCTTTTGGTTTTGTTGACTGTTTCTTTTGCTGTGCAAAAGCTTTTTATCTTGATGAAGTCCCAGTAGTTCATTTTTGCCCTTGCTTCCCTTGCCTTTGCGATGTTTCTAGGAAGAAGTTGCTGCAGCTGAGGTCGAAGAGGTTGCTGCCTGTGTTCTCCTCTAGGATTTTGATGGACTCCTGTCTCACATTCAGGTCTTTCAACCATTTGGAGTCTATTTTTGTGTGTGGTGTAAGGAAATGGTCCAGTTTCATTCTTCTGCATGTGGCTGTCCAATTTTCCCAACATGATTTGTTGAAGAGACTGTCTTTTTTCCACTGGACATTCTTTCCTGCTTTGTCAAAGATTAGTTGACCATAGAGTTGAGGGTCCATTTCTGGGCTCTCTATTCTGTTCCATTGATTTATGTGTCTGTTTTTGTGCCAGTACCATACTGTCTTGATGATGACAGCTTTGTAATAGAACTGGAAGTCCGGAACTGTGATGCCACCAGCTTTGCTTTTCTTTTTCAACATTCCTCTGGCTATGCGGGGTCTTTTCTGGTTCCATACAAATTTTAGGATTATTTGTTCCATTTCCTTGAAAAAAGTGGATGGTATTTTGATGGGAATTGCATTGAATGTGTAGATTGCTCTAGGTAGCATTGACATCTTCACAATATTTGTTCTTCCAATCCATGAGCATGGAACGTTTTTCCATTTCTTTGTGTGTCTTCCTTAATTTCTTTCATGAGTATTTTATAGTTTTCTGAGTACAGATTCTTTGCCTCTTTGGTTAGGTTTATTCCTAGGTACTTTTGGTTTTGGGTGCAATTGTAAATGGGATCGACTCCTTAATTTCTCTTTCTTCTGTCTTGTTGGTGTATAGGAATGCCACTCATTTCTGTGCATTGATTTTATATCCTGCCACTTTACTGAATTCCTGTATGAGTTCTAGCAGTTTTGGGGTGGAGTCTTTTGGGTTTTCCACATAAAGTATCATATCATCTGCAAAGAGTGAGAGTTTGACTTCTTCTTTGCTGATTCAGATGCCTTTTATTTCTTTTTGTTGTCTGATTGCTGTGGCTAGGACTTCCAATACTACATTGAATAGCAGTGGTGATAGTGGACATCCCTGCCCTATTCCTGACCTTAGGGGGAAAGCTCTCAGTTTTTCCCCATTGAGAATGATATTTGCTATGGGTTTTTCATAGATGCCTTTTATGATACTGAGGTATGTACCCTCTATGCCTATACTCTCAAGAGTTTTGATCAAGAAAGGATGCTGTACTTTGTCAAATGCTTTTTCTGCATCTATTGAGAGGATCATATGATTCTTGTTCTTTCTTCTGTTAATGTATTGTATCACGTTGATTGATTTGCGGATGTTGACCCAACCTCGCAGCCCAGGGATAAATCCCACTTGGTCATGGTGAATAATCCTTTTAATGTACTGTTGGATTCTATTGGCTAGTATTTTGGTGAGAAGTTTTGCATCCATGTTCATCAGGGATATTGGTCTGTAATTCTCCTTTTTGATGAGGTCTTTGTCTGGTTTTGGGATCAAGGTAATGGTGGCCTCATAAAATGAGTTTGGAAGTTTTCCTTCCATTTCTATTTTTTGGAACAGTTTCAGAAGAATAGGTATTAATTCTTCTTTAAATGTTTGGTAGAATTCCCCTGAGAAGCCCTCTGGCCCTGGGCTTTTGTTTGTTGGGAGATTTTTGATGACTGCTTCAATTTCCTTAGTGGTTATAGCTCTGTTCAGGTTTTCTCTTTGTTCCTGGTTCAGTTTTGGTAGTTGATACATCTCTAGGAATGCATCCATTTCTTCCAGGTTATCTAATTTGCTGGCATAGAGTTGCTCGTAATATGTTCTTATAATGGTTTATATTTCTTTGGTGTTGCTTGTGATCTCTTCTCTTTCATTCATGATTTTGTTGATTTGGGTCATTTCTCCTTTTGATAAGTCTGGCCAGGGGTTTATCAATCTTGTTAATTCTTTCAAAGAACCAGCTCCTAGTTTCGTTGATCTGTTCTACTGTTCTTTTGGTTTCTATTTCATTGATTTCTGCTCTGATCTTTATTATTTCTCTTCTCCTGTTGGGTTTAGGCTTTATTTGCTGTTCTTTCTCCAGCTCCTTTAGGTGTAGGGTTAGGTTGTGTATTTGAGACCTTTTTTGTTTCTTGAGAAAGGCTTGTATTTCTATATACTTTCCTCTTAGGGGGAGACTGTCTTATTCTTCTGGCATTAAAGGCCCTACTATTTTTGGCATTAATGAACATAATGTCCTCTTTGGATATAATAAGTTTTGTTTTCTAAATGTGCCCTTTGATTCTCCCACTAGGATTTTATTTAGGATTTCTGTACTGCAAGTATTTGATAGAATGATTTTTCTGTGTTTTATATCCTGTTTTGGTTAGTTTTTCAACATGATGCTATGCTCCCCAAAATGGACTGGCAAAACATCTGCTTTTCCAGGAGCCAGAGGAATGATTCACGATCCATTCCTTGATGGTTTAAAAGAACTTATAACTTTTTATTGTCTCTCTCTGCTCTGTTGAGTTTTTGTTTTTTCCCCTTGGAACTGATTTTGATAATTCAGATTTTCCTTTGAAATCATCTATGTCATCTACATTTTAAAAAACTCCACAGAACCAGCTACAAAACATACTTATGTGATTCAAAAATGTATCTATTTCTGTGATTATAAAAGCCTCTTATTAAAATTTTATTTGCCCATGTTTGTCCAGGTTTAGTTTATTTTTCAATTTTACTCTTAATTTATATTTTTGTATTTTTAATTCCATTAAGCTATTACGTAAGTTTTAAATGATCCAATTGAAAGCTTACTCCATTTACTTTAACCTAGACTTCTCCAATATTGACAGCCTCAAAGGCTACGTGTTTTCCTCTGAAAACAGCGGTGGATGGCACCACCTTAAATTCTGATATGAGATGTGCCCATTATAATTTTCTTTTTCGTCAGGAGAGTGTGCTGTCCTAGGAAAGTAGGTATCAAAATCACCTACTTTCCAAACAACATATGCAGTCTCAGAAACTCTAATATTTTCCCTGCCCTCACCAAGTCCTTTATTTTATTTTATTTTATTTATTTTATTTTTCACATTTGTCACTTTATTTTAGGTATGTTGCTAATAGATAACAGCTTGTTAGGCTTGATTTTTTTTTTTTTTACCCCCTCTCAGAGTGTTTTAAGAATATTTTAACCTATTTGCATTTATTGTATATTTTATCATCTGTCATCATTATTTTGTTTTATTTTATGCTTTCTGTGCATTATACTTCCTTGCTATTCCCTTGGTATTCTATGTTTCAGTGTGGGACCACTTCTGCATTTCTTTTGCTCTGAGGTGGATTTCTTGGTCTAGCATGATGTTATGTGGGATGTTATGTGGGATCCAGTGCTAGTCAAATAAGTTCTTAGATCAGGGTGCTGGCTGAGGTCCAGAAGGCAGGAAAGGGATAGCCAGACACAGAATGTGTGCCCATTCTGTCAAGTGGAATGGCTTCCCATTCTGGATGGATGGGCTACAGTGTATTCACCTTGCCTCCCAGTGGCTGATTGTTCTTCTCAAGTGACCATGCCGTATGGGATCTCTGTATTGGTCTCCTTGCTGGCAGATTGGGGTCCCCAGAAAGCAAACTCTGATGATGTTAGCCTGCAGGACATTTGTTGTAGAGTGCTCCTGAACTTAGCACTTGTGGAAAGGAAGAGATGAAGCAGCATTGAGCATAGCGAGAAGTTTGGTGCACTGCGTTCCTTACACTGGCCTCAGGCAACTCCACCCGGGTCTTTGAAGCTGGAATGATCTTTCACAAGATTGTCCCAAGTTCGAGCAAGGGAACTAGGCTACTGAACCTCTCTGTTGGTCAGTCCTTGGTTGTGGACCACCTCTGGAAAGAAGCATGGTCTTGGGTGAAGAGTTTCCTTCAGCCAAGACCATCCCTTGAAGGCTGTTTGCTGGGATGTTCTGGTAGTGTTCCAGCATCTGCGGGGGCGGGTGGGGGAGTCCTTTGCTACTGAAGGGGCATCTGGGTGGCACATCACAGTGCTCACTGCAGCCTACTGTGTGCCAGTCACGGGACCCCGTGTTGTATATGGATTATCCTGTTCAACTCTCTCACAAGAGTTCCGTGAAGTTGGCACTGCCAGTCTCTTTACAGGTGGAAAAGCGAGGCACCAAGAGGTGAAAGAACCTGCCCTTGGTCACTGAGCCACAGAATTGTTACTCAAACCCAGGCAATCTGACTTTAATATACCGCCTCCATACTTCCATACTGATACGGAAGGTGTAAATCCTGCTTTCCATTTTCCTAGCAGTTACTTTTAGTAGTAAAAAAAAAAAAAAAAAAAAATCCTTGAACCCGTATGTCTCCACTGACCCTCTCGCTCTGCCTCCATATTGCTGTTTCCCCTGAGTAACCAGGTGGCAGCTAGGAATTCTTGGATGCAACCTTTCCCCATTAAGCCTCTGGATGGATGTTCCACCACTTTCTACGGTTTAATGCACTGTGCTGATCAGTCTTGGGGCCCTGATTCTTCTACCTCCCATTATACACGAACCCTTTGTTTCTGTTTGTATGCTTGTAGGAGTCTGTTTCCATTCTGGAATTTCAAATATGCCGGCACATTACTTCACTGTGTTTTCTTTTGTTCTATCTTCCCCCCTCTTGGGGAGATCACTCATTCATTCTTCCATTTATTCATCTTTTGAAATGTGCTGGCATTCGTTCCCTGCCAGGCACAGTGCTGGGTGGTGGGTACACGGAGATAAGTCAGCCAGCACAGCCCACGGGGACGGGGAGACAGACCAGAAGGGGAGATGCAGGGCCTCGGGGTTGGCGAGCGTCGGGGAGACAGACCCAGCAAAGACTTGCTGAGTGTGGGGAGGGGGCTGTAGGGGAGAGAAGCCTTCTGTGAGAGGTGAGCTCTGATTTGGGATTTGAAAGATGCATAGGCGTTTTTCAGATGACAGATGGAAGACCTTGTGTTGACACCCAGTCTCCCCAGTGGGGCTTTTCCTTTCAGACATGGAGGTTTGAAGAAGGTCATCACACCTCATTGTAGGTGATGCTTAACTCAGAAACTATCTAGATGCTTTTCTTCTCTTCACTCATTTCATCTTTATTTTTCAGAGGAGACATTGGAGCCCAGAGAGGTTACATGGCGTGCCCAAAGTCACACAGCCGGGACATGGCAAGGGTACAGTTTGGTTCCCTGCCTGGCGCTGCTCAGACAGAAAGGCAGAACCAAAAGCCCAAAGACCAGCCTGGCTGATGCTGGGAAGTAGATAGAGCTGCACCACTCTCAGTGCCTTGGGCCACGGGGATGAACCAGTGTGGGCCCTTCTGACACTTGTTGAAACAGTAAGGAAAACTTTATTCAAGACTATTGCAATAGGGAAGAGAGATGGGGCTTATCTCAGAATGAATACAAGGACAAGTGGGATATACAGCCAAAGAGTGGTGGTGGGGGGGCGCTAACCAGGGTGCCACTGGATGGAAAATCACGGTGAGGAGACGTGAAGGGTGGGGGGTTCCCGCTAAACTGACCTAACAGAGTTCTTGTGAAAGGCAGACCAGGGATGGAGACCTCAAAGGTGGGGCTGAGGAACCTGATCAGCTATCGATGGTGCTGACCACCAGGTGTCAGTCAAAGCGTGGGGGGCGGTTCTCACTAAACAGACTTGGCAGGATTCTTTGCCACAACTGGGCTGAGCAGGCCAAAGACAAGACAGGAGCCAAGGTCAAGGCCTCATCAGAAGGAGAGCTCTGAGGAGCTTGACAGTAGTGTGGTCAAGGAGAGAGTCTTTGTCCCTAGTTGGGGTTAAGTGGTACGTGGCTCAGCAAGGTCTATTGAGTGTGTGAATGCAGGGATGCCGGACCATCTCAGCACTAAGCCAGTGCACCTGGCTGTCATCTCCAGCCTCCCCCCTTCCCTCACTGCCTCTCTGGCAGCCTGAGGCTCTCTCTGACCTCTGCTGTGCATCCAGTACCCCCACTCAGCTGCCTGCAGGCTGGCAGTGCCCCTCTGTCCCCATTCCTGCTCCCTTTCCACCTGGCCCTGTCCCCAGCATGATCCTGCACTCTGCAGACGAAACATACTGCCCAAGTCATTTATGTGGGAAATGTGCAGGATTTCCCCGCCCCCGCATGCTGCGCTGCCTCCTGGTGGCTGGAGGAATTCCTCTGTGATGCCAGCCCTACCCCCACTCACACAGGCCTCCCCAGCATTCTCTCTCCACTCACCTGTCTCGTATCCAGGTGGACACCCGGTCTTCAGAGGGAAGTTGCTGGTTGTGTGGAGAAAGAAGACAATGATTTGGGGATGGGGTGTTTTCAGCTGTGGGCTCTTAGAAGACAGGGGCTGGATTTTTGCTTGTTCTAAATGAGAATTTTAGGAAGAACTAGACGCTTCTCATGATGATGCTCTGGGCCTGGCACAAGGCTTGGTTCTTTGGAGACCCTCTCCCATTCAGTCTTCCCAACAGCTCTCTGAGGCAGGTACTTGCCTTAGCCCCATTTTAGAGATGGCAGCACTGAGGTTCAGAGGGTTAGTTTCTTACATGAGTGAGCTGAGTTAAGAAGTGGCAGAGCCAGGATCTGGGTACAGGCCTTTGGGCCCCTGGGCCTTTGCTCATCCACAGTATCACCCTGTGAAAGAGGGCATGTCACCTGCCACTTTTCTACTCTCTTGTCACGAGTTCCTCAGCAGCTTAGAGCCTGAGTCTGTACTTACTTTCTTGATGCTAAAAGCGTCTCTCCTGGGGCCTTGTCCCGTTTCCCTGTCTCACTCCCAAAAGTCTGACCCTCACAGTGAGGTGGTGCAAAGCCTTGTAAAATATTATGGCAGGTGAATTATAGCTCAATAAAACTGTTTATTAAAAGAAAACTGGCAAAGATTCAAAACTTTGTATTATGGTGTCCACCCCCTAACTCTCCTTCCTCCCTCCTGCTCCCCTGATTCTTGCATTGGTTGTTACGTATGTGACTGGGACAGGTTCTCTGGCCAGCTAGCACAGTGGAGGCTGGGATGGGGAGGGAGCACACCCAGCGGGATGAGCTAGCTCTGGGCTACCCAGCCCAGGAGGCTTCCACACATGTGTCCGGATGTTCACACCCCAGTTCTGCCTCTAGGCAGAGCCTGGCCACAGTCAGGCCTGCCCAGGCCTCTCGGATCCTCCAGGGTACACAGAGGGGCTGAGCCCAAGTGAAGGGACACTGGCCCTGTGAGGCCCAGGCTGCTGGGTGTTCGCTCGTTCTGCATCCACCGCTAGAATGTCAGCCAACTTTTGCTCTTTTGTTCACTGATGTATCCCAAGCACCAAGCAGTGCCCAGCACATAACAGATGCTCGGTAAATATTTGTTGAACGACTGAACTCTCGTTGCAGGCTGACGGTGATGTAAGCTGGAGCTCTCCTGCCAGGGAATCTTCCATATGCAGGAAAGTCCTCTCCTCTTCCTTGCAGAATAACACTTCTGGCTATCTCTCAACACTGGGGGTCCTGTGGTCTGGGAGCCCATGCACCCCCTTTGGGCAGGGCTGTCACTTCTTAGGGGCAGCCTGCATTAAGCCTCTGTCCAGACACGCCACACCTCTGTCCTCTTCCGAATAAGACTTCCTGCTAAGAGGGCATTAATTCCTGCCCAGTTTTCCCTACAGCCGTACATCTTGATGAGCTGGGACTCTTCCCCTGGGGCTGGGAGATCTGTGAGGTCATAGCTGTGTTTGCCCCATCTCTGTAGTCACAGGGCCTGCCTGGCACAGGCTGGGTGTTCAGGACGTATGAATTCAATGAACTGATGGTTCCCTTCTGACATTTTTGTCACTCAGCTGTAGGACTGACTCCCCAGGAATAAAAGCTGGATGTCTTAAGTTTGGTGAATGTGGTTCAAATTCATGTAGCCGTGCATGTGTGTGTGTGTGTGTGTGTGTGTGTGTTAGGGGAAAGACCCAGGGCATGTGCATACAGGGGGCAAGCATGAGACTGTCTGGCCTGGGCAGATTGGGAAGTGGGCCAGGTGGAGGGGCAGACTTTTTATTCTCAGGGGTCTGTTTTATGTGATGACTGATGCCTTCCTCATCTGGCTTCTGATGCATTGCTTGAGCCACCAAAGTTGGGAGAATCACCTCCTGTCTGTGAAGGTGACCATATGTATACCCTAGGAATTGAGATGCTTATCTCATTCTCATAGGACCAGTTACGAGGCTGGAGGGGCTACTATATCTGTGATAGGCAGAAAAGAACTCACACTTCAGGCTTATACTGGCCTGGGCTCAAAATTCCCTTCTTCTGTTGCTCTACCATGTGCCTGGGTGCAGATGTATGCTTTTACTTCTCTACTCTTCAATTCTTATCAGTAAGAGTGGGGATAATAGAGTCTCACAAGTAGTTCTTGAATAAGAAGGAGGGAACAGGGGCGTCTGGGTGGCTCAGTCGTTAAGCATCTGCCTTCAGCTCAGGTCATGATCCCAGGGTCCTGGGATCAAGCCCCACACTGGGCTCCCTGCTTGGCCAGGAGCCTACTTCTCCCTCTCCCGCTCCCCTGTTTGTGTTCCCTCTCTAGCTGTCTCTCTCTCTCTGTCAAATAAATAAATAAAATCTTTAAAAAAAAAAAAAAAAAGCAGGGAACAGGTGAATTTTTTCATGTGTCCAGCCCAATGTGTGGCACAGAGGAAGGATTCAATTAACACTATTTGTATGTTTTCTTCTTGTATCTATGAAAACATGGCTGTGCATCTTTACGTTGTCTTAATTACTGTTATCATACCCAGTAGTAATACAACTCCAGGATTTGTTGGCTTTTATATAATCATAGGTAGGCTAAGCCAAAAAAATAATTTTTTTTTTAAAAGATGCCAAGATTTCCTCAGGAGCTCCTAGAAGGGAAATCAGGACTGTAACATAGCCCCAGTAGTAACAGCAACTAGCAAATACTTAATTTGTTGCGATATGTTCCATGTCTTTGTCTCTTGAACAATTAGCTGGATGAATAAATAGCTGTCTGCCCTTAGAAATGGAACATAATATGCAATTAAAATTAAGGACTTACTATTTGAGGGGACCCGCTATGTGAAATTATAGGAGGAAGCAATCGGGGAATATTATTGTTTCACATCTTTAGGAATCAGGATAATTGGAAGAGAGCAAAGAGGCAGGGCCAGCTGTAGGGGCCATGGAGGGGAAAAGGGAGAAAGGCCCCACCTCGCTGGGCATGGGCCATCACTGGGGGTAGTTGCATTACATACAGAAAAATGGGGTGTCTTGCAGCTGTTGTCAGTGATGGGGTGAATCCTGGGGGCTGTGGTTATAGAGGAGAAAGTTAGACTCTTGACAGAATGGCCTGGGTTTACATTCTGGCCCCTCCATTTAGTTGTTGTGTTGTTCTCCCCTTCCAAACTCTGATTTCCTTGTCATCTGAAAAACAAGGCTAATCTTTCTGACCACAAAGAGCTGTCATGGAAATAAAAATGAGAGAGTACTCATAATATGCTTCCTAAAGTACTTTCAAGTAGTAAGGCTTTAATAGACGTTAATTTTTATTATTCTGTCTATAAATGTGCAGAGATGTCCACATATATTAGAGAAGGTGAAAAGCAAACACCCAAACTAGGTTACAGATAGTACCTGGATGGTGAGGATGCTTCTGGCTGCAAGTAAAAGATAACCCAGCTGAAGGGCACTTGTACACTAGGGGCATTTATTGTTCCACCGAACAGGAAGTCCTGGCTTGGTTAAGTCAACTGTCAATGACTTGATGGTTCCGAACCAGCAGCAGGTGGAAATGGGGAGTTACCAATCAATGGGCATAAAGTTTCAGTTAAGCAAGACGAGTAAGTTCTAGAGATCTACTTACAACATTGTACCTATAGACGGCAATACTGTATTGTTACACGCTTAAAACTTCATTAAGAGGGTAGATTCCATATTAAATGTTTTTACCACAATAAAATAAAAGTAAAAGTAAAAATAAAGAAACTTATCTATGGGGCAAAAAATTCCCCCCAAATACAAAACAGCAACAACAATAAAAAACCAATAATAACAACAACAGCAACAAAAACCCAAAGGGCTTGGGACCAACCTCTCTGGCATCTGGATAGTCACATCTACAAAAGTAATGGTTTTTTTCCTAGATCACATGACTCGAGGCTAGAAATACTTTCTCCCTCTCTCAGTTCTCAGCAGTTAGGTTCAGTGTCTGAAATTTTTCCATTCCTTTCTCCCTGCCTGCACCCCTCCCCTCAAGTTAATGAGACCATGTGACAACAATGTGAGGATTGTATGGAAGCCCATAGGTAAAGGCACAGTTGTGAATTTGGAACAGGAGAATTATATTCATAAAAGGTAAAATGCCACTGATTGCAAGATAGACTGTCAATTTAGCTACAGCTTTTGGGGAAGAGAAACAAGAAACGTTAAATGTACACATCAATTTAAAACATTCTGATCTCAGAAATATAATAATGTGAGAAGAAAGAAGTGTCTCTCTTAGAATTGAAGAATTAGGATAATCACTGTAGGAATGGGAATTTGGGCAGATGGAGCTACATAGAAAATAAATTTGGCATGCTAGGCAAGATCAGTGAGATAAAACACCCTGACTGACATGAATGTTCCATGAGAGTCTAACACAAGATGGGCCCTGGGGTCTGTGTTGAGTCATACCCCTGCCCTCAAGGAGCTCACAGTCCATAAATGATACGGATTCCTAGCCTGGAAAACCTATCCCAACCCAGTGAGTGCTAGGATGAATTGTGCGGAGAGTGCTAGGTGAGCTCAGGTAAGCACGTACCTGGCCTGGGGATGGGAGGGGTTGGGAGAATTCCTAAAGGAAGTGGTGTCTGTGGTATGTTTCCAGGGTTAAGCGATGGACCAGGAGGAGAAGCTAGCCCAGTATTGCAGAGAGAAGGGTTAATCTGGGCAAGGGCACTCAAGTGGGAGATGTGGCTGTTCGTTCTTTTCAGGGAGGGCCAGGGAGAGAGAGGCAGTGCCCCAGCCCATGAGAGGGCACAGGGTGCTGGACTGGGAGGGGGAAGGGGGGGCGGCTTGGACCTCACTTACCCAGAAAGCAGGGAGAACCAGTAGACATTAACCCCATAGAGAACAGACCAGCAAGGAACTGAATCACCCTGACAGCCAATGTGCAAAGAATGGGTACAAAGCAGCTTTTCTCAAAGTGTGGTCTGAGGACCCTGAGGGTTCTTGAGACCCTTCCAGGGAGACTGAGAGGTGAAAACTATTTTCTTCATAATGCTCAACCCTTACTTGCCTTTTCCAGTCTCATTGTCTCGTGAGCATATGTTTCTCAGTGGCTCCATCAAGATAGACTGAATACAAAAGCAGGAATGAGAGTCCACTGTCTTCTGTTCAGACAAACGTTAAAGAGAGGGAGCTGAAAGGTAAAACAGTGCTGTTCTCAGTAATGATGATCTGTTTTGCGAAAGATAGCAATTTCTCATAAAAGATATTTATGCTCAAATGTAATAAGTTTATTATTTTTAAATGAATTGAACATATGTTAAAATATCTCAGTTTTAACTTAGAGTAAATATTGATAAATAGGATCCAGTAAACAAAAGGCGCCTCTATAACATTTAAGAATGTCAAACTTTGAGAACCACTAAGCCTTAGCTTTCTGGGAGAGCCTGAGTCAGAGGATGCCAGCAGGGGGCAGTGTTGGGTTCAGGCTCTTTTGGCCCAAGGGTAGGAGAAAATGGGGCAGGAGGGAGTGGAGGGGGGTAGTGAGATAACCAGCAGCCCAGGACAAACCTTCCTCCACTACTCTCCATTCTAGGTGTTAACAGGTACCACTTCCCAAAGCCCCGGTACAGGGTCTGACGTTTGTGTCTTTCATCTCACTGATCACGGCCACATCACCGTGAGAAGGTGCTGGCAGGGTTTGGATATCACAAATGAGGATACTGAGGTTCAGAGAGGGAAAGTGGCCTTCCCAAAGAGGCAGAGCATGGCAGGGCAGAGCCAGGATGCAAGCCCAATCTCTTTGACTCCAGAGTTTGGGCAGGTCTCTCCCATGACCTGTCATCTTCAGTGTCATGTGGGTGTTGGAGGTCTTGGGCTGCGAGAGCTACCACCAGGCTGTGGGCCCCTGTCCCCTGGCTGCCCTGCGGGGTGGTCTCAGATGGTGTCTGGAGAACACTCTGACCGTGGTTGGTGGCAGACTCTGGACATTGGATCTGGCAGAGTGGATCTTAGCCTGAGGAGGTTTTTGCCACTTGCAGGGGCTTCTGGGAAGAAATGTACAGCCAGTGATGAGCTCATCCTTGGACACAACCAGCTGGCAGCCGGGGAGCGGGGTGGGGGGGATGGGGGTGGGCGACTCAGCTTCAAGGCAGGCTGTCTGCTTTCAGCATGTAGCAGAGCTCACTGGGTGTCTGTTATATGTCAGGTACCGAGCTTGGTCCATTGAGGGAGCATCCAAGAGGAGAGAGAGAGAACGGATATTCATTCACCTTGTACAATGTGGTCAGCGAGCAAAGGCCGAAACTGCATCGGGTCTATGGGGGCTCTCAACGCAGAGGCTTGACCTGCCACTTGTTAGCTGTGTTACCTTGGGCATGTGACTAAATCCTTTTGTGCCTCAGTTTCCTGGGAGTAAGATGGAGATGGTATGCAAGGACCCACCTGGAGGGTTGGCATGAGAATCAGGTGAATCAGTATATGTACCATGTGCAGCACTTAGGTCTTGGCCTGACAGATAGAAAGCACTTGGCAGATGTCACTCCTAACATTTGATTATTCCACTCAACACATTAAGATTAGAATGTCTTATTAGGATGTGTTAGCCGCTTACGGCATGTCTCGTCATAACCTTCTCACTGAACTCTGCATGTTAGGTGTTTTATTACTGCCCCAGTGATTTCGGTAAGTAAACAGAAGCTCAGAGAGGTTAAGTGACTTTCTCAGAGAGGTTAAATAGGTGTCCAGGACCATCTCTCCCCTATGAATTCTGACTGTAAGTAGCTAACTTTTCAGTGGCCACTTCCGGCCGATGCTGGATGCCTGGATATTGGCACGGCTTTGAACTCATATTCTTCTTGCATGAAGAGGAGCTTCTTCAATGGAAGAGGCCTGCATGGTGCAGGGGGGAGGGGGGGGTGGATTTTCTGGTGAGAAGGTGGGAATTTGCTGAGCTCATCTTTGGTGACAAGAAGGGGGGGCCTGTGGGGCCTTCACCTTGAAGAGAGACCTAGGATCCCAACTGGAGACCATGGCCATGGCAACTCTGGGAGATGCTAAGGCTCTGCTCATTTTCCTGTGCTTCCTTTCCATTGCTCCCTCTTTTTCCTGCTCCTTAATAACCACAGTTAATTTCACGGAGTGCTTCCTTCCGGGAACAGGGCTATGCAGTTTGCCTGCATTTCTGCCTGTAATAGTCACAAGGAACCCATGACGTCATCCTAAGAAGAGTGATCTGTGCTCCCCTGAGCCCACCTTGCCGGGCCCTGTTGTAAATGCTTTTATGTCTTCATTCACTCCAACCTCAGAAGGGCCTTGAGGGGTGGGAACTGTCAGGGTGCCCATTTTGCGGATGCGGAGCGCCAGGCTTGGAGACGTGCAGGAGAGTGCCCAAGAATACCGAGCTAGAGAGTGTCGGTGAAAACAGCGTCAGAGACACAGTCTGTTCTCAGAGATACAGTCGTGGACAGAAAAGCCCAACCAGCGTCCCTTGGTGGGGTAAGGTTGCACATGGAACAGAACAGATGGCACGGGGTGCTGGCAGCCCAGGCCAAGCCACAGAAAAGCTAGAGATGTGCCCATTGTTGGAGCCGGGGCTGCGAGATGAAGTGAGTCGGCCCTGGGAACACACTGGGGGGGCCACTGGAGGCTGGCAGCATGGCAGGCCTGGGAAATCTCTAAACTCCAGGGCTTGACCTTGGCTTTGCGCCTACCCTGTGCGGAACAATGGCGTCTTAAATGGTGACAAGCCTCCCCCTGGAGTCGCTCTCAAGAGTGGATTGCAGGCCAGTGCTGAAGATGGTTGTTCACCAGAGGGCAGTGGCATAATGTGTTTGCCGTGTGCGGAGGGGAGATGGAAGGAACACAAGGCCTCCTCTGCTGATATTTACTCTGGAATTACTGACTGTTGACTTCCGAGCCAAGGCTTGGGAGGATCCAGCGGTGCTTCTCAAGTCTTAAAGGAACAGGATTTTATTTTTTCATGGTGGGGGTAGGGTGCAGCTTTGGTTTTTGCCTGCTTGTGCTGGTTCCGCATGAAGACAAGTGCCACCTTCCATCCCTCTGGAAAATACTTCCTCCAGTTGTAAACAGGGCATGCCTTCAGAGAGGGTTTAATCTTAACAAGCTCCGTTCTTCTGTGGGGACCAGTGTGTTGAAGATAGCCATAAATACTCCCTCCGCCGGCCATTTCCCTCTCATCCCTGATGTCTTGGCTCAGGCGTGTTCTCCTCCAGGAAGTCTTCTCTGATTGCCTAGGCTAGTTTGAGGCTTCCCTCCTACATTTCTTTGCATCCTGCAGGCCCGAATTCTCACCTTCACCATACTTTATTGAAGCCTTTGGTTTCCATGTCTGCCTCCTTCAGGCTCCTCAAACCATAGACTCAGCGCTCAATACATATTTGTGGCCTACATTTGACAACCCTAGGAGGTAGGCTATCAGTCTCATTTAGTACAATGATACAATTTCTGAGAATAAGTCACTTACCCAAATTATAAAGTGTCTGGGGACTCAGGATCATTTCCAGTAGATCATGTTGCAATTCCATACAGTGGCTTAGAGACTCCAGAGGAACAAGTAGGCCCGGGAAGTGGCAAGAGCCAGCAAAACAGTCAACGAGCAAGTGTGTATGAAATGCCTACTGAGTGTCCTCTTCGGCTGAGGGAGACAAGAAAGCTCAGTTCCTGCCCTCAAGGAGAGTCAGATTGAAGATAAGGCAGAGCTGTGAGATGACTGTGGGCACCGTGCCGGGCAGTGGTGGGGAGTCAGTGGGAAGGCACGGAAGGCACTCGCACAGCTCCTAGCACATTGGTAAGTGTTCCAGAAATGCTGCCTCTTGTTACTAATGCAATTATGGTTTCCAGCGGTACCAGGAAGACGGGCATTCCTGGCAGTGGGCTCTGCTCCTCGGCGTCTGCCCGGGCTTGGAATGGGTGGTTCCCAACCTTGCCAACTGTGTAACTGGATCCTCTGTTGCCCTGCTGCTGAATTCGGCCAAGCATCCTTGCTCTCCTCTTCCTATTGATCGGGGCTGTTTGAGGCCAAAGAGAAAGCACAGGGCTCTAACGGCAGAGAGAGCTTGCCAGAAGGAACACACCAGCAGCTTACCAACAGCTGCTGGCCCGCGGGAGCCACTGGGGACTCGCTGCTCTAGGTAAGCATCAGGAGGGTGCTGCAGGACACCCTTAATGGTTCCTCTTTCTTCTTTGGGGTCAGGTTTCTGCAAGACTCACTCATTCATTCACCCATCCATTCATGCATACATGCATGCTATGCGTTATTTATTGAGCGCTTACTGTGTGTAGCTCATGGTTCCTGCCCTCCTGCAGCTACCTTTGGAGGTCCAAGCTGCTAGAGATTATGATGAGGGGGAGGGTGCCCACCTGGAGTGCTGAAAGAGCCAGGGGTCAGAAGGGACTTCTGAAAGACAAGTGGGATTCAAGGAAGGGGAAACTGAGGCGTGGCGGGGGTGGTTAATGGGCATGGTTGGCAGAGGAAGAGAGCAGCTCTGGGAAGGCCTGTGGTTGGGAAAGCACAGTTAAAGAGCTGTGCTGGGTGGGGGAGGTAATAATAATGGTATGTACAACTGTAGACATTGATTGAGAGCCTGGTCACACTTCCCACATTCCTAAACCTTGTGCACACGTTATCTCAAGCAGCTTCACCTGCCGCGTGTGGATACACTTAGAACTTGTTTGTAGGGTTGGAACATCTGGGTTTAAATCCTAGCTCCACCCCTATTTGCTGTGTGATCATGGACAAGTTACTGAGCCTTGCTGAGCCCAGTCCCTCATCTTTGAAAGCTGGCAATTCAATCATATATCTATGTCAGTATGGAATCAAGGATATATATTTTATATTTGGGTGATAGTCTAATTATACATTATTTATTTGGTTGCACAGATAGCTCCAGCTTTGGCCATTGAGAGCTTCCAGTTGGCTCCTGTCCCTTTGACATACTGCGATTGATGGTGTGTGTGTGTGTGTGTGTGTTTACGCACACTACTTTCTTGTGCCGTGTGGTCCTTCAGGCTCATCTTATAGTCTATGTCCCAGGCTTGGAATCGGCCATTTTTTAGAGATCTCTGGTTCCTTTTGCTGGATTAGAAATCAAAATCTGGCTGGTGGTGGGCTCATTGTTATTGGGGTATTACTGCTTCTAGACAAATCTCCAGAGCAGAAGAATTCAAAATAATTTGCTTAGAGAATCCTCTTCAGGTAACTCATTACTCCCCACCCCTTAAGTGTGGGCTGCACACAGTGACTTCCTTCCAGTTAGTCCAGTGGAAAGAGGAAAAGCTAGGAGTAGATTTTCAGTGGCAAAACCTGACATACACAGCCTCAGCCATGTGGTCAAGACCAACATGTAATATTGACAGCATATACTCTTGATAGATGTAATGAGAACGGCGCTTTATCTCCCCTCAAGCCCATAACTCCAGTCTACTCATGAGAAGGACACCTTTGGGAGACGCTCAACAAAATACCTGGCCGGTACCCCCTCAAAGCTGTCAAGGTCATCAAAAACAAGCAAAGTCAGAAAAACTGTCACAGTCTAGAGAAGCCTAAGGAACATAACTAAATGTAATGCGATATTCTGAATGGGATCCTGGAACAGAAAAAAGGACAGTAGTTGAAAAAAATGGTGAAATCTAAATAGAGTGGGACTTTAGTTAATAATAATGTATCAACATGAGTTCATTACTTGTGATAAAAGTACCACAGTCACGTAGGATGTCAACAATATGGAGATTGGTTGTAGGCATATAGGCTCTCTACTCTTCTCACAAGCTTTCTGTAAATCTAAAACTATTCTAAACTAAAATGTTCATTGTAAAATGTAGGTGGGGCGCCTGGGTGGCTCAGTTGGTTGGGCACCCAACTCTTGATTTCAGTTTAGGTCATGATCTCAGGGTCATGAGATTGAGCCCCGTGTCGGGCTCTGTGCTCAACGCAGCGTCTGCTTGAGATTCTGTCTCTTCCCCTCTGCTCCTCCCCCCTCCACTCTCTCTCTCTCTCTAAAATAAATAAAATCTTTAAAAAATAAAATAAAATATAGATAATACTCTTATTACCAAATAAGGTTCTTGTGAAAAAGAAATCAGACATTATAAACTCAACACAGAGTAAGTCCCCTATTCATGTTGATTCTTACTGTCATTTTTAACACCCAGTCCTCACTAATCCCTGATGAAGGGAGCTGATGCCCCATGATGACCCTTTGAAAGAGGTGTTGTTGCTCTTGTAGCAGTACAGTGTATTCCTTATGCAAACTCAGGGTTCATGTAGTTGAATGTCAAAATGTTTCAGTGTGCACCTACTGTGTACCTAGCAGTTTGCTCTATTTCTCTGGGAGTCGCACATTCTGATTCTCAAATATGGCTTGGAGGGGCAGAGCTCCTGGGAGCCATGTCGTTTCGGTGGAACGCAGTGACATGTGAGTATGTTTCCTTCTGACAAGTGATCTGGGGCAAAGGTATTAGCAGAAGGTACAAGATGACCCCACAGCACGAGGTCTACCAGAAATAGTTGTGGAATTCAGACCGTCTCTGCTTCCAACTAATCCCATTGATGCTTCTTGTTTGTTTGATTTTATCTTTGAGTTTTGGCTGTCAGGCACTAGAGGTTTAAGAAAAATGTGTGGGCGAAATTGTTTTTGAGTTGAAAAACAAAATCCATCCAGTAGCTTAATTTGTCATGCAAAATTAGGACTAAGCTACCCTTTTGCTTTTTTTTCTTGGTTTTGAGGTATGGAATGCAGGGGCTATATCTGATTTTTCCAGGTCTTGCCAACAGACTTAATAAATGTTGGGTAAAGGAATGACTGAATAAATGTGAAAATGACTTAATTTATTAGTCTATCTTTTTCTACACCAGTTTCCTGCTGAAGTTTAATTTAAGAACTTATTCTCTGGGGTAAACAGAGGATTTCATAATCTTGCTGAAAAAGGAAAAAATATATTAGTACAGGAAATAATTGTGGATAGTATGCAGGAGAGAACAGTGATTTGCACTTGGCTCTGAACAGGCATTAGGGATTGACTGGAAAGACATAAGACAGACTTGGGGTGCAGTGGGCTCGGGCTCAGAGTTCTCTGCACGTATGATGTGTGATGTTGGTTTCTTACATTTGTGCCTTCAGTGTAATGCTTTTTTTTTTTTTATCCTTACAACATCTTCCCTTGGACTAATTCCTGGTCATCCTTTAAGATGTGCAGCTCAGAAAGAAAAAGAAGGAAAACTTCCAAATTCTTTTTATAAAGCAGTCATAACAATGATGCCAAAACATAATGAAGGCTGCACAGAAACAGAAAACTGTAGCCCAATTCCACTTATGAATATCAAGCAAATATCCTAAATAAAATATCAGCAGAGGTCAGCAGTACATTAAGAGATCCCATGATCAAGTGGAATTTGTTCTGGGATGTAACATTAGGAAATCAATAACAGTTTTCACTGTAGCAAATTGATGTGAGGAGAACAGGCACAAGATCATCTTGATAGATGCTGAAAATGCATTTGGCAAAATTCAACATACATTTCTTGAAAATTTTCTTAGTAAAATTAAAATTGATGTATACTATTTTACCTGATAAAAAAGACCCATCTTGGGGTGCCTGGGTGGCTTAGTCAGTTAAGCGTCTGCCTTCAGCTCAGGTCATGATCCCAGGGTCCTGGGATCGAGTCCCGCATCGGGCTCCCTGCTCTGCAGGAAACCTGCTTCTCCCTCTCCTACTCCCCCTGCTTGTGTTCCCTCTCTCACTGTGTCTCTGTCAAATAAATAAATAAAATCTTAAAAAAAAAAAAAAGACCCATCTTAATTCAAAAGCTAGCATTATACCTATCAAGAAAATACCAGAACATTCAGAGTAAAGAAGTATGAAAAGCAAGAGTATCCACTGTTAACACTGTTATTTAACATTGTGTTAGAGATACTAGCCAATGTGATTCTATAAGAGAAAGGAATTAGAAATATGAAAATTAGAAAAAAGAAGATGAAATTATTGCTATTTTCAGATAATATGATTAGTTCCTGAAAACATGAAAGAATCAAGTTAAATATATGCTGAAAAGATTCAGTAAGGTGGGGGGGCAAAAATTAACCACAGAAATCAATATGGAAATTAAAATGGGACCACAAACTTATGTACCATAGTAACAAAAAAAGATAAAATACCTAAGGATAAACTTAACCAAAAATGTGCAAGAGTTACATGAAAAGAACTTTAAACTACTCCAAAGGTCTTTAACAAAAGCCTTAAACAAATGGGAGGGCTTGGCATGCTTTTGAATTAAAAAACCTTTACATAAAGATGTCCGTTCTGCCTAGATGCATCTATAAAATTAACTTAATATAAATATGCTGATGCTTATTTAACTAGACAAATATATTCATACAGCAAAAGTTTATTTTGTTCTAGATTCTGTTTAAAGTCCTTATTACCTTACTAGCATTTATTTATTTAATCTAATAACAAACCACAAGGTATACAACATTATTATCATCATGTCTGTTTTACAGCTGAGAAAATTGTGTCACATAGAGGTTGCGTAACTTGCTCAAGGTCACACTTGGCCACAAAATGGCAGAGCCAGCCTAAAAACCCAGGGAGTTCATCCCTGGCTTTCTTCCGCACTTCATCCATGGTGCTACATTGTGAAATAACAGGAAACAGTTACTGTGTTAGGAAAAATATGCATAAGCACCCAACTCATTGTCTTTTCTTAATGGGTAAAATAGAGGAAAAATGCCTGGAGGATTATGGTAAGGATTAAATGATTTTACACGTGTGATGCATCTACTATAGTGCCCAGTACAGAGTAGCTACACAATAAATGTTAGTCCTTTTGACCTAGGAGAGAGCCCAGCAGAAAATAGGCTTAGCATTTATTCATTAATGTGTTTATTACAGTCTTTATGCTTGGCTCTGATAGAAAAAAGAACAAATATTGAATGAATGGAGAAAAGAAACAAATAATAACAACTTAAAAACAAAACAGAATCAGTAGCAGGACTGATAGAGTGGCCTTTATCACCTTCTAATTGATATTCTGTCACTATATTGATACGGACATTGTCACTGTATTGATACTCGTTATTACCAGATAGAGGTGGAGAACGGGAGATAACTATTTCCTAGCCATGTCATTTTGACCAACTTAAACTCCAAACCTTGGTTTCTTTGTAAAGCAAGGCAAATAAATGACAGTACATACTCTATGGTCGAATAATCTCTACCAAAAAGCGCATAGGCAATTTATCAGTGTTCACTCTTAAATGATTACTATTATTTCGAGTAGTTGTGTAGTAGTATCACCGTGAGCTCACGCTGACCTTGACATGCCATTCATCCATTTGTCCGTCCATCTATCCACCCATCCATCCACCCACCCATCCATTCACCCATCCATCCATCCATTTATTGAACCCATCTGTTAAATATGGATTAAGTACCTACTGTGTACCAGGCCAATGCAAGGTTCCTGCACACAGTGGTAAGTCAAACATATCTGTATCTCCCCTTCTGGAATTTGCAGTCAAGAGCAGTGACTCTCCTCCTGCCTGGGCTCTCACCGCTTCACTTCCTGAGCCCTCCCAGGATAATCAACAAGGCGGGCTTCCTCAATGATAGAGAAGTTTTTCATGATGAAAAGGCACATTCAATGGGGAAGCCTTAGGGAATCCATTGTAGCTACATAATGTGAAATCATCAACCCAGAGCTCTCTGTTATAAGTGTGTTGCCAACACTTAGATACCTGTATTGGGGTGTTTTTTTTTCCTTTTCCTCCTACAGTAATTTCCTCCTTAAATGTTTTCAAATTGCATCTGCCGCAGTATTGCCTCGCACAATGTTAACCACATCCTGTGTCTAATCTGTATTCCACCTGCCCTGAAATGTTTTAATTCAATTTTTGCATTATGTCCGATGTGATGAATTAGAGCCAGAGAATCATTGACTAAATGTCAGGAGAGATGGATTGAAGAGTTGAAACTAATGGCATTTGGGGACAATATTTTTCTGCAAATATCAGAGTCACCAATGAAGAAGTAAATTATGTTACAGCCAAGAACAGTGCGCAACCTTCAATGATACACGCGGACTTTTTACAAAAGAGAGTGAATTGCATCTGAGTTTAGATTCTTTGAGAGATTCCAGTTTTAAATATAAGGTCAGCTAGGGATAAAGAGTGAAATCACCAGTCCCTGGCACTTGGAAAGTACAAAGGGTGGAAGGAAGAAAGGAAGACCATTTTGAAGAAGCGGGAGCCAGGAGGGCATAGAGGTTAAAATGGGTCGGGCATGGAACTTTTTTGGAAAGAACTTAGTGAGTGTTTGAAACAAGCTCCCTGCAGCCGTTAGTTGGGGGTTCTGCTCTTGGCCCTGGGTTAAGATTGCAGGCTAAAAGAAGCCATCCAGGGTAGATGGTGGCAGAGTTGCCACCATTGGAAGGTCACCCTGGGTCAGCACCTTTGAGATGTGGATTCTTAGGAATACATCGATGAGCCCTCCTGACATGTTGCATTGCAAATGCTCTTGGGTCTTTTTTATATGAATGTATATTTGCATCAGAACCATATCCTGCACACACACACACACACACACACACACACACACACACCCCATGGCCTGGTAACATTGTCTGGAGTGTGTTCCGAAGGACACCAGTCAATCAATTCGTTCACTTTTTCTTTGTTCCAGTTTTCATCATATAATTCAAAATCCTACTCACTTTATTTACATAGAACAGAAGTACTTACAGTGCGATTAAGTAATATTTGCTGACATCATTTTGTTTGTATAATTTTAATCTCTGCATAATATTTCTCTCCCTGGATTTAGTTTAAGGAGCTTACTTTACACTATTACCTTGTTATAAATAAGACTCAGAGACTTTCCTGGGCCTCTATCTTAGGCTTGGGTTTAGACACCATCAGTTATGGAAATAAAGGTTCAATAGCAAAATAATTTGGGAGATGCTCATCCAACAAGTGGAGAGTCATACTACATCCATCCATCAGCTCATTAAAGGCTCTGAGAAGTCCAGCAACTTCTAGCCTTTCCCAAAGTTGTTTGCTACACGGCACCCTTTTGTGTTTGAGGGCATTACCTACGAATATCCTTCAGAATTAATGTTCCACTTAGTACTCTTGGAGAGATTTGAATCAACACATCTTGTTAACGCTCCTGCCGGTGGCCGGGTTTTGCTGAATGAAGGGCTGGCTTCTGGATCTGGCTTCTTACCCTGGGCTCTGCTCTTGCCTGACTTACTCATAGTAGTCACCGACAGTCTGTTAGATGCCAGGCGTTCCTCTACAATGTTACCTTCACTTGTGCGTTCGTGGCTTCCCTTTCACCATTCAGATCCTTGCCTGATGGCATGCCCTGCCTCTTGCCTCCCCTCACGCTCGCCTCTGAAACCCTGTATTGGGGTGTTTTTTTTTTCCTTTTCCTCCTACACTTTCCTCCTGCACTTCTGTTTTACGTAAATGAAATGAGTAGGATTTTGTGCCCCCCAACCATGCTTACAAATTCCTCATTACAAGTCTCATTAATGCCGTCATAAACCCTCACCTCCTCTTGTCATTTCCCAACTCATTACATCTGTCCTCCCACCAGCTGTGACTCTGCAGACCACATGCCCTTCAAGCCACCTTGCCTTTGCACTTGCTGCACATCTTCTTGGTCATGCTCTCCCCTCTTTCCCTGAATAATCCTGCAGCCCCTTTGTGTGTTCTCACGTGTCCTACTTCCAGGCATCTGGGGACCTCAGTGACTGTGCCGTCCAGCGGTGCCCTTGAGACTTGCTCAGAAGTGAGCACAGTCGCCCCTGGGAGCATCTTCTCCTTTGTCTCCCCGCGCTGACCGCTGACTGAGACTTCTCAAGGGCACAGCTTTGGCTGATTCCTTTCTGTTTCCACAGGAGCTGATGGGTGCTCAGTAGATGTTTGCAAATGACTTGGCAACGTGGAATTTTGACAGGTCCTTAAAGCGTGGTTTGAATTTGGATAAGTGGTAAGGATTAAAGGGTTTCTACAGGTACAAATGCAGCATTCTTAGAAAATGACAGAGCCTATGTTTGGAACCTTCCGGTAGACCTAATCTAAGACATAGGAGGATTTTGTTGTATGGTTTGCAGGTACATTTTGAGGGTTTATAAAATTATACTTATTTTTCCAGTATGAAATTAGTAGCGATCTCTTCTGAAATATTGAAAGATTGATAAAGAAAAATCGCCCAAGCCAACTTGGAAGAGAAAACACTAACACTTTTTAGAGGGTTTCTCTCGGTTTTTTTTTTTTTTTTGGTCCAAGTTTTCACCATATGATTCAAAATCCTACTCATTTCATTTACATAAAACAGAAGTGTTTTACAATGTTATTACTTCATATTTGCTGACATCATTTTGTTTGTGTAATTTTAATTGCTGCATAATATTCCTCTCCCTGGATTTAATTTAAGGGGATTGCTATTTTCCACTATTAACGTTGTTACAAATAAGACTCTCAAGACTTTCCTGGGCCTTTATCTCTGGCTGGGTTTTAAACACAAAAGTGGGTAGTTCGCAGGTCTAAATAGACCTTGCCCAGACTAATTCACAAAATATAATTACCAAGACTCTGAGAATTCTATTTTACTGCCTTTTTGACTTTTCTCATTTTATGGGTGGAAAAGGAAGTTTACTTCATTTTCATTTCTTTGACTACTATTAACGTTGACTACTTTGGCTATTTTGTCATCTCTTCAGGTCTCTTTACTTATTTATGTATCAGAGAGATCTCCCACAAGTAGAAATTTCACAGGTTGATAAACAGAGTTGCTATTGTAAATAATTAAAACAACCATGATCAGGATGTCAGCACCCTGAGTATTTCAGAGGATAAAAAATACTGATTTTTTAAAAAGATCAATAGATAAAAACCATGTTGGAAATAAAGGACCTTTGTCTGGGAGCTACCAGAAATGGACATTGGTGGGGAGTGTTGCTAAGGGAATCTGGGGGTGAGAGGTCTCCGGAGAGGTTAGTCCAACAAGTATGAAGTGAAGCCAAGCATTTTGCTTGGGCAAGGAGTTTCTGGTACGATTCCATTGATGACCAAAGTGCTTGTCTTCAGGGTGGCCACTCCAGAGGGGTTGGGGCCTGAGCTTTAGAGTCCAGCCTCCCAGCTTCTTAGCTTCGTGTCAGAGAGCAGTGAGATCATTGCTCTGTGCCTCAGCTTATTCATCTGTAAAATGGACTAATTGGCTGGTGATAAGGATGAAAGAATAAAGCACCCAGAACACAGTAGGCAACCTCTAAATATGAACCTAACAGGGGTCGTTTCCTGACTTGGTTTCAGAACAGACTGGTTCTCCTCCTTCTTGAGCATTATGTTGGTTCAGAGTCCCCCAAAGTTACCCCCAGTTCCTCTGATGGTCCTGGTGTGATAGTAATGCCTTGCATTGTTAGAGGACTTTACGGGCTGCCAAACACATTTGTATCTGTGGTTTTCCTCGGTCTCCACACTAGCTTGTGAGGAAGGTGCCATCATCATCTCCTTTAGTTCTTATTCCTGGGTTTCCTAGGCAGGTGACCCCGGGAAGGGCACCGTCGCTCTGGGTCAGCTCCCTTCCATCCTGGCTGGGGCCCTCAGCACCCGGATTCAACACTGCTCTTCTGTGGCACCTTCTCCAACCCCCCAACTGTGTTAGGTCCCTACATGGTCTTTTTATCCTTTTGACAGCAGTATCATGATTTTTTTTTTCTATTTTTTCCTAGCACACTGGTCAGTGTGCACTTGTTGAAAGAATTTATGCAAAACAAGGTACCCAGCTGAAGACCGAATGGGCTGGCGTGTGCGAAAGGGCATTGGAGGTGTTTAGTAATTGTTGGTTGTTGGAATTCACATTTGAATTCCTTCCCTCTACCCGTGGGATTACAGGATTGGATAAGACTTTGCCATTCTGTCCTCAAAGTTGGCACTCAGTGGGTTAATCAGTAGGCCTGCTCCTCCCATGGAGGATGCTATTGTGAGAGAGGTCTTGAGGTGGGGGATGTGGAGTCCTCCACCCTGGAGAGCAGGGATGGCCATGATGGAGGATCCAAACACAACTTCTGTCTTCCTCCAGTTATCCTGATGATAGCTCCTGGCCATAGACCATAAATACATCGAAGGTAGTCAACACATACATGAGAAAACATGAAGGTAAGCCTTTGGGGTCTGGCATCAGAGGGCCTGGACCCAGCTCTTACAGGCTGTCACATATTAGGTTGGGTGATTTAATGCCCATTGTCCAAACTAGCTTTTGGTTAGGTCAGGCCTGGGAAGCCAACTATTGGCTGTGATTTGGGGAACTTGCATGGAGTGCTAAGTGAGGGGGGTGGAATGAAAACCAAAGAGATGAGGGAAATCAAAAAAGTACACCCTGGACTTAAGCCAATAAGAAGAACCAAGCAAAAGCCCGATAGAAGCATCACCCTGAAGGGTCTGAGCAGCCAGGCTGAAGCCAGGCTTCCCTTCTTCCCTCCCATCTTTTCTGGCACAATCCTGTTTATAAATGACTACTGTGCACCCGGCACTGTCCTGGACCCCAGGGATACCAAACAAGGGCCCACCTTCATGACATTCACAATCTAAAGAGTGAAATGCAGAGTAAAGAGGGAAATAAAGGCATAAGCCAGGGAAGCAGAGAGGGTGGAGACTACAGGGAAGGAAATGAACTGAGGTGACGTCCCAGGGAGGCAGGAACAGAGGCAGCAGGAGATGGAGGTGTTGGGAGGGCCTGGTTTGCAGGGCAGAGGGTGCAGATCCTGTGAGCAGCCCCCAGCTCTCCTGAGTGGAGGACCCCATCCGGGAGTAGGGAGGGATATGATCAGGGCTGACACCTCTTTCAAAGGTGTTTTTTTCTGTGAGGTTCAAGTGTGATCCTTCACTCGTTCTGCTAGAAGTTCTTGAGCACCTACTATGTGCCAGGTACTGTTCCAGTGCGGGGCAATAGCAGTGAACAAAACACGGTCTCAACCCTCACAGAGCTTACATTCTGGTCGGAGGAGATGCACCATCAATGGGGAGACCCAGGTCCTAGGTCAGGCGGCCGTAATGGCCATGAATGAGGGACAGAGTGAAGGGGAGGGGGCATGAGGGAGGGAGCTACAGAGAAATCTAGACTGAGGGGTTGCTTGGCTAATTCCAGGAACAGCACGGAAGCCAGCCTGGCTGGAGCAACATATGCCAGTGGGAGGGGGGTGGGGACAGGAGGTGACATTGCAAGCTCGGAGAGAGCAGAATGTCACTGGCCATAGCAAAGTGTTCTTTATGTGGCTGCTCTCCCAATCAGGGGCCCTAGAATCATATGAACTGAGGCCATGTTGGGCAGTAATAACCAGAAGATGCTAGAACAGCAGTCAAGGGTAGATGGTGTCAGGAAGACGGGGGTGCCCAGGTTAGGGCCTGAGAAACTAAATTAGTGTCAGATGCAAGGGGCCAGTGTAGGCCCAGAAGTATAGATGGGAGTCAGAAGCTAGGTAAACACAGGCAGGGAGCAGCAGAGAAACAGGAGAAAATTCTGTGGATGTTGACAGAGACTGGGCCCGGGGTTCCTGTGAACGTGATCTTGTTCACCTGCCAGGTGGGTGCCTTGACCTAGACTTGCCAAAGAAGAGACCTTTAAAGGACCGTGAAGGTGCTTTGTAAACGCCCATTAAATTATTTGTTAGGGGGCGCCTGGGTGGCTCAGTTGGTTGAGCGACTGCCTTCGGCTCAGGTCATGATCCTGGAGTTCCTGGATCGAGTCCCGCATCGGACTCCCTGCTTGGCGAGGAGCCTGCTTCTCCCTCTGACCCTCCCCCGTCTCATGTGCTCTCTCTCTCTCTCTCATTCTGTCTCAAATAAATAAATAAAATCTTTAAAAAAAATTATTTGTTAGGTCAGGGGCATCATCATTAGTTTCTCTAATGACCACTAATATGATTAGGAAGCACTAATGAACTCGCTCACCTTGTCACACGGGGGGAGCTGGATTTGTCTCAAGGTCTTTGCAGAGTATGTGATCAGATTCAGCTGTCTCCCTGATGCAGAAATCCAACCCCAGACGTCTAACCGGCTAACTGGTCCAAAGACCCTGGTGTCCAAGGGGCATGGTGAAGCTGCGTAGAGAAGGTGTCGCCACTGGCTTGACCCAAGCAGAGGAGGCTGAGGGAACCACAGACCGCTTCCCCAGAGCTCCCAGCAGGACAGAGCCTGGAAGAGTTCCAAGAATATAAGCCCATCCAAGATGAAGGGCAATGAGCAATGCACCAAGCAGGAAGCAGTTCCAACAATTAGAAGGTGTTCGGTTATAAAATACAAGGTGCAGGTTGCCTAGCAGAATATACTTGATCTGAATCACAGATGAGACATTTCTACCTCTTAGATTTAAACCCACGAGCGAGAATTTGCCTGGTTTTTAAAATGGTGTGTAATGGTGTTGAGGGCCCCATTGGGATGGCAAGCATGAGGGGAGTTAGTGCAGAGAATTCATTAATGAGCACATGGAAGGCAGCATTCCAGAAATAAATGGGGATGGCCCCGACCCGTTGTTCTCCCTTCTTTGTGTGAGCTAATGGTCTCTGTGTGTTTTCAACAGAAGCATGAACTGCCAGACTGGACCATCAGGGAGTCTGGGGGCCTTCATCTTTGGGGGCTCACAGACCCCCTTTAGAATATGTTGAAAGCACTGAGTCCTTATTCAGGAAAAGTGTGCATTTGCACACATTAGGATTTATCTCAGGGGTTCATACCCATCCCACAAGCACATCCCTGGACATGAAAGCTCCTCAAATCTTGTTGTTCAAGAGTTTTTGTAGAGCTTCATCTGTAGCCCATCCCCTTTACCCTTTCCAGAGGTCAGTGGGACGGCTGAAAATTCCAACCCTCTGACCACTTGGTCCTTCTGGTGACCAGCCCCGTGTGGAAGGTATCTAGGGGCCCCACCCTAAGAGGCCTCACTGGCCTAAATTCAAAATGAATGACCAAAGACACTGCTGTCAGTTAAGAGATTGCAAGAGTTTGAGGAGCATGCCAGAACTGGGATAAAGACAAAATATATTAACAATTATACCACTGTCAGGAAGGGCAGGTGACTCATGGGGTGCAGGAGAGGACTCTAGTTAGAGAAGGAATAGCTGAAGGCTGAGATGAATTGATGGGGCGGGGGTCCCATCAGGAAGGGCTTCGAATGCAGCCGTCATGGTTTCTGGCTTGCCTTGCAGCCATGAGGGTGTGGCGCAGGGCAGACGATCTTACCGAGATCGTAGACACAACAGCCCTGAGACCAGCATGTGGGGCCTTGAGTTTGGAGCGCTATAGATGCGACAGAGGGCAGTGACGTCAAGTTAGAGGCTCGACACGGGGCAGTGATTGGGGCTGCAGCTGCCTGTGGTGCCGCCTGTCCCTTCCCCTGACCCCCATCTCATTTCACGGTGGCTGCCGGGGCGGCCCCATGTGAGCTCACACTGGCAGACTGACCTCCCGTGGCCCGTGTGCATGCAAGCTCAGTCCACAGTGCAGGACAGTGGACGATCCTGGTGTCCACCCAGCCACTGGGGGAGAGGAGATGTGCAGTGATGCTCTATCCTCCTGTCCTTCATGCAGATAATTCTGGGAGATTCTGGGAGCGTCTCAGGTGGTCCTGGGGGAATGGAGGCCCTTGTCCCCGCAGCACAGGTCCACACTGGCTTTCCTCACTGCCTCTCTGTCCCCACTCGCTCCCTCACTCTGGCTTCCTGCAGGTATCTCCCCGGTGAACCACCCACCCCAGGCCCTTTTCTCAGGCTCTCCTTTTGGGGAAGCCCAAGCTGAGACAGGGACATAAAAGAAAGTGGGTGTTGTTTTTGTTTTAAGTCAAGTGAATCTCCTGCCAGATGGCCTGACTGGGTGAGTAACACAGTATTCTCTGGCTCATTTAAAAAGAGATGATTTTCAAGATGTTCTTGGTGCTCCCTGAGTGACTCAACTTCCAGAATCCCAGGGCCTTTTATTACTATTATTATAAAAAAAATTGTTTTGGATTTACTTCATTTTTTCCAAAGCGACAGGACGCAGGACCTCCAACTTGACACGTATTTAAAAAGCGACCTAATCTGATTCTAAACTCATACTTAAATTGTCTCCATATCATTTCTGTTATGTGGCCATTTCCCTCTGCTCTTTCTCTTCTCGTGATGGGGAACTCATTACCTTGCAGACAGACCATCCCGTTCCTAGGCGATCACTCAACGAATCAACCTCAACAAATATTTAGTTAGCATCTGCTAAGAGTTAGGTGTGGGGGGTTTTGAAGGGAGTGTTCATCACAGTTCCCTTTCCTCCCAGTTGTAAAGCATTTGGGAAATAGCGCAGAAGTCAGATGGGACCGTGTCTCAGCTTTGTTGCTGATAATAATTCATTAGGAAATGGGGCTTTGTCCTGAGACAAAAAAGCTTCCTAGTATTTCTCTTTCTGAATACAGACCATGGGACATTCCTCCAGGGAGAGGCAGGTCTGCAGTGGATGCCTATCAGGCCAACTCTATGGAGGGCTGGCGTCTACCGAGGAGCCTGATCCCCAAAGTAGGAAGATACTCATGGGTGGCTTCCTCTAGGGACCAGCAAGGATACTCTCACCTTTATGGGACTGTAAGGAAAGAGGTAATAAATGTCCTGCCACTCCCACCCCAATCCCAGCGATGAGGATGTTAGATGAAGGGACAGACACTGTCTGAGACTTGCCCCAGTGCACAGCCTGGAGAGTCAGAGGGCAGTGTGAGAAGTTTATGAAATATGACCATGACAGTGATGTTGAGCCTAGAGTGCTAGACCCTTGGAGATCATTTTGCCCAGATGGTTCTCCGTTGGGGTCAGTTCTGCCCCCCAGGGGACATTTGGCCATCTCTGGAGCCGTCTGTGATGGTCACAACTGGGAGAGGGGTGGAGTGGTATCTAGTGAGTAGAGGCCAGGATGCCGCCGAACATCCCACGGTGTGAAGGACACCCCCCACCACAAGGAATTATCAGAGCACTAATGCTGAGGTCATGAAACCCTGGGTGAACCCAGCTTTCTGTTTCCATGGACGAGTTCTGGAAACAGGCTCTGAAATATGATAGGAGAGCTCAATGCTGCACAGGGCGCAAGGGGAGGAGGCAACGGAAAAACCCAGGAACCCCACGCTAGACCATCTGGTGTCGTGCACGTCTGTCTGGAGGAGACCGGGTCTGTGTGTCCTGGGAGGGCTCCTCGATCCCTAGGCTCACAGTAGCAGCCAGGAGGGGCTGTGCAAGGACGCATGCTCAGGGAAGGAGCCTCAGTCTGTGGGAGGTGGGGAGGGGGAGGGGGAGGGTGGGTTTCGGCGAGAGGGTACTGAGGCGGGTCTGGGCCCCTGCTGTCCAGGACAGCCTTGGGTGAGCAGCAGCGCTAGCTGATCTGTGCATTGGCACACTCAGCAGTAGATGGGGAGAGAGAGTGTGCGTGCACTTACACCATATGAGTGTGCATGTACATTACTGTGGTGGTGGTTAAGATGCAGGTCAGGATCAGACTGGGAATGAACCCCGGTTCCCCCACTTTCATCCTACTCAAATGGAAAGTGAGCCACTTAGCCTCACTTTGCCTCAGTTTACCTATCTACAAAACGAGGAGGAAAAGTACCTTCTTTGTATGTCTGCGGCGAGGCTTAGATGAGCCAATGGGCACAAAGTGCTTGGGTATGCACAGACTCTCAGTAACCAGTAGGACTTCGTACATCCCTTGTCCTGAAAATTACAGCATTTGGGATGGAAGGGACTTTGGGACATCTCGGCTCTCTCAGGTTACAAGGGCTGAGGCTGTGCTTCGGAACACAGGGCTCACTGTCTCACATCAGCCCAGGACAAGACCTCCCGCCCCAGCCCAGCAGTCTTCCCAGAATATTTATCTTAGAGAAACTTGTCTTTGAATAGACACATTTTCTTTCTGTGGTGCCAACCTCATAGCTGAGGGCGAGCAGCCTGAAGACAGAAGATGTGTCTTCTGCAGCTTTTCGAATAGCAAGCAACAAACATTTATGGAGCCTCCCTCCACTCGGTGCCTGGCGCTATGCTCAGTGTCTCCTAAAAGCCCCCCATTAGCCCTGGGATTGTCTCCCTTTTACAGATGAGGAAACTGAGCCCCAGTGAGGAAGTGAGATTGCCTGAGGTATCACCTTCGGAAGGGCACGCACTGACATTCAAAGTCGGCCTGCCCTCACAGCCCTGCTTACCTGACTTCCTGAGCCCAGGGGATGTCCGCCTTTTGCTGCTCCGCTCTCCTCTGAGCGGAGAGGACCTTCTGAGAATCTGGGACGTCTTTGGTTTAGGAAGGCAAATGGAGAACCAGGGTAGTTAAGTGACTTTGGCTCAAACATTTCTGGGGGTGAAGGTGCCTCAGAAGTCCCATGAGCCCAGACTGTTTGGTCGCAAGTGGCAGAATCCTCACCTGGAACCAGCTTCCGCACAAAAGGGTACAGGTCAGCTCATGTGAGCAGACCACGTGGTGGGCAGCCTGCGCTGAAACCAGACACACCCCAAACTGGTTGGTGTTCTCTCCCACCCCACTTCTCTCTGGCTGCCCGCCTCCTTCTTCCAGACCTGCTTTCCCACAAGTGTGGAATCATGATTGCTGCCAATTCAAAGCTTACCTCCTCATCGCTCTGAGCTCTTCCTCTTCAACACTCATTTGAAAATTCCCAGGGAAGTGTTCTGATTGGCAGGCTGTGGTCATATGCCAATCCCTGAACCAATCACTGCACTAGAGAGGCGGGACATTATGATTGTCCCACCGTGGGTCGGGGCCTCTTCCTGGACAGGTGAGGGTGGAGGGGTGTGGCCAGCATTTTCAGGGGGTTAGGAAGCTAGTAGACACAAGTGAGCCTGTGATGGTGCAGGTCGGTGCGGAGTCACAGAGGGTCTGGCCTAAGTCTCTACTAGAAACAGGAGAGCGCTCTTCCTGGATGTGTGATTCTTGCTCACCACAGGTAACAAATGGCCTTGAGGTCTTTTTATAGCAGTAATTTATGCTCACCAAACCCACAGCTTTGCAGTAAGGTAAAGGGAAGCATTCTACATCCTGACCTCAATCCTGTTTCTAGAGGTGCTTTGTGACATTTCCACAAATAGATCAGCTCTTAATTAAATATCACCTCAAGCTAGTTGCTGCCCGAGGACTGAGAACGGACACTTGCTGACTGTTCTCTGGGGTTGTACCTTGGAGACAGTGGCAGAGACAATGCCAGGGTGATACTCCAGGTCCGCTGTGGGGTTGTGGAAACCCCACACCCAGCCCTCCCCATGTCGGAAGGCTGCTTGCTGGGAAATGTGAAGAGCAGTGGCTACCAAGGACTGCTGGAGGGCGGGTGGTACACCCTCTCTGCAAGCCCAGCAGTAAAGGAGCGGAGAAGAGCTTAGGCAGAGGGGGAGAGCTGGGGTCTGCGAGGCAGGAAGACTCTGCCTCCAGAGCAAGACCAGGCTGCCTTCTCACAGAAGGTAGGAAAATCTCTAAAGAAAGAATTTGCCTACCAGAAGTAGCATTGGCCCACCATGAAGTCTGGATATGGAGAGTCTGAGGAGCAGAGAGGGAAGTGCCCCCTGAGTATTGTCCAGGGGAGAGGCTATACTGACCCAAGAACATGACCTGTCTGGTTTTCGTGGCTGCATGTCCTTGTGGTGGAAATGGAAATGTCCAGCTGGCTGGAAGCTCAGTGCCAAGAAACACTCAAATATGTACTAATGCCTCCTGTTTTGATTCCTATCTCACCAAGACAACTTCTGGTTTACAGGGATAGACTATCCTAACCCACAGAACTATTTTCTAGTATTCTTGGCAATTGTTCTTGCTGTACAGTAATTATCTGGCATGCTGCTTTATACATCAGTCTCTTGGAATTTGGTTAATGTGAGTCTACCTATGAGAGGGGAGATCCTGAAAATGACAAATGCACTAATGTTTAATTCCACCCTGTAAGGGTACATGGCAGTCAGCTGTCTCTCCTATAGATACCCTTCTTAGATTTTCTTCAAACTTACACAGTGGGGGTTCAGTGAGTGCTCAGCAAAAGTTGGGCACCAGGAAAAAAACCAAAGAAGCTCCTACATCTCACATAACTTACACAGTTCAAGCCCTCTCTTGTTCAAAGCCCTGAGCTGTGTGCTGAGGGCATGCAAAGACAAGAACTTGGTCACAGCCCCCAGGGAGCTAGTAGACGGATAAGGAACACACACTCATAACCACAAGGCAGTGATAACCTCCACCTTTAGCCATTTTAGAGCTTACGGTGGTCTCTCTTGCCTATGATCTCACCTTAATGCTGTAAAAATCCAAAATTTGTCAAGGCAGATATTGCTACCTCAAATTATAGATGAGGGAATGAGACAGAAAGATTTGACCAGGTCTGCCCAAGAGCCAAGGTTTGGACACGTTTGTCCCACTCCCTGGTTTTGACCCTTTCCAAGTGCCAATAGCTGCCTCAGGTTGTCTATCAATTTTTTTTTGGTAGTCCTTCTGCCTGAAAATCCTCTCCCTCCCCCTCCATCCCCTCCCATTTCTTCTGGTCTTTCTGCCCCTTGCATCCTTCCAGGTCTGGCAGTCAGAATCCTACTGCCAACGCTTTTGTAAATCCAAACCATTTATCCAGGCATTTATCGGACATCATGCTACGTGTGGAATTGGGGTCAGGACAGTGAGGAGCAGGCTCAGATCCCCAAACTCCCCAAATGATCCTTAACTGTAGGAACCACGACGGAGCTGTCATAAACTCATGAAATCAGCTATAAAGTCATGACACATGAGTCACCGAGTATTTTTTCCTAACAGGTTAAAATAGCATAATCGCCATCAAAATGAAAAATAAAATCAAAGAAAAAAAACAGAAGAGCAGGTTGACCAAATGAACTGCTCTTGTCACTTACTTGCGCCATCTTGTGGTCAGAGCTGTCATTCCCAGCGCTAAGGCACACCCTCACCCACTGCCACCCAGCCCCTCGCTTCCCCTGAAACATTAAGGTACCCCCATGCCCATGGGCAGCAACTGACTTAATCAGCACAGTGGCCCTGGACAGTGGCTTTCCTCTGTGAGTCTCGCTGTATCTCTCTGAAGTCACCGTGGCTATTCAGCCTCAGCATTATTGATCGTTGCAGCCTGATAATTCTGTTATGGGGGCAGTCCTCTGAATTGTAGGATGTTTAGCAGCACCCCTGGCCTCCACCAGAGGCTAGCAGCAGCTCCACCCACTTGTGCCAACCAGAAATATTTCCACACCTTGCCAAATGGCCCCTGGGGGAGAAAAACACGCCTTTCACCCGTTTGCCCACGACGGTCATCCCCACCCCTGGTGAGAACCAGTGCCTCCAGAGCACTGCTTGGGAGTGAGTCCCAAATCAGTTGCTTCCTTGCTCTGTAAACTTGGAGAAGTTGCTTAGCCTCTCTGAGCCTCCTCATCTAAAACTGGGTTAAGATCGGTGTTGGCCTCACAGTGCATGGACGTTTCGTTCGGGTTAAATGACTTAATTCATAAAATGAACTTAACCGGTGGTGTGGCGAATGGTTTGTTTTGAATAGATATTGGCTATTATGAAGACTCTCAAGCTACTGACTTCCCTCCTCTGTTGAGAGGGTCTTTTGGAGGCTTCTCGAGATAGCAATGAAACTGTGTGGCCTCAGTGTCCTCATCATGGACAGAGTAGACTTTCCTGTCCCTTCTGTCTGGGCTTGTCCTTTGACTTCCTTCTGACCAACAGATGTTATGAGATGTCCACAGATGTGATGCAAGTGGGGGCTTGGAATAGGCACACATATGTGAAAATGTGTGCCTTCTTAAGCTTTTGCCAAGCCCTGAAAAGAACATGCTCTGACAAGTCTGTTGGTCAGAGGAGGATGAGCGACACCTGGGGCAGATGCACCTGAGTCACTAACCTGCTGACCCTGTTGGCCACTTCACCTCTTTGAAGCAGGACTTGCCAGCATTGTGGTCCCGGTAGAAGGGGGAGCCCTCCATGAAGGGGAGGGAAGATGGATTAGCCAGGTTCTGAACCTGCACCATCCCATAGGGTAGCCATTAGCCACATTTGGCTATTTACATTTAAATTAATTAAAATTGAATACTATTAAAAACATAATTTCTCCATCACTCTCGCTCCATTCCAAGTGCTCAACAGTCTCGTGTAGCCACTGACACCATATTGACAGTACAGATCTAGAACATTTCTTTCATCACAAAAAGTTCTATTGGATGGTGTAGCCTTGAATTTCCCACGCAGCACAGGGACCCTGAATTGTAGGGTTTGCCAGGTTCTAATGTAAATACCACCCATGAAAACTTACTTCCAACAGCCGTATGGAAACCAGCAAATCCTGTGTTGCAAATTTACAGAGATATTTTCAGTGTTAAATAACCACCTCTGAACATGTTGATTCCAATTAGGGCAGTTCATACCCTGGTTTATCATCCCCGAAGCTCTGGTTCCTGATTAGAAGCTGCAAATAGTAATTCACTTCCCCTAGGGTATGAATTAGAGTTAACTTGTAGGAACAGATCACAGTCTTTATAATGTAGTATTTTAATGTGAATTACACTGTAGGAAATGGCAGCAGAGCCTCCGAGAAGTGTCAAGTCCTTCCCTGCCTCTAAGCTTCCTCATGTGCTATTCCTCTTATCTGTATAACTCTCTTTTTACCTGGATAACTCTTACCTAATCCTTCCTGTATCAATTTGAACATCATTTCTTTAAAAAAAAAAAAAAAGCCCTACTTTGATATGGCCATCTAGATTCATTCACTTGCTGCTTGCTGTCCTTCACTCTGAGGATCTTGTCCTTTTTACCTCACAGCACTTGTTAATATGTATCAGCTTGAGTATTTAGTTCACCTTTCTCTGTGCCCTTCCCTTACTAGCAGATAACTCTACGAGATAAGAGAACACAGCCATGTTGTTTGCTGCCGTGTTTCCAGCATAAGGACATTAACTAACATACAAGCAAAAAGCAAAGCAAACAAATCAGTTATTGCAGTATTGCTATACTAAAAAAATAGTTTGGGAAATCACCAAAGGTTCTTACTAGGTTCTGGAAATATTGGATGGATAAAGGGAGGGCCAGGGACCTGGTGGGGTCACACTGCTTGTTGGTGGCCAAGTCAGGATTAGAATCCATTCCTGTTGATTTGCAGGTGCTAGTTTCTGAGAACCACGGACTCTAGGGGCAAATGAGATCCTTAAAATCAGCCAGCTCAGGGGCTAAAATCTCAGGTGTCTACAGGAGCCAGGCTGATATAATACATATGTGGACCAGCCCACACAGGACAATAGAGGATGATGGCAAAACTCCCAGCATCATCAGTTAGACAGGGTTCAATTCAACTGTGTAAAAACAAGACCAGCCAACTGACACGGACTGCTGACCAGACTGTTCTGCACTAGATTCCTCTCCCCCGGCATCTCCATAAGCATTGCCAGCTTCCATTCCTCAGAAAACAGCTGCTCTGTATTTGAGGCTGCTCTGCCCAGAGGCCATCCTCCTAGAGAGCGCTGCACTGGAGGGAGTAGCTTCCTATTCTCCTCCCCTAGACTCTGACCTGTGGGTGGGGGGAGGCTGGCCAGTGGGACACCCTGCTGCTTCTTGGGCACCTGTTTGCTTCCCAGCCTGTACCTCCTGGGAGATTTTTCTAGGCAAATATCGAGGAATTTGCTGCATCATTTTGGAGGTAAACCATCAGTTGCCGCTCAACAATATAAATCATTCACATTCCCTCATTAAACTTGCCAAAGAAGGGAAAGAAATTGTGAGTCAAGCTTCCGAGCTGTGATGGAAAGTGGTGGAGAGAGCTCTAGTCTTCCCTTGTACTGACAGCATCACCCTCCCAGATTACCCTCGGCTTCTCAGAGGATGGCTGAGTCATCCTGACCTTTAGAGATGCTCCCGCCCCCGCCTCCCTAGGCTCTGCTCACTTCAGAGTGGCTGGTATTTCTCAGGGTGAGGTGATGCTTGCATGAGCAGAGGCCAGAAGAAGAAATGTAGCTGGAGAAAAGCAGTGTGGAAATGCCAGTCTGCTCTTTCTGGAACCTGACAGCCAGAGCAGGGTGTCCACGTGGCTTTCAATTCCAGACTTAACTTGTAGAGTAACCCCTATGTGTCCTCTGTGGTGGGAAGAGTAGGACCAGCTACGGTCACCATCTGACAAGCATCACTACCACCACGACCATCTTCACCATTACCATCACCATTGTTGTCGCTGTCAATATTATCACCATCATCGGGGCGCCTGGGTGGCTCAGTCGTTGGGCATCTGCCTTCGGCTCAGGTCATGGTTCCGGGGTCCTGGGATCGAGCCCCGCATCGGGCTCCCTGCTCGGCCGGGAGCCTGCTTCTCCCTCTCCCACTCCCCCTGCTTGTGTTCCCCTCTCTCGCTGTGTCTCTCTCTGTCAAATAAATAAAAAAATCTTAAAAAAAAAAATATTATCACCATCATCAACTTAATCACCATTATCACCATCATCACTATCATCATCACCATCACCACCATCATCATCCTCACCATTACCATCACCATCATCCTCACTCCATCATAAGGATCATCACCATTATCACTGTTACCATCATCACTACCATCATCATTATTGTATCTATCATCATTATCCCATCATCAATATCATCACCATCATCATCTTCATCAACATCCTCCTCACCGTCACCACCACCACCATCACCATCATCATCACGATCACCATCATCATGAATATCATAACCATCACCATCATCATCACCATCATCATCACCATCACCATCATCATCATCACCATCACCATCATCATCATCATCACCATCATCATCATCACCATCACCATCACCATCACCATCACCATCACCATCACCATCATCATCACCATCACCATCATCATCATCATCACCATCACCATCATCATCATCACCATCACCATCACCATCATCATCATCATCACCATCACCATCATCATCATCATCATCACCATCATTACCATCACACCATTAACATCACTACCATCACCATTACCATCACAGTTGTCATCGTCATTGTTGTTATAGCCATTATGGAAAATAAATAATAACTCTTGAGCTCCTATTATGTATCAAGTTCCATGCTTATCATCTCATTCTCCTACCACTCTCCAAAGCTCTTGCATTTTAGAAATAGGGGTACTGAGACTAAGTGATTTATGTAATTGGGGGGAAAAAACCCTCCTAATTGTAAAGTGTTGAGATAGGATTTAACCCAGATCATGGCTTGTCCCAAAGTGTGCTATATCAGTGTACATGAGATTTTCCCTTCATAGTGTTTATCACAACTGGACTCAAGTAATGATTCAAGTAGTAGTGGTCTTCCTGATCTGATGTGGGTTTCATGGGCCAGAACCACTTTGTTCAATGCTGCATCCCCCACTGTGTAGCCAGACCTGGCATGGTGCAGGTGCTCTGTACCTACTAGTTTGTTTGAACAAGTTCCTGGAACATCACACTCCCACAGTTTTATGTACTCTGTCCAAATTCCCAATGTATTCACCTTCGTTGTATTTTTTTTAATCCTTAAGGCAGATCTAAGGCAGGGAGGCCCGCTGGGTATGAGGGACCACATTCAACAAACAAGAGAAGCTGAGTGAATGCAGCTACTCTACAATTGAACCAGAACTCCAATATTCATTTCTGATCACTGATTCAGTGGTAATCTAAATTTCATCGGAGTTGTGTCAGTGGACTTGAGGGAAAAAGAGGAATAAGGTTTCACCCAGAGTCCCTCAGCAAATTAGAATTGCCACACTGTGCCCCTTGATCAGCTCACCAAATGGGAACATGGTCTCGCAGAACGGCACCATTGACCGTGTGGAGCTGGATGTTGCCAGCTAGGCTGACCTTGAGAAATCGATGACTTTATCATAGCTCCTTCACTACCTCATCTTTGGAGTACTGCACATCCTTTGTCTTTCTCCTTCTCTCCCCCTTTTTTCAAGCCTCCAGGAACCCACCACCAAGTTGTCCCACCCAAAGTACCCAGCCCCCTTCTCACCACTGGACTCCGCAGCTCGTTCTTCCCCCACCTCCCTTGCTCCTACTACACTGGCCTTGCCTTACCCATCACCTCCATGCATGTGTCCCCATCAGTTACCTACACCCTTCACCTATAGTCTATGCTGGGTCTTTCCCAAGAATATAAACAAAGTCACTTGCTATGTGTTGGTTACCTGGGTCTAGAGATTCAAATTATAGGGGTTCCAACCCTGGTGAATTAATGTGATCCTGGGCACTTTTCTTAACTCCTCTGGGCCTCAGTTTTCTCATCTATACAATGGGGATTATAACTGCACTGTTTTATAAAGTTTTCTTGAGGAGTCAGTGGGTCAATTTATGTAGAGTGCTTAGGATAGTGTTTGACACCTACAACAAACCCAGTAAATGTCTGTTTTATTCAGCTCTGAAAATGACTAGTACTCTCCACACACAATCTCATTTAATACACATGACAGCTATGCGAAAGCATTATCATTACCTATATTTGAATCTAGATCTCTCTTCTTCCAGTACCCACATCTTTTTCATCATAATAAAACATGAATTCATTCTTTCATTTAGGACACTTTGTTGTTTTCTCCACATAATGTCATGAGCCTATAAAAAATCAATTTGCCCCTTTAGGAAGGCCTTTCAGGAGAGAACCTATAGTCAAACATTCTAGGTACCACAGCCTCCTATAGAGTAGATGCTTGCAGTGGACAGATAAAGGAAGGAAGGCGTGCAGTTTCCCTCAGGTGACCCCCAGTAGTTGCTTCCCACTCAGCCTGTGCGTGGATCTAGCTTTGGCTTGGTGTCTTTGAATATGGTGCATTTATGAAGTTCCTGGGAAGGCTAAGTGTTTAGCAAATGTGAGTGTTACTTCTAAATTTATATTATTAGAGAATAGGATACTAATCCTACAATACTCTCTATATAGTGGACATTTCTTCACTACCTGGATATCCTTGGATGGAGTCATAGTGTATCACTGGAGAATCCCCTTTCTCCTTGGGTATATTTCATAATATACTTTCCCACTTACCGAAATCATATTCACAGAGAGACCTGGATCCCCCACCAAAAGCTCCTGTACACACAGGTCAGTTACTGCCCAGCAACGAGCTTGATTTAAGCACAGAAAACATGTGCAACTTCTCAGGATATTTTCTTCTGTTCAGCCATAGTCTTCAAAATGGAAAAATGAGTAGCATCTTGTCTGTAAATCTCATTTCATTTCCTGTCTTCTTCAGTGAGCAGATTTGACACAGATATTCCTTTCATCTCAGGGTAGAAAAAATACGTAATTGAGAACTTCATACTGTAAAGTTTGGGAGAACTACATGCAAAGTCATTCAGGACATCACGTGGCTGTCCCCACAGGAATGTCACCTCTGGCTGGAGAAGTCAGGGAGAGAGTATCTCTTGGGTGGTAGGAGTAGCGGAAAAACCAGCTTCTCTTTGTAAGGTCTCTGAGGAAGCCACAAACAGCACCTTAGTGGTGGTCCTCTTCCTGCCTTCCTGAAATGACTCATGATGCCTCATTCCAGATGGCCCTTGATGAGGCTGGCTGGAGCCTTGAAGTTAATTCCTGTGAGGTCATTGAGCTTTCATCTTTTCTGATTTCTGCCAGCTTTATGTCTAATGGCTCAATCTAATTTCATAAGCATTTATGCGGCCTTCCTGCTGTGTTTTCCCAGCTTGGTGCCTGGGACACAGATGGGTTCAGCTTGGACTCTGGTTCCAATCCCTGGTGCCAAGACCTGAGCACAGATTAATGTACTGCAGGCAGCGTGATGTATGTACCATAAGAATTGTATAAGCAAATGTGTGTCTTCCCTGGATCCACAGGATCTGGAACACAGTGTAGTCTCAATAAAATTGTAGCAAATAAAGGAATAAGTGATATGATGGATGAATGAATAACTGAATGAAAGAAATAGAGTGAGCCATCAAACCCACTGAATAGAGTAGCCCACCAAGGGATTTTGAGAGTGTTTCAGGATGAAGAAGTGGACATGCAAGCAGGCCTTATACAGAATATAAGTTCATGTTCAAGAAGGACCAGATTAAGCCCTGCACTTCACTGTGGCCTTCAGGAACTGAGACAAGGCACTAGCCTGTAGGAAAAGCTCACAGACCTCAGCACAGAGGCATTCAAGAAGTGACACTCTGCCTTCTTTTACTCACCTGTAAGTGATTAAAAAAAAAGCTATGGTGTATAAGAAAATTGGCAATAGTGTGTAGTGGATAGGGCAAGAAAAGCCCTATCTCATGAGCAAGAACTACCTATGATCCAAGCTCCAAGTGTTCAGTGATGTTTGGATTTTTATGACTATACCTTTGGAAGGATTGAAACACTTTTATTGTAAAATAACCATAAGGCAAAAACAAAGTTGTCACAAGTTTGAAACTTTATGGTCCAGGAGTTACAAACCCAAATGTCTACAGGGACCTGACAACTATTGCAAATGAGTAATGTGATCAATGTGAGACACTAGGGATTGGTAGAGCTTGTGGGAACTGGCAAGGTCTAGCTCTTCTAGGGGGAGAAACCACGGCTTCTGCTGACTGATGCCAAGTAGGAATGGAAGGCCGGTGTTGCCAGATCTCATTTGTCACTAGTGGGGGCAAATCCGGATTTTTATGGTCATTTTCTTCATTCTAAAATACCTCACCGCCTTAACAAAACACTCATGGGCCACATTCTGTCTTGTTGTTCTGAATGGCTACCTTTGCCCTCCTTGTCCCTCTTTCCACTCGGAAACAACACCTGAGAAGGAAGGATTTGGTAAATTAGATGGTGGTTTGGGTAATGAGAATAGGGGCAGCGATTCCTTATGAAGGAAATGTCAATAGGTGAGGGATAAAGTCAGATGTCCGGGTGAGTGGGAAGTGACAGAATGGCACCTATTTGAAGAGATTTGATGGCAGTCAAGTGCGTTTAGGGCATTGAAAGAAGCAAACAGATCAGCATCCTCTATCTGAAGTTATGGAAAACCAGCCATGGGCAATCATGGATGTGAGGTTGGGCAAGGGAGGGGCCGGTGATTGATAGATCAATAACCACTGGCAGTAGGAGGTTATTGATTGAATCAAGGACACATGGAAAGAGGGCTCAACAAGCAGAAAGGACACTTCTCCAAGTCTAGAAGGAACAGAAATATGAAGAGGGGTTGGGTAGAAGAGTCAGGACGTTTTTGTGCATGCAAAGCCATCCCCTTTATTGGAGAAAAAAAAATGTGACTCATGAGAGTTATTTTTGTCTAGTGAAAACTCTAGTGAGTTTTGTACTGGGTGATTAGAGGTGGATAAGCCCTGTGGATCTTTTCCCACAGCTTTCTAAGGTTAAAGAGATGGTAACTACACAGCTGACATAGAACCTCAGCCTCTCCAAGTTCAACAGTGAGTGGATAGGTTTACAACAGAGAAACCAGGTCTAGATTAAACCCACAGTCGAATGGGCCACTGTGTGTGCTTTCATTCATTCACCTACTCATTTTTCATGGACTCCTTCATTCATTCAGTTATCAAATTGCTGTTCTAGGAACTGAGGATAGGGAAGTTGCTCACAGCTGGAAGAAGGGACCGTAAGACATGTACATACATGACTCTGATCCAAGGTAGGATGTCTGTGGATATGGCTGGAGTGAAAAGATGAAGATTTCACAAGTTAAGGATGGAAGCACCTGGGAAGAGGAGGCATCTGAGGTGAACCCCTCAGGATGGAGAGAATTTGTATCCAGCTGTGTAGATGGCATTCCTATCCTACTTTAAGTCTGGAAAAGACTGAACTGTCAATTCTCCAACAGGCACCTCTGCCATTGAATTCTACCAGTAGCTCCTACCTGTGGGGCAGTCAGGCATTAATGCGAGCTCAGGAGGACTCTTCATCCGCGCTTGATGCTTTGCCTCCTGGCTGGCTTGGCTTTCTCTTCCCTTTCTCTTTACTCCTTCTAGACCAGAGCTGTCCAGGAGAACTTTCTGAGATGATGGAAATGTTCCATATTTACACTATCCAATATGGTAACCACTGGCTACATATGACTGTTGAGCACTTGAAATTTGGCTAGTGCAACTAAGGAACTGAATTATAAATGTGATTTAATTGTAATTGAAATTTAAATAACCACATGTAGCTAGTGGCTAGTGCATAAGATAGCATAGCCTGAGACTGAGGACTCCTTGCACCTTGCAGCTTTCTGTATCCACGCAGCATCCAGCTCAGTTCCTGGTGCTTAGTTACGTGCTCAATATATATGCAATGAAGGAAACTATTTTTTTAAACATTTATTTGTTTATTTTAAAGAGCGAGGGGGGAGGGGCAGAGGGAGAGGGAGAGACAATCCCAAGCAGACTGGAGTAGAGTGCGGAGCCCGAAGCAATCTCACGACCCTGAGATCACAAACTGAGCAGAAATGAAAAGTCAGTCACTTAACCGACTGCGCCACCCAGGAGACTATTTTTTGCTGCTTAAAATCCAGACTGCTCCTCTAGAAGAGAGAATATCTTTTTTTTTTTTTTTAAGATTTTATTTATTTATTTGACAGAGAGAGACACAGCGAGAGAGGGAACACCAGCAGGGGGAGTGGGAGAGGGAGAAGCAGGCTTCCCGCCCAGCAGGGAGCCCGATGCGGGGCTCGATTCCAGGACCTGGAATCATGACCTGAGCCGAAGACAGACGCTTAACGACTGAGCCACTCAGGCGCCCCGAGAATATCTTTTTTTTTTTTTAAGTTTTTCATTTTAATTCCAGTGTAGTTAACACAGTTACATTAGTTTCAGGTGTACTATGTAGTGATTCAACAATTCCACACATCACCTGGTGCTCATCATCATAATTTCATCACTTATTTCACCCATCCCCACCCACCTCCACTCTGGTGGCCATCAGTTTGTTCTCTATAGTTACAAGTTTACTTTTGGCTTGTCTCTTTTATCCTTTGCTTGTTTGTTTTATTTCTTAAATTTCAGATTTCAGTGAAATCATATGGTATTTGTCTTTCTCTGACTGACTTATTTCACTTAGCATTATACTCTCTAGCTTTGTCCATGTTGTTGCAAATGGCAAGAGTTCATTCTTTTTGATGATTGAGTAATATTCCATTGCGTATATATATATATAGATGGACATTTGGGTTGCTTTCAAAATCTGGCTATTGTAAATAATGCTGCAATAAACACAGTGTTTTCTTTTGGGGTAAATATCTAGTAGTGCAATTGCTGGATCGTAGGGTAGCTCTATTTTTAACTTTTCGAGGAACCCCCATACTGTTTTCCAGAGTGACTGCACCAGCTTGCATTCCCACCAACAGTGCCCAAGGGTTCTTTTTCTGCACATCCTTACTAACAATAGTTTCTTGTGTTTTTTTTTATTTCAGCCTTTCTGACAGGTGTGAGGTGATATCTCATTGTAGTTTTGATTTGCATTTCCCTGATGATGAGTGATAATGAGCATCTGTTCATGTGTCTGTTGGCCATCTGTTTGTCTTCTTTGGAAAAATGTCTAATCAAGTCCTTTGCCCATTTTTAATCAGATTATTTATTTTTGGGGTGTTGAGTTATAAAAGTTCTTTATGTATTTTGGATACTAACCCTTCATTGGATAGGTCATTTGCAAATATCTTCGGTGCGGGGTCTCTTAGAAGGCCACCAGCTCCATCCATGAGGGCTACCCACTCATGGCCTAAAGCACCTCCCAAAGGCCCCACCTCCTAACACCAGCACCTTGGGGTTAGGATTCCAACTGGTGAATTCTGGGGAAACACAAACATTCAGGCCATTGCAGCAGGTATCTGAGGGAACACATTGAATTCCCAGGCATTCAGGATCCCTGAGGACACACTGGCTCAATTTAGATTTTTGAGGGGTAAGGGAGCCTCTAGGTCACCCACGTTGACTTGGTGGGATGAATGGATAAGTGAGCAAATGGATGGATGCAGGGAAAGAGTTAAGAGATAAGATACAACATAGATTCTTATTTTCTTAAAAAATTCATCAGTCCCAGCTGCGAGGTCCCTGGTCCAGCTGTGGTCCAGCCCCTGCATTGTTGAGCGGCGGCACCTGAGGCCCAGAGAGGGTAGAAGACTGGCCTGAAGCCACACAGCTGCCTGATTAATGGTAGGACAGGAGCTGGTTCCAGGTCCCACATCTCTGACTCTGATGGCTTTTCCTTCATTCCAGGCACTCTTACACTGTGGGAAATGGGATCTCTCAGTATGCAACTTGTTTAATGGGTTTGTTCTGTCGGGGTCCTTCCCCATGCTCTGCACGGCTTCTCCTGCGGTTTGCCAAGCCAGCCTCCACCCCCACCCCCATAATATGAGGTTGACTAGGAGACAGCCTATTGAGGAGGGGGATGAAGAAGGCCCAGGAGTTCACATAGCTATGTGGTCTCAGCCTCCTTCCTCCCCCATCCACCCCACAGGCCATCACTCACCCCCAGAGCCAGGGCTCTAACAGAGCAGCTCACTTTTCTCTGTGTCAGCATCTCCTCAGTGGGAAAGGGCATTTGCTGACAAACAACCGGCGTGTTCCTGAGAGCACAGATGGGAATTCTGGATGGGCGGGTGCCGTTTGGGGCTGATGCTAGCAAGTGTTCCCATAGACCCTCAGCTTTCCTCCGCACACCACTGTCAAAGCACCAGCTTCCAAAGAGCAGCGATCCAAGTAACAGCAATAATAGTGACATGAAGGTTCCCAAGTGCCAGGCACTCTTCTGAACACTAGCAGAGATGAACCATCCAGCCACTCTCTGAGGTGGGTACCATGATTATCCCCACCCAGAGAGGGCGGGGGGCTTGTCCCAACTCACACAGTCAGGAAATGGCAGATCTGGGATTTGAACCCAGCCAGTGCGACTCCCAGATCTGTGCCCTGAGCCGAGCAGGGGTCGTCCTGGGGACCCAGGGATCCAAGAGTACAACTCCGGTTCCGCCCTGTGCATCTGTGTGTGACTGGGGCCACATGGAAGCCCCGACTTTCTGGGTCTCCTGAGTGTGGCAACACCCAGTCTCAGGCGGTCGTCTAAGAACTAGAAGGAATAGCGTGTGCTGGCGGTCCCTCCACACTCTGCCCAGCACCTCAGAGGCTCACAGGACATTGAAGAGAGAACATTACAGAAGCCATTTGTCTCTCCAACCTTTTGACCCTCTGAAGCTCACCACCACGTTTTCCCTCTTACTCAGTTCATCCCTACGCAGACCCGAGGTGGTTCCCATCTTCCCTGTGTCAGGTGGATTTGGAAAAATCTTTGGATGTTAGGAATATGACATGCATTTTATGGGATTTCTCTCTTGACTGGTGTTTTGCCGAGCTCATTTCTACGCTGTCAGACTTCCAAGTTTGGCTTCATAGCACAGAATCAACCCCCAAAAGGGCCAGGAGCAGGGGAGGGTATATTGAGTATTTATTATATGCCAGGCACAGGCCAAGGCGCATCGGATTTTATCCTCACACTAAGCCTGAATGCATTTACCCATAGCCATGGTTTGTGCATCGTGATTCCTGAACTGCAGTCAGCAGCTTTGGGGTGTGCTGAGCCCTTAACACTCTGTGAGTTCTGTGTCTATAGAAATGTGTTCTGAGCCCCAAGCTATTGACCTACACAGGGCCTGTTGGTACCAGCTCATCATTCATAAGGGAGAGCTAATTCCGCAGTTCTTGACCTGAGGAACTATTCTTTCTCTGGTTTGTCCATGGACAGGATTCCGGGCCTCTGCTCCCCTTGAATTATATGTATGTGGCGTGGCCAACACTAGCTCATAAAGGAGCTTTATCCAAATTAGGAAGAGGTGAACCCCAACATCTGCAGGAGGAATCATTGAAAAAGGGGCCTCCTCCTTGGGCAAATTCATTACCAAAATGGGATTCCTGCCCCAGGACTCAGGGCTTGCTTAGTGCCATATGAGCTGAATTTCAGCCTCTGCTGGAGGACTCTTGGCCTGGTGCCCTTATACAGTTCACAACCTGAACAACCTGATAGGAAGCTCTGAATTGTTGCCTGTGCATACGGTCATTTTGGAGAGAGGGGTTTATTGGTTGCATTGGGGCATCTCTGACTCAAAAAAGATTTAATAATCAATCGTGATAAGATGAAGAATGCTTAGTACTGAGAATAACTATGAGGAGGAAGGAGCGCGCCATAAACTCCTGCTGGGAGGAAGAGATGACAGGTCAAAGGCAAGGGAGGATTTGGCCAGGCAGAGGGGAGGTGGAGGGTGCAGGGTTTGGGCTCATGGACCCAGGGGAGGGCTGCCCGGTTTCAGATCCTCATATCCTCCTGGGCATGCTCCTTAATTGTCATCCATAAAGTAGGGATAATAAATCCTACCTCACAGAGTGTTTCTGGGATTAGAAAAGGAGGGGTATTAGCAAGTTAGGCCAGAGAAGGAGGACAAAGGGAATTCCAGGTGGAGGGTACATCTTGAGCAAAGGCTTGTTGGTGGGAACAGGACAGTGTAAACCTCTTAGTATTATAGGAACATATGTGGATGCTGGGAGTGGGGATAGTGGAGGATAAAGAGGGATTCAAGAACCAGCAGGAAAACACCGCCTAGAGCAAGGTAACTGGAAGTAAGGGAAGCCACTACTAGATCACCTACTTCAGACAAGTGAAGGGCTAGGGGGCAAGGGGGCTGATTCTTTGTGCTCCCAGCAGAGAGAAGCTTAGCCCAGGGCTGGAGGCGCCACATGCTGTGGCAGTGGTGTCCAGCCACCACCAGGTGCCCCGGAAGGCAGGAGCATGCTGTCTCCAGACACAGTCATGCACTGTGGACTGACGTCTCTGATGGGATTCTCTGGAGTTCTGGCCTGAGATCCTGGCACGTCACCAGGAAGCGGGGTGACCTTGGTAAGCCCCGTTAGTCTCTCTGAGCTCAGTGTCTCGGTGCTGAGAAAATTGGCCCAATCATGGTGCCTGCCTCACAGAGCTTGGTAGACCATGAGGCATGTCCATAGCCTTCCGCTCACTGAATCTTCAGATGGATCCCGAGAAGGAGCCAGCCACCATTTATCTCCACTCCATGCGTGTGGACACTGAAGCTCAGAAAAGTTAAGTGAGTTGCCCAACTTTCACAGCTAAGCAGCAGTTGGAGAGAATAGCCTCATTAGTCCTCTCACTTACTCTCCCATGCTGCTGACCTTGGCCTCAACTTATGCTGAGAAGACTATTTCATGGCATTAGCCAGGTGGGTGGTAGGCAGTAGGAAGGATGATAATGCAAACCAGTGACTATGCCAATGTCACTCAGACCTGCATTAGTTATGTATATTATGTTCTGCTGTATTTATTTTTTTTAATCTTTTAGAAGATTTTATTTATTTATTTGAGAGAGAGAGAGAGAGTGCACAAGCAGGGAGAGGGGTACAAAGAGACGCAGACTCCCTGCTGAGCAGGGAGCCCAACATGGGGCTCCATCCCAGGACCCCAGGTCACAACCTGAGCAGAAAGCAGATGCTCAACCGACTGAGCCACCCAGGCACCCCAACAAGTAATCCCAAGATTTGGCAGTTTGAAACAACAAGTATCTATTGTCATACAGTTTGTCTGCGTCAGGAACCTGGCTGTGGCTTAGCTGGGGGTCTCTGATTCAAGGTCTCTAATGCATTGCTGTCAGACAGTCCGGTGGGGCTGCAGTCTCATCTGATGGCTAGTGTGTTGGGGAGGGGGTCTCCTTCCTGGCTCACACTTGTCATCTTTGGCAGACCTTGTTCCCTTGCCACATGGACTTCTCCATGGGCTGCCTCACAACATGGTAGCCAACTTCCCCCAGGGCTAATGATCCAAGTGAAGAGTGAGAATTCATGAGAGGGTGTCTTCAAGAAGGATGTCACTGTCTTTTTATAACCTCATTTCAAAAATGTCATCCCATCACTTCTGCCCTGTATTGAGCATTAAGAGTAAGTCTCTAAGTCCAGGTGACACCAGAGGGAGGAGTCTGTACAAGCATGTGATCACTAGGAGACAGGGATGGTTGGAGCATCCTACAGATTGCCTATCACGTGACCACTGACCTGCATGCCCTGATAATGTGGAGATCTCTTGAGACATCGGGATCCCTTGGGAGAAGGTGGGTGATGGATACGGCACATCCTCCAGTGCTTTGTCAGTGTGCCCCCGATCAGACTGTGACATGGGAGTTGTTCTGCACGGCCAATCTGATCTCCTTTCTGTTTCTCACCATATCAAGTGCTTTGTTACCAAAGGGCCTCTCCGCCTTTGCTATGCCATCTCCCTGGGTCCCAGAGAATTTGTTTGGGATCTCCCTCTCTAAAGCACTGCCCCCCTCCTTCTCACCTGGCCCTGCTACTCTGAAGCGCCGTGCTCCATACTAACTATGTATATGATTTCTTTATCATTAATTTTAATAATAATACATTATTTACTATTATTATTAATATAAAATGTAATAATGTATTATGCATTGTTATTCACTTACTATTGCTCACTTTATTTCCCTTGCTGGCTACCATCCCTCAACAAATTGTCACTGAGAACCTACTGTGTTCTGGATTTGGGGGTGTGGTTTTTAGTTCCTACCTGCCCAGGAGCTCACTAACGAGGAAACAGACCATCTGAAATGGGGTATAAGGAAGGCTCACATCTTCTCTTTTCCTTTGGTGTGAACCATTCATTGGTTCCCAAGTTGGGTAAAAAGAATAGATTCTGCATCTTGGCCTTAAATAGACCCAGGGGAATTGTAATTTTTAATCTCTTAAATGGAAACAAGTTTCAATAAATTCAGGGTTATTATCCCCATTTACAGAGAAGGAAAGTGAGGCCCAGAAAAGTCAGGCTTTGCCCCAGCTTTCAAAATGAGAAGTAAGTGGTGGCTAGGGTTTTGAACCCAGGTCCACAAAGTCTGTGGCTATCCTAACCTCATGGGATCTCCCCGACCCCAGCCCCACCCCATGGGCCCATCCTACCCTCACCCCACAGACCCACCCCCACCCCCAATGGCCCACCCCACCCTAGCCCCACCCTATGGCCCACCTCCCAACCCCATCCCACAGACCAACCCACTGCCAGCAACTCCAGATCTCTTTGCCACCTGTCTCCACTCACTCCATGTTACCTGTTTCCTCCACTCACCTGTTCTTTCTCTTGACTCTTTTTTATAACATTTTTTAAATTGGACGTGTTTCCATTTAAGGGATTAAAAATTCCAATTCTCCTGGGTCTATTTAAGGCCAAGTTGGGGAATCTATTCCTTTTACTGAACTGTGGAAACCAGTCAACGCTGTACTGAGGAGATGAGCCGTTTAGGTTTGTAGGGATTTCTCTACGAAGAAGAGGCCTTGAAATCCTGAAGACACTTGAGTCATTAAACTTTCATTCCCTTCAAAGTGGCTAGAATAGAAAGTCCTAGTTCTGACTTCAAGTTTACACAACACAGAAAAGCCGAAAGAAGGTGGTCATGACATAGAGCCCACACACCCACCTCCCAGACCCATCCATTCCAGCGTGTTTCCCTCCTGACTTCTCCCTACAGAGTCTCATATCCTCCCAGCACTTTATGTTCTTTTGAAATTACCAGATTTTGATGAAAATGTGGAATATAAAGTTTATTTAAGAGACGGAGCAAACATTTTTTAAAAGACTGTGTCCTGCAGGAGCGTCCAGAGCAGGCATCCCCCTCGCCCTCACCCAGTCTGGCTCTTGGCCAGGTAGGATGTCCTCGAGGGATACAGCCTGGAGATTAAGGACCTGGGCCTGGAGTCCCATAGGCCTACCCCCAGCATTTGTGAGGTAAGGATGGTGGTACAGATGGGGCCCTCCAGGCCATGGGCTTCCTGTGTCCCTTCCCTCCCCATACTGTGAGGGGCTTCACGGGCATGCATGCCTGTGGATCCTCAGCTCACAAGTCCATGCTCCTCCATTGCCACCCACCCCGCCGGCATAACATACAACCTCAGCTTTGCCTTAGACATCTTCATGGGCCTGCAGGGGCCTGGGCTGTCCCAGGGAACCTAGACCCAGAGGAGGCTCACCCAGCCCCTGAAACTTAGGCAGAGGAATGGCATGATCCTGGGTTCTGTGTTGTGGGACGAAAGGGGGAACATGGACTCCAAATTGGCTCACCCCCTTGGTCTTGCAGAATCTTCTCCTTGCAGGGGCAGGGGGCACAGCAGGAGCAAGACCCTAGTGGGGCCCCTAAAGTCAGCTAGGGCAGGGGCCGTACTACTCATAGATCTGGGTGCAAGCCCCATTGCTGTCTATTACCATGCTGCTTAGAGCAAGTTACTGATCTCTCTGAACCTCAGTGTACTCTTCTGTAACACGGGGATAAGGACAGCACGTAACTTCACAGAGACTATGGTATGGAAGGAATGGAAGGTCTTAGGGTGCCTGGCATGCAGAAAGCCCCCATGTTAGCTCTTGCTCTTTTCTCAGTTTCCTTCAGATGGTGTGTTTCTTGGCCGCAAAGACAAGGACCAGATTTGTCAAATTCATCCCTGTTCACCCAGCACCTGCCTCAGGGCTATGCCCACAGTCAGACTCAATAGTAATTTGCTGACTCCTTGGGTTCTGGGTACAGCAGTGCATAAACCAGTAAAATAATCAAATCCCCTTTGTCTGGTGCTTTCATCTTAGGGAGTTGGAAGAAAATTTAGCACCAAACACAGAATATGGCCAGAGGCTATAAGTGCCTGAACAAAACAAAACAGGGAAAGGGATTTGGGAGGAGCTGTTTTAGAAGAGACAGTCAGGGAAGACTCTCTGATGGGGTGAATGAATGAATGAATGAATGAATATTAACTGTCTGAGGGCAGGGACTGGGTCTTTTCCCTGCTGTGTCATTAGCCTCTTGGGTTATGTCTGACACACAGTGGATGCGCAAATGGGTTGTGCTGTGGATGAATACAGGTGTGTTGGTATAAACTCTGACCAGGGGTGGGAATCCATACTACCCTGCAGGTAGCCCTGAAACCTTGCCTGTGTCCCCAAGCCTGGAAACCCTGTGGTTTATTTCAGAGCCATCTTCCTGCTGAGAAAACTTTCCAATCTTATCTTATACATTGCACCAACTTTTGCCTCCACACACTTCCTCCTTCAGCTGTGAGCCGTTGGCATCATCCCACTCCATCCAGTTTGAACACCCCTGGAGATGGGAGGCTCATGACCTCATGCTGAGGTGACATTTCTCTCCTTGTTGCTTCCATTCGGGGTATGTAGGTCTGCTGTGGACTGAACGTTGGTGTCTCCCCCAGATTCGTAGGTTGAAACCTAACTCCCAATATGATGGTATTTGGAGGGGAGGCCTTTGGGAGGTGAAGAGGTCATGGGATTCATGCCTTTATGAGAAAAGAAACATGGGAAAAATGGTCCCTCTCTTTGCCATGTGAGGACAGAGCAAAAAGACGGTCACTTTCCAGCCAGAACCAGAATCTACCTTAATCTTGGACTTCCAACCTCCAGAATGGTGTGAAATACATGTTGGTTGTTTAAGCCACAAGGTGTGTGGTATTTTTGTTATAGCGGCTGGAAGTGACCGAGACAGGTTCCCTCCCACAGGGCTCTTCACGGGATGTGTGAAGGTTGTGTTTCCCCATGTCTTCGGTCCCCCAAACTAAATCGTCCCAGTTCTGTGTTTGGCTACCTTTCCTGGCCTTATAATCCTATTCTCTTCAGTTGGGACCACAGAATTGGACGCATCTATTCCCAGTGTCACAACCGGAGCAGAAACTGGATGTCTGTGTGTCCAGCTATATTAAACTCCTTTGGCTGCCATAACAAAAGACCCCCTGACTATGGAACTTAAACATTAAAAGTTTATTTTCTCACAGTTCTGGAGGCTCAAAGTCCAACATCAAAGGTTCTAGCAGGGTTGGTTCATTCTCTCCTTGGTTTATAGGTAGTCATCTTCTCCTGACTGTGTCCCCAGTTGGCTTCTCTCTGTACGTGTCTGTGTCCTAATTTCCTCTTCTTATGAGGTCATTAGTCATATGGGATTATGACCTCATTTTAATGTAATTACCTCTGTAAAGACCCTGTATCCAAATAAGGTCACAATCTGAGGTACTGGGGGTTAGGACTTTAACATATGAATTTGAAGGGGGACACAATTCGCTCCATGTCAGCCAACCATCTCCTTTCTCAGAGGGTAAAACTGAGTCCCTGAGTAGGGAAGGGTCTTGGTCAAGGGCCCAAGTCTGTGTTGGAGCCTAGAAGGGACCCATTTCCCTCACTCCCATCACACTGTTTATCCTCTCCATCCATGTGACTGACATTTTCTGAAACCCATTTGCTGCCCTCGTGATTAGCCAGTCTGTCCTTTCATTACTGCTGGAGGACCCATCTTCCCCCATCCTTCCCTCCAGGGCCTCAGGAAAAGGCAGGAGAAAGTGTCTGTCACTGTGTGGGCGTTGGCTCTGCCCACTCCCAGCTCCCACTGAGCTATGGTGTAGGGCAATCCTAGAAACAGCGGGATGAAGGCCAGGGAACACGCTGGCCTGATTTTTTTTTTTTTTTTAAGAAAAAAATTAACTAGGACAGTGAATACAACATTATTCTGGGTTTGTGCAGGCTGGGAAGCCTCTAACTTTGCTTCACAAAACAATTACATAACAGTAGAGCTGATCGCAGGAAGGCACAGGAAGGTGGCAGGTTACAGTTGCAACAGCTGGGCTCTGGAGGCATCCGTCCCATCCCTTGTCAGCTCGGAGACCCTCAGAAGGTCACTATCTGGCCTCTGTTTACTCATCTGATAAAAATGGAGCTGATCAGGGTGCCTGGGTGGCTCAGTTGGTTAAGCTTCCAACTCTTGATTCCGGCTCAGGTCATGATCTCAGGATCGTGAGAGCAAGCCCCATGTCAGGCTCCATGTTCAGTGTGGAGCCTGCTTAAAGTTCTCCTTGTCTTGGCTGTCTCTCTGTCTCTCTAAAAAATAAAAAATAATAATTAATAAATAAAAGTAATAAATGGAGCTGATAGCCCATCGTCGTTTTTCTGCCAGTGTGATGATTTGATATAATATGTACATAAAGAAGTTGGCACATTTGGTACCTAGTAGGTGCTCCATAAATGGCCCCTTATTAAAGGGGAAATTCACATTAGACTGTGTTTGCTTCCCTTTTTCTCAAGAACAGCTCCCTTAGAGACAGCAGTTCATGGGGTAAGGAAAAGGAAGTGAGGGCTGACAATTATCCCCAGGCCTCCATTTGCTCAATCACGCATCTATGCGCCTAATCCAATTAACACATATCTGCTGATTTCAAGATGTTGTGTTGAGAGATTAGGGATACGGAGGTAAGTAAATAAAGTCCTTCCTCTCAAAAATTGTATAGTTTTGCTGAGAAGAGACAGCATAGTACAAGCCATCATCATGAAGTGTATGTGCGGTGCAGAGGGAGGCTCAGCCAACTTGCCATGCATCAGGGGTGATACAAGACGTCCCAGAGGGCTTCTGGGGTTGTTGACGTTTGAACATGGTATTGAAAGATGTGTAAGATATTTCAGGTGGAAAATCAAGGAGGGTGTTGCAGACTGAGGGAATAGCATGAAGAACCTAGATATGGAGGCATGAAACAGGATGGCAGTTTCAGAGAAAGCACAAGCAGGGTGTAGTTGCTGGAGCATCAACTGTCACTGTGGGAGAGGAGGCTGGAGAGAGGGTCCGGGATCAGATCGTTGGAGCCTCGGGGGCTGAGATCAGGAGCTCTGGCTTCCTTTTGTAAGTGATGCGAGCGTATTAAGTGTCAAGGAGGAATGACACAATCGGATGTGTTTTAAATAGACTTCAGCAGAGTGGTAGTGGAGTGGCAGGTGGGCGAGGCTGAGAGTGGTCTCATCTCCATAGTTCTGCTGAGCTTGTCATAGGATTCAGCTAGTGCGGGGACATGACCAAAGGGGGGACATGCTCAAAATATGGAGGTGGATGCAATAGATGTGATGACTTTAATAAAATGAGAAGTGAGGGAGAAGTTGAAGAACAAACCTAAGTTTTGATTCGAACAGCTAGTTCAGTAATGTTGCCATTTCCTAAAAGAGGCTAGGAGCAGGTCTGGGGTGGGGGGAATAATAAGTTATGGATGTGTCAAGTGTGCGGGGGAGGTATGAGACCTCTAAGCTGCCCCCAGGATGGAGAAGCTAGAAGAAAAGCGATGTGGGTTAGGTTTGGTGAGTTCAGGCGTACACATGATCAGATTCAGTGCCAGTGGAATATCCAAGTGGAGGAGCCCAGTAGGTGGTTGGATTTATGAGTATGGAGCTCAGCAGAGTGATCCATGCTAATGAGAGAGATTGGGAGTCATCGATATAAGGACTGTGGTTGAAAGCATGGGGGAGAAGGAAGATGCTCAGGATTGTGAAGTTTGAGAAGAGTATTCAGGAAACCCAACTACTCTTAGTCCATTTACAGTCAGAGAATCCTGGTCTTGGGTGTTGATATCCCAGGGAGTCCATTCTGTCGATGGGAGATGCTGTGGGGCCTGGGTTAGGATGGTACATATGGGATACCATGGTTGCAAGTGGACAGTTCATCAAGGGTGGGACCCTTGTAGCACTTGTACCTTAGAAAGATGTCCAGCCTCTGTCATAGGAGACTAGGGTCATAGCAAATAAGTCAATGACCAGAGGGTAAGTAAACTCTTTAGGGTAGGAGTCCCACATTAGGGTCAGAAACATCACCACTGATGAGATAGCCCAAAGTTCATTTCACACCCAAGGAAATAGGTGGCCACCATAACTTACTCTAGACCCTTCTGTCTGGTGGGCTGGGGGCTTTGGGGTACGCAGTGTCCTAGCTGGTATTGACTGGGGAGTTGGGAAGGACTGAGCCTGCAGGGGAAACCAAGCCAGCCCAAGTGGGCCTGGCAAAGGTAAGGTGCACACACCTCATGTTGGTCTTGGTGTCTCCATTGTAAGATAAGGGGATTGGCTCAGGATGATCTCAGAGACCTCTTGCAGCTCCAACTTTCAAAGGACTGTATTCTCTTTCCGTAAGAAGGTTGTGAGTGCTGAGGGCAGGGGCAGCCTTGGGTATCTTTGTAACTCTACTGCTTATCCCAGCTTAAATCCTAGCTTCAACTCTTGAAGCTATGTGACTTTGGACAAATTACTTAACTCTGTTATGGGGACAATAATGTTTACCATTGGTTGTTGTGTGGATTCAATGAGAAGTATCTGTAAGTGCCTCTATCAGGACGTCAGGTCAGCAATCTTTTTCTCTAAAGGGCCAGATAGTAAGTAAATATTTTAGGCTTTGTGGGCTGTAAACAATTTCTGTCATAACTACTCAACTCTGCCATTGTAGCATGAAAGTAGCCATAGACAACCTATAAATGAATGGGCATGACTGTCTTCCAGTGAAATATGCATTTTTTACAAAACATGTGGCAGGCTGGATTTGCAGGATTTGACTGACGGGCTGCAGTTTACTGACCCCTGACTTAGATCCATTAGCCTAATGCCATCTTTCTTGAGGCCATTGGATCCCTTCCCACACTCCTCCCATCTTTAAGTGAACAGAATCAGGATTTGGTTTGGGAGGAAGAAGGCAGAAGGTATCTGAATATTCAAACAAAGTATGAGCCTCAGTACTGAGCACAGAGTCTGGTACAGATGGGAAATGACTTCCTTGCTTCCTAGGGGAAAAATGAAGCCTCACCAGATGTACGTCCAAGAGAGGGACCCAGGGACTACTGCTCTGAAACAATGGGACCAGGGTGCTTGGCTCCACACCAACCCCATAAACTTGCAAGTGGCCCAGTTTGCATTTGTCTTTGGGCTACATGGAGAAATGTAATTATTTTGGGAAGCTCCATTCCCCCCAAATGGGTCATCGCCAACTGTGTCCAAAGCCTTCACAACATACTTGTTTTTAATTGGTTATGTGGAGGCTTGGAAGCCTGCACAGTTCAGAGCTGGCATCTAAGGGGTGAAAAAGAAGCTACCTGCCCCAAGATTCCTATGCCAATGGATCTAAGCTGAATAAGGGAATGTAGTCTGCAGTCTGAAGGTTTGGCCTGTGTGGTAATCATGTTTTGGCACACACAAGTATTCCTTGGGGTCACCCCATCTTTGAGACTTAAATGAAAGGTGGGACTTATCTATGTCTCTTCCACATATGCGGGTATGTTGGGAACACCCAATGAGCTATTCTTCATTCTCCCAACTTCCCTACCACTTGGGGGGGGTGGGGGAGGAGGGCAGGGTTTCCTTCTCCAACAAATGTTCCATCTCAGTCATGCCTTATCTGCTATGCCTGTTCGCCTCTCCACTCCAAGCTGTCCGACTAAGCCCCTTGCCTTGACTTTTCTCCAAATCTCTCTCTTGAAGCATTTGTCTGTAGAGTTGACTTTTTTGAGAGCTCAGGATATCAACACAGACTGGAGAAGCAAATCAAGCACGAAACAGCAAATAAAACTGTATTTTTAAAGATTTCTGTTATTCAGTTAATGCATCCCCAAGAATTGCTCACTTGCCAGAATATCTTTGTTAGTCCCTCTCTCCCCAGGCCCATGGTGTGACTCTGACTTTTTATCCATCTTCCCTATCTTCTTTCATTCCCCTCTGGGCTCTCTCACTCCCACCAAACCAAGCCTGGAGGCCATACCCAAGTCATTTTCCAGAAATTGTGCTTTAAAAAACCCTCTGTGCTGGCTCTCCGTCTGTCATGGGGGCACGATAATAATGCCTATCCCCTAGGGCTCAGGAGGGACCACAAGCAGAAATGGCCCAGGGCCTGGCTGGCACAGGTGAGGAGTGGGCCATTCAGAGGAGTACCTGTCCAGAACTCCTTTCATGATGCTAGATTCTTTCTCCATATGTAGTAGATTAAAAACAAAAAAAATGTAGGATTTCACCCAGCGTTCCCACTGGTGTGGATGACATTCTTGACATCCTGGGCCAAACCACAGAGGTATGGTAGTAAACAGTGTGTTCTAGAAATGGAACATAGATGAGTTTGTCTCAGGTATAAATAACATGGGGAAGCCACAAAATAATGTGCTCAGGAAACCAGGAGAAATTGTGAAGGTCTTGCTGAGATTGTGGGTCATGCTGAGAAGTTTCCATTATCCTGTAGGAGTCTGAGTCCAGGCCAGAAGTGACACAGTCAGATTTTCTGCTTAGATGCACCCTTCTTTGTCTACTAGAGGGAGAGCAAATGAAGGCAGGGAACAAACAATGGCACAGGGAAGGGGGGTGAGGAGGGCCTCAAGGAGGAATTAGAAGGAGAAGAGAGTGTTTGTGGCGCACCTGGGGCTTCTACAAGATGGTACCATGGCCAACTCTTAGCGCGGCAAGATGGTGGTATAGAAGCTGGATTTTTGCTGGGCAAGATGGTAGTCCGTGGCCAAGATTTTAGCAGAGCAAAATGGTGGTGCCTAAGCAGATTTTAGCAGGGTGAAATGGAGGGCTCTACCAGGTGTTAGTAGTAGCAGGGTGATAAGAACCTCGTGGGACCTAGAAGGACATGGGGGACAGTTTTGGAGATGACACACTATGTATCAGGCATCATGAGTTTCTATGACTCCTGAGTATCTCTACAACTCTACAAAATGAGACAACTTTATGTCTCAAGCTAACCAACCACTCAATAACTATGACCTAATTCAGCGGTTCTCGCCCCACTGCATGCTTTAATCACCTGGGAGCTTTAGAAATGCAAAGACCAGTTCCCACCATAGACCATTTGAATCTGACCTCTGTGTAGGTAGATCTTGAGCGTATCTGCTTATTTATTGATTTTTCACCTGTCACCCAGGTAATTCTAATGCGCAGCAGTGGTTGAGAACCACTTAGGAGTGGAAATGTGGTGAAGAGGACGTTATCACATTTGCAAGTGGGTAGAGGGGCGTCAGCAGGTGTGGATGGAGGTGCCGATAAGTTGCGAATATTTTGAAACTTCACCAGACGCTGGCATTAATTTGTTTTCTCATCTGCTGTAAATAACAGCAGCTCATGGATTCATTAAGTCTTCCCTCTTCTGCTTGGTGCTGAATATAATTTCAGGGGCTCTGGCTCTGAGCAAGTGGTGCTGTCAGTATTTATTAGATTTCCTCCTGAAAGATCCAAGTTCTGGCTTCTCTTCTGAGTCGAGCATGGGCTGCTTTTTGCCCTTAGAATTAGGTGGGATGACGGGGCTCCTGGGTGGCTCAGTCGGTTAAGCATCTGCCTTCAGCTCAGGTCATGATCCCAGGGTCCTGGGATGGAGCCCCACATCAGGCTCCCTGCTCAGCGGGGAGCCTGCTTCTCCCTCTCCCTCTGCTGCTCCCCCTGCTTATGGTCTCTCTCTCTCTCTGTGTCAAATAAATAAATAAAATCTTAAAAAAAAAAAAGAATTAAGTGGGATGAGCCAGTCAAAGAGAATTACCAGGATCATGAACAGTTTGGGTAAATTTCAGGCTGGGAAGTGGCTCTGGCTAGAGTACAGTGGTGAGCCAGATGTCTTGGGTTTCGGTGACACTGTGACCTTGGGCACATCACGTAAATCTCCCTGAGCCTCACTTGCTATGTCTATACAAAGGACAGGTAATGCCATTCCCACTAGATAAGGCCAGCATTCCAAAGAGATGGTGATGATGGTGCTTTACGTATGTTTGTCTCAGGTGTTCTTTGCGTTGGCCTGTGCACATAGGCATCATCAAACCTATTTTAACAGATGAATAAACTGAGGTTTGACAGTCCAGGAACTTGTCCAAGGTCACATGTCTTATAAATGACAAAACCAGGAATGGAATATGACCTTGGCCTTCAGACATCAGATAAACTGATACATGCTGTGGAACGTGGCAACTATATAAATCCAACTATGTATTAATTGTTTTTAAGGATGATACTTTCAAATTGACAACTTTGCCGTTTGTTAGAAGGAAAATCTTGTGGATTCACTAGAAATCATGTCAGGCATTTATTCATGTTTTATTTTGTTCATTCATTCAACATGTAGTTCAGGAAGGGAGCTAAGTTGTGTCCCAGGCTGGCCACCACTGGTGCCGTGGGGGTGAGGGGAGAGGCATTTCTGAGGACCTGAGAAGGTAGGATGGAGGCCGGCCTAAGTAAACTCTTCATTTTGCTAAAAGTCAGAGTCCTGAACAGGCCCCGACGTCCCCATCTGTGTAGTGATAAATCCACAGTGACAGGCCAGACCATTAGAGCAATGGAAAGCCCATTACATCATGCTGCGCCAGTGATCCAGGGATTATAGATGAGCATGAGAGGGGGCAGGAGTCCAGAGGGTCCTGTGGCTGCCATCCATCACCCCCAGGCGGTGCCACTGCTTCGTGGTGGGCGCCCAGGGGCTCTTTAGTTCACAGGCCCACAGCCCAGGGTCAGACCGACCCAGGGGGGCAGCCTGGCTCCCATCAGTGAGCCCCTCAGCTCTCAGTTCTGATCTGTTCTGATCTCAGCCGTGTTGTGAAGGCACCTGTTTTGACTTATTCTTTCAACTCACTCAACCAAAAAGTACTATGCCTGCTGGGTCCTGGGAGGCAAAATGAGTGAGACGGAGGCCCCTGTCCTCAGGGAGGCCACGACGCAGGATGAAAAGGAGCCCCCCAGCAGACAGGCATCAAGCCAGATCCTGTGATCTCACATTTTTAGTTTCCCAGGATTTGGGAGAAAACCCAAGCAGACCCAGGGTCAAATTCCCATCACATCAGCTGAGTGATCTTGAGCTTGAACAAGCTCCCCAATCTCTCTGAGCCTCAGTTTCCCCGACAGTCTATAATCTGTGCAGTCTGATGTGCCTCTGGCCTCTATAATATTTCCTAACACTGGGATACATGAAGAAATATCACCATCCTCTTAATATGTCTTTCCCTACCCCAAGACGCCCTATCATTATTTCCCTTGGTTCTGGATTGCCTTGGTTTACCCCACCGCTTTACTTCTTGGGGGCATTTGGGGATCACAATCTTGTTATGATTCAGTCTTCCTGAAACCTTCCTCCCTCATCTTTCATATTCTCTCTTTTTGCATCTTCCCACACTCACACTCTAATGTTTCTCTGGCCAATCCAAGGCACTTCTCCAAGGTCATGGGCTCTAGATATCCTTAAGGATGAGGACCCAGGATTCCTTGGGGCCATGGATTCAGGCCCAGCTGATGTTTCTGTGGCACCTAGCACAGTGTCTCACATAGACTAGGCACTCAGAGTATAGGTTCAGGGACCACCTGCATCACATCCATGTCCATTCCCTCATGGTTGTAACAGATTCAGAGAGGGTGGGTGACTTACCCTAGATCACACAGCTACATCAGCACCAGAACTTGATCTCATGCTGCCTGATGCCATGTGCGTGTGTACAGTGTTGAGCATTTACTCTGGGCTGGATGCCACATTAGTGTTCTTTTCCAGGATCACACACAGAGCCTCACAGTGGCCCATGGAGAAGGAAATTCTGCTTTCAACACTTTGCAAATGAGAAATCTGAATCTTGGGGACATCAGGAGCTTGTCCCCAAATCACGGAGCTAGGGAATTGGTAGAGCCAGGGTTCTAACCAGGTCTGACTTTAGAGACTTTATTAACTGAGGGTTTCATCTCCTTCCTAACACCCAAATCTACAAGGTGGTGAGTAGTTAGTGGCCGTCAGAGTGATTCAGAAAAGAAGACAGAGTGTGCAAGGCAGACAAGGTGAGCGGAGGAGCATTTAAACATGAGCTTTCAGGACGGATGATGTTGAGGGATGCGAAATCATGACTCTGGATAAAGGGTCCCATTTAATCACTGTGCCTCATCTGGGGACAAAAATGTGGTCTTAAAAAAAAAAAAAAAAAAAAAAACCAACTACGTTCAGGAAAAGGAGATAAGCAGAGAAACAAACAGTAACTCACATGTTCAAAGCCTGAAGCAAATTCCCCATGCCAGGGTCACTGTTAGTAAAAATGTTTCTATAAAAGTTTCCAAAATTATAGACGTCTCAAAAATATTCATTGAGCCATGTTCAGGCTATTTTAAGACCGTTCCCCTACTGCCTCCAAAAGATTGAAAACCATTCAGAAGCATGAATCATAGGCCAATAACTTGTGATACATGAGAGGGACTAGTGATGGTTGATAATTCAATTTCGGCCTGAAATGAAGTTTAATAATACATGGATCGGCCTCGTTTTCCTCTTATTAAAGTGAAGGATATGGCTTCAGGGAGAAATTAGCTAATTGAATAGAAATATTTCAGCTATAAGAAAAATAAAGGACGCAGATTGCCCTCCTAAAAGGAAAAACAGGAACTGAGCAATCTCGAGAAATAAGTTATCTTTCAGCTTGAAGAAAGTACTCACAGAAGAAAACCTATATGACAACACAAAGGACTCCCAAAATAAAATAAACCGGGGAGAAACTCCAATGTTTCTTGTAAGGTAGAGGCTGGGTAAGTCAAACCCTGAGAGTCTGAGCTTTGACCTTTTTCAACCGCTGGGGTCACAGCTCATCAGTCTTGGGTCACGTAAGCTTTTCCGAGCCAGTTATGCCTTCCGCTCCCTGCATTCCTTTTCTCCATCGGTGGCCTTGCTGCTACGAACTGGAAATGCCACCCCCACCCCTGTGCTCTCACAATTGACCCCTTCCGGGTGACCATGAGCCAGGTTGGTTCTCCTGCGTAAGCAGCTCTGGGTTCTGTATCTTTCCACATTCTTCCTCATGTCCTCTTCTCCCTATTCCCTGCCTTCCCCATATTCTATCTGGAGTCTTCCATCAGCCTCTTCATTGTATCCAGTTTCCCACTTTCCTGTGTCTCCTTCACCTTGCCCGCTAAGTGATCTCCCTAAGATACTCACCTGGCCATGTCTCTGATCTTCTGAAAATTATTTTGCAGTTGGGTCTCCATCACTTGTAGGACAGAGTCCAAACTCCCTATCTCAATCCAGTTTGCCCTCACGGACTTCTTTCCTTCTGCCCCCTGTTCTGGAACTCTGTGTTCAGTCTAACCAATTTCTTGCAAATGTCAGAACACGTTCTGCTATGTCGTGCCGTTCATTTGCCTCTCCATCTTCTCTGCCTCCTATGAATGTCATTACCTCGCTTGTTTGCCTGACGTTCAGCATGAGGATCCTGCTCATACTGGACACGTCTCATACCCTCTGATAGGTGTTACTTTGGTGTTTGGATTGGAGGAAATGCTGAATTCTGCTATTTGCTTGGGAAAATAATTGGCAAAACAATTACTGGGTTCTTTTCCATCAGTCTGTGGCACAGGAAGCACCCCCTGCCCAAGCTCTTCCTGTCTCCAGTCCCAGTGGAGACTTTCCTGGTGAATACAGACCCTGGTTCTCTGCCCATGGAGAGAAGAGGGCAGATACCACCTGTTTGAGTTTCCCCGGGCTGCCGTAACAAAGTACCCACAAAGAGGGTGGCTTAAAACGACAGAAACTTATTCTCTCACAGTTCTGGAGGCCAAATGTCTGAAATCAAGGTGTTGGCAGGGCCACCTCTGAAGGTTTGAAAGCAAAATCCTTGCTGGCCTCTCTCAGCTTTGGATTGCTGCCAGCCACCCTCAGTGTTCCTGGGCTTGGAGATGCATCCCTCCTGTCTCCACCTCCATCCTCACCCGGACTTCTTCCCTGTGTGTGTCTGTGCATCCCCTCCTCTTCTTATAGGACACAGTCATTGGGTTTAGGACCCACTCTCCTCCTGTATGGCTTCTTCTTAACTAATCACATCTGCAGCTTCTCAGGTTCTGGGTAGACATAAATTTTGAGGGGACCCTATTCAACCCACTCTACCTCAGCACCTTGTAACCTGGCTGGGCCTCCCTCTTCTGTAAGACAAAGTCTGCAGAGGTCACCGAGTCATTTCATGGTCTAGCTCCTTTGATTTAAATTAATAATAGTTAACAGTTACTTAGTATTTCCATGTGCCAGGCACTTTACATGTGTGAATTCATCAAATAGAGTTAATAAAAACTCCAAATGCTGACATTAGTTTACTTACCACCTTTGGGTTTGGATGTGGTGATGAGTTAGGACATTTAGCCTTTTTTTCCTGAGTCATTGGTATTTTAATGAGGCGTGGGAGGAGCCTGGGTAGAGGTCATCTTAACCTTTCTGTCTCCAGAAGGACATTTACATAACTGGCCTCCCATTCTGTAATGCTTACTTTTAAAATAAATCAGTAACCAGAGGGCAATCTTATTTCTCAATTTCCAGATTTGGTGGCATCTTCGCTTTTGATCTCACATAGGACCTCTGGAATAGATATGCAGTGGTATGTATAGAACACATAGTGAACACCTGACATATTCTAGATGTTCCATAGAGGTTTACAGACTTAACAGATTTTCATGTTAAATATAGGCATGGGTGACTCTGACACAGTAGTTCATAGTGAACCTTTGCAGGTTCCCAATAATCACCATCTTCCCCTGTCCAACACCCATCACTTTTTAATAAACCATGCAGAATTTTTTTGAAAGATTTTATTTATTTATTTGACAGAGAGAGACACAGCGAGAGAGGGAACACAAGCAGGGGGAGTGAGAGAGGGAGAAGCAGGCTTCCCGCGGAGCAGGGAGCCCGATGCGGGGCTCCATCCCAGGACCCTGGAGATAATGACCTGAGCTGAAGGTGGACACTTAACGACTGAGCCACCCAGGCGCCCCCTGCAGAATTTTTTCAAAGAATCAATTCCAAAATGTAGTCACATGTAGTTTTGCAAATCTACTTTTAGCCCTTTTTAGAAGTAGACACCACTCAGCTTGCATACCAAATTTGACTCCAAATTATCAGTGTGTAGAGCAATGAGTTTGACTTACACACATTCTGTTGAGTTTCAGACACTCTGGTAACCCCACGGCCCTTGGTCTTTGTCTCCCATCATCAGGTAGAACCTGGGGTCAGAAGCCTCATCCCTGGGTCTGACATTTGGTTGGGGTTTCTGGACTCGCCCTCTGGGCCCAGCAGCCTGAGTCACCCCAAGCCCATAATACAAAAACTGGGAAAGTTCCAACTTCCTAGTCAGGATGTTCAGCTATGTTTTCCTGTGATGCCCAACCCCACCTTGAGAACCCCCTTCCCCGCCTCTTTGTAGGTTGGGGAGGTGGGGTGTTGAGGGACATGACCAAGCTCACCTCAGTCAGTTATAGGAGCAAATGCCCAATCCAAGCAGTGAGGCTCATCTCCTGGCAGCCCATCACTCCTGCTCCTCATTGCTCCTCCTCCCCGTGGAGACCCCAGTGGAATGCTCTGCTCCCACCCCAGCACTCACCATGAAGAACGGAGTGGAAGGAGCCTTAAGAGACATGGGCAACAGATTGTGCTCAGAGAGGGGAAGCCTGCAACAGAGATGGGGGCTGGACGGTTTTAGGGTAAAGAGACCTGCGCCTGAGGATGCACAGCGATACAGTCAGAGAATCAGCTAGTAAGTGAGAAAGGACAGCCACTAAGCAACAGGATAGCAGGAAAAGGCATCCCAGGTGTGGACACAAAGTCCGCAGGGCCTGTCCTGGTGAGGCAGCAGCTGCCCAGCCATGTGAGCAAGGCTTGTTTCTGCTCAGCTGCTCAATGACCTCCCCTAGACATGCATATGTATTACCTTTGTTTTTGTTTTTTTAACTATTTATTTATTTTTTATTTTTTTTTTATTTTTTTTAATTTTATTATGTTGTGTTAGTCACCATACAATACATCATTAGTTTTTGATGTGGTGATCCACGATCCATTGTTTTCATATAACACCCAGTGCTCCATGCAGTACGTGCCCTCCTTAATACCCATCACTGGGCTAGCCCATCCCCCCTTCCCCCTCCCCTCTAAAACCCTGTTTGTTTCTCAGAGTCTATAGTCTCTCATGGTTCATCTCTCCCTTGGACTTCCCCCACCCCCTTCATTTTTCCTTTCCTTCTCCTAATGTCCTCCATGCTAGTCCTTATGTTCCACAAATAAGTGAAACCATGTGATAATTGACTTTCTCTGCTTGACTTATTTCACTTAGCATAATCTCCTCCAGTCCCATCCATGTTGATGTAAAAGTTGGGTATTACCTTTGTTTTTAAAATTGCTTTGAACTTAGGGCACCTGGGTGGCTCAGTCAGTTGAATGTTTGCCTCTTGGGTTGAGCTCAGGTCATGATCTCGAGTTTGTGGGATCAAGCCCTGTGTCGGGCTCTATGCTCAGTGCCGGGTCTGGTTTAGACTCTCTCTTGCACTCCCTCTCCTCATTCACTCTCTCTCCCAAATAAATAAATAAATAAATAAATAAATAAATAAATAAATAAAACCTTTTAAATAAATAAATAAATTGCTTAGAATTTAACATTCTGGAGCACATTTGTTCTTCTAGTAACTCTTTTATGTGAGCATATCTGGCCTAGTAAGGGTTGTGCTATAAAGTTCCTTTTCGTATGCTGTCATTGGGTTTAAGTGAAAAGAAAGTTGATTTAAAAAGATAAAGTAATTAAGAGTACAGGTAGTAGATGAGGCAAAGATGGCGATAGGGTACCCTGACTGACGCACATTTGGGAAGGTCTGGGAGGGATCTAGGGCCCTTCAAAGTTCAGCATTTCCCAGTTCAGAGTTCTCTGTGAGACGGCTGGGATTTAAACTTCCATAGAGGGACCTGTTTGCAGGACTTGGTGATCAAAACAGTATAGATTTGTCCCACCTTCTTAGGCTTCTTCAGTTCACTTTTTTATTTGCAGAATCCCAATTACACAGATACTAGTTCATTCCTTTTGCTGGAACATGGTGAGAGTCAGATTTCTTGCATGTGGTCCTTGCTATTTGGTGTTACAGTTTGTTTGACAACGATGCTGGAAGCTGGCTTCATTTTCTGAGGCAAACCTATCTATGCAGACCAGTGTTTGGGGTACCAGTCCTGCAGGGGAGCTGAACCATTCATTAGTGGATGCATCTCTTCCAGCAGGCATATTGCCCCACACAGTAGCTATGCCCCTGCAAATCTGCCTCTAAATCAAATACCAAGAATCAACATAAGAAAATATAATAGCACAGTGCCTGGCATATAGTAGGTGCTTAATAAATATTTGTGGAATGAATAAGCAGCAGGAGATAATAATAGTTAACAATTCAGACTCTGGAGTCAGATAGACCTGGTCTAGGATCTTGGTTCTGCCACTTACTAGCTGTCGGATCTTGAGTGATATACCTAACCTGTCTGAGCCTCAGTTTCTCTGTAAAGTGGGGATGACAACATTCTCATGTCATGAGGTTATTGTGAGACTTTCATGACTTATATGAGGAAGCAAATTGTATCAGTCACTGTGCTTACCCCACTGGGAAGGCTCAGTAAATATTACCTCTTGGGGTTATTATTACCCTCATTGCTGCTAATAATGATTATAAAGATAAATACAGGTGGTCTGAATTACAGTGCCTGATTAACACATCCGCCTCATGTATGCCCCTCACATGCATCCTTAATGATTAGCTTTGGGAACCCCATTTTTCTTCTTGCTGCTGTATTCTGGAAATGCCTTCCCTGCTCACCTATGTCTACCTTCACTTCAGAGCCAGGTCCCTTGTCCAGCCCTTCCCAGCTAGCTGAGTCCACCTCTGTGCGCTCCTGCAGCCCTCCCTATACCCTTCTCTCCAGGGGTGCTTGTCATGGTGGATGCCCAGTTGCCTCGTTATCTGCTCTCCTCCTCACTGGACCAGCTTGTCCAGGGCAGGATTGCAGTTGGAGATGCTGATAAACAAGGGGGCCATGGAGGAAGAGAGGAAGAAAGCCAGGTAGAGTTGCAGAGGTCAGCTCTATTTTTACTCAACCAAAAACCTGGGACTGCTTCTGTTGTTGAGTATCCCGGAGTCGTCCTGCCTTTCTTTGTTCTTCTGCCTGTGTCCCTGTGGTTCCCTGCAGGCCTGACACTGACAACTCTCAGGAAGCCCCAGGAAGCCTTCATGCTTGTTTCTAGGACAGGAAGCAAGCGCTGCTATCCTCAGAGGGCCAGAGGAGGAGACAGGCTCTCATGGGAGGAACCAGCTGGCTCAGGAAGATAAGAAGCTGGCGGATGCATTTTTGTCACCAGGAAGCGTAAAGAGAACCATAAGGGAGCTTTGTGACTCCTCAGGTGTCACATAACCTTTCTGATCTTCTGTTTCCTCAGCTCTGAGACTTAAAGCTTGATTAGAAGAGCAGTTTTCCCGCTGTGTTCAGCACCATCCAAAGCATTCTTCAGGCTGATCCAGCCCCTCTGTGGCCAAGGCTCCTCCCCTTATTATCCGGCCAATCACAGAGGCCCCTCCCCTGCACGTGCCACCAATCACGGAAGCTCTTCCCTTCTCACCCCACCAATCAGAATAGCTCTGACTAAAGTGTTTTACATATTGAGCTTTCCTCTGTGCTTTTCTTTTATAGGTACCCTTATTTGGTTTTTTAAAAAGCCTCTGAACGAGATCATTTCCATGTCTTTTGTTGTGCCCAAGAGTGTATGACGCTCAAAATTACAGTAAAATTTACAAAGACAAGAAGAAGAAGGAAAAGATGAAGGGATGGACATTTATGGGTCATCTTCCATATACTCAGCACTACCGTGAATTCTTTAGTGACCACTATCCTGGCCTGAAGCTGATTCTTCCTTTGCATTTACCTCAGGCCTGAGCTTATTGAGGAAGAGATTATGCTTGAGACCATTAATTCAATTCAATTAAACAGGTATTTGTGAATGAGTGCTTTGTGCCATCCACTGGGCTCTGGGGATTCTGCACTAAACAAAACACTGGCCTTGCTGTTATGGAGCTTACAGTCCTCCAAGGAGTCTTGGATCTGGAAAGGATGTTTTAAAGATGAGCAGATTAAGCCCAGAGAAGTGAAGTGATTGGGTCCAAGTCTCATCCAGCAAGTGATATCCCTAGAACTAAGCTGTAGGTTTCCCAGTGATTGCTATGAACTACGTTACTTCTGCCTTCCCAGTTTATTCCTTATTAGCAGGAAGACTAGAAGCTCCCTCTTGAATTAGCCACAATCCCAAGCAGTTTATGGGGTCCAAAAAAGAGCCAGCCCTACTCTTTGTGCTCCCTGTGAAAATAGGAAAGTCCCCTCATTCCATTCATGCTATAATTTCTCACTGCCACATAGTGTCACTGTTGAGCACAGGCCCTGTGCAGTCCGGTGGCTGGTCTTTCACCCTGCTCAGGCGCTATTGCTGGCCCAAATCCTACACGTCTTTCTAAGGTGCTGCCCACTTGGATGCCAAGATCTCCCCATTGAGTTCCATGTTTTTATGCTCAGTCATTGGTTGGTAAAGAATATTTTCATGGCAAGGTGGCTGGATCAGGTTTAGCTACACATAATAGTGAACTCAACCTTCCCCCACAAATTCTGTAGTCTGTGTATTAAATCAATGTCACTGACCAAGACTCTCCCAACCTCTGAGCCATTTTGTATCCTGTCTTGGTTTATTTCCATGTAGAATCCCATAGACTCTTTCACAGATTCTTCTGCCAACTCCCAGCTCAAGTTAAGGGAATGCTGTTGATGTTCTGTCTTTGTGAAACCAGGTAATATTCCATTATCCTCTTCCCCCAGAACAGTTTGTGTGTGTGTATATAACAAAGGATATCATTTTCCCCTAAATGTCATTTTTTTCTAAGGTTATCTGTTCCATTTCTCTAGGAAGATTTTGCTCCTTTTTATATTAACTGATAATTCGCACAAACTCTTCCTGGCTTGTCTGATTCCTATAGTGATTTCTCTTGTTAATAAACTCAGATGTGCATATATTGGTGTGATTTAGCCATGTCACAGCTGTGCACCCTCAGCTGGAAACGGAGCTGAGGCTCTGCCCTCCTCGAGGGTCATTGCATGGCCTCTGACTCTCGGTCTCCAGGCTCTGGCATCTGCCAAGGCTGAGGCCAACTATGAAATGGACAATCGGGGATCTGCAAGGAGAGAAAGTGATTCCTTTGGCTGGCTGCTTCTTAGAGAAAGTGAAAGAAACATGTCAGTTCCTGGGGCGAAGCTGTGAAAGCTTAATGGAAAGTATTACCAGGATTGGGAGGGAGAGAAAAAAAAACAAAACAAAAACAAACATGCTGAGAACAACTTCCAGGAGCCAACAAAATATTCATCTGAGGGAAGGAGAAGGATAGACTTTTTTTTTCAAACGCCCACACTTGGGTTCAGTGCAGAGTCATGCAAAGAACACAGACGTTGGAATCTGAAAGACGTGTGTTCCAGCCCTGCACTTTGATTGGCATGGCCTTGGGTGAATCACTCAACTTTATGAGTCAATTTCCTAGTCAATAAAATGGAGTTGAGTCCCTATTGTGCAGATTTAAGGAGAAACAATCCAGGGGAGGGAACGTAGCACATTGTTTGACAATAAATAGAACCTTGCACTGTCATCAAGTAACTCATGGGGTGCCTGCATGGCTCAGTCGGTTAAGCATCTGACTCTTGATTTCAACTCAGATCATGATCTCAGGGTTGTGAGTTCAAACCCCATGTTTGGCTCCGTGCTGAGTGTGGAGCTTACTTAAAAATATATATATATATATTTATAAATATATATATATATTTTTTATAATATATATTTATATATATTTATATTTTTTAATAAAATATATATTTTATATATATAAATATATATATACATATATAACATGAAAAAAGAAGAAATTCAATTAGCCCACAAATAAAGACTATTTAGTGAAGGGATATTGTGGAGATGATGGGCAGGGCTAGGGGAACAATGGAAGGATAGTGAGGCACCCAGAGGCTAGCAACTGCAAAAGCCATTACCACCTCAGGTTAAAGGGCCAGGAGGAGGTACTGTGGCTGGGAGTTCCCAAAGTGAGGACCATGAAACAGAAGCTATAATTGGGGGGGGGGGGGTAGGTACAACTACTGCCAGAGTTGGTGCTGAAATTGGCTGGGGAGTTGGGGAAGTCATGGCTCACCTTGGTCCCCACCCTTTTGGCTCCCACCATGGCCTCCTTTTGTAGTCCCCACCACCAGGGAAAACTGGTTTAATAAACCAGGCTGGGTTTATTAAACGCAAAGAGCAAGGAAGACCAGCCATGAACTGGTGTTTCAAGAATATCTCAAAGGAGAAGCATTCGGGAAGGTACCTGTAAAGGTGTAGGGCTCGTTAGGGGGGTTTTGTGCGGCAGTTAATAAGCCTGGCCTGGGCAGAGATTGACCAGAATTTATGAACCAGGTAAGTCACTGGAACAATCAGTGGTCTTATCTCTGGAACTTATGAGTTCATACAGAGTTGTTGTTGTATCAGTTTTTGTTCTTATCCTGGAACATATGGAGCTGTATGAACTCAACTGGTGTTTCATGTCCTGGTTCATATTTTATCCCTTCTTTGGGCCAGTGTTCATTTTGGAAGTTGGTTTCTGTTTTATTTCTCATTTCCATTAGCCACACCCTACCAAAAGGTAGCCAGCAAGGGAGCCCAGACAAGATGATCAAGAAAGGGAGAAATGTTCTAGGGGACAAATGTAGAGGAACCAGCACCCTTCCCTGCCTGGCTGCTCTGTTTTCTCTCTCTGCTCTCTGCCCCCCTGCTTCATTTCCCAACTGATAGTAATTCTTCCTCAACTGTGTCACAGCAACATCCTCTCCTCATTTCCATGCTTTGAAAATTCCTGCTCTAGGTCTTTGCAAATTGTATCTATATTGTATAAATATAACATAACGTAATATATTACATTGATGAACATTTTTAGGTGACACTTACACAAGGTGTCTTTTATACCCAGAGGTCTTATTTTCTACATCAGCACTGTCCAGCAGAACTTTCTGTATTGGCTAATACAGTAGCCATTTGCCACAGGGGACTACTGAGCATTTGTACTGTTACTATTGTACATAAGGAGCTGGTTTTTAATTTTAGTTCATTTTAGTTAATTTACATTTCAACGGCCACATACGGCCAGGGCCACTGTATTAGACAGTGCCGTTCTGAGTTGTAAAGCCTACTTCCATTATCCACATTTTACACATGAGAAAGCTGAGTCCTGCTGAAGTTAAGTGATATGCCCATGATGCCCTGGCTGGTAGATGATGGAGCCAGGATAGGAACTCAGTTCTGCAGGGTCCCAAAGCACTCAGCTCTATAGCACAACTACTTCCTCTGCCTTGATACCCTTCTTCTCAGCCTCTCAGACAACTCCTACTCATTCTTCAAGATCCAGCTCAACTGTCTCTTCTTCCATGAAGTTTCTATAATCCTCAAGCAAAGTTTTCAATACATGTCACCATTATATCTAGTAAATATCTCATTCAGTCCACTTTTCACATTGCGTTGAAGTTATTTGTTTAATCATGTACATTTCTCTTTTTTTAACATTTTATTTGTTTATATGAGAGAGAGAGAACATGAACAGGGAGAGGAGCAGAGGGAGAGGGAGAAGCAGACTTGCCACTGAGCAGGGAGCCTGATGCAGGACTCAATCCCAGGACCCTGAGATCATGACCTGAGCCGAAGGCAGCTGCTTAACTGACTGAGACACCCAGGCGTCCCTTAATCATGTACATTTCTTAGCAGAGTATGAGGTCCTTAAGGATAAGAACTGAGTCACTATGGGAGGCACATAGTAGGTACAAAGAAAAAGTGTTGTAAGTGAGTGTTTTCTCCTCATTGTTGCCTTCATGGATTCCATACACACTGAATTGTTAATGCTGTACTATGGGCTTGTTGGTGCTAATTTCATCTATTTCCTTCATAGTTTTAAATTCTATAGATCAACAAGATCTCTGCTGAGAGAAAATTCAGACCTACCAGCCTCCCTCTTGGGTTCCTTGCACACTCCTGTTCTTGGACGATCAATAGCTCTGGCTTGGAGTATTTTAAGCCTGCTATCCTTTTGACTTGAGACTTTCTTCTCCCAGCCATCACACATTTGCCAGCAGGCCTCCCCAGCAGGTGGTGGTTCAGCAGTGCCTGAGGATTGTAATATAATGCAGTAGGTTCTCCTGAGCCACATGCAAACATGGTCTGCTGCCTTCTGGAAAGACACATACATCTCTGGGTGTCCAGGATCGCCGTGGGCCAAAGGACCGCCATGCTGAGGGGCCCTCGGAAGTGTAAATATCCTGGTAAAATAAGATAGAGGCATTCTGACTCTATCTGGGACACAGCATTGTTACAAATGGATTTGAAAGGGCAGAAGACAGAAGAAAGCCAAATCCTAAGAAAATCCTAAGAAAATGACTCTAAAGACCTGGAATGTCCTGATGGCGTCTATTCAGGACTAGTCTGTGGTCAACCCTCTCAAGTGAAGGGACTCAAAGGAAATGACTTTATCCCTGTATCTTCATTGTTTTGTCCATTGTGACTACTCGTGCTTCAGCAGTTTTGCATTGCCCTCGGAAAGAACTCCTAATTCCTTAGCAATGTTTTCCAACCATGGCAATAGGTCAAGTCTCAAATGAGGGCCGGTGGAGAGTATCAAGAGTGAAGTAGTGGTTTGGGGGATGTGACAAGCTGGAAAGCCCACAGCTGTTCAGGGGAGCAGCCACGTCTCCTCCTGACCGTTGTCACATGTAAGAATGAAAAACCTGGGCTCTTCTTTCTCTTTCAGTAGAAGAGGGAAATCTAGATTTTAGTGTAAAATAGCTAGTTTCTTACTTTGTAAGACCAAGTAGAGCATATCTCCTGGTCAGGTTTGGTCCAAGGGCTGTTATTTTGCAGCCCTGTCACCTGCCCTGACTCCATTGCCCTTGGTTCCTTCATGTGCATTCCTCTTCTGCCATTTTGGCCTGCTCTCCACTTCTGGAATATCCCATCTTCATTCATACCTTGGGACATTTGCACATGTTATGCCTTCATTCCACAGTTCCTTTCCCTCCCTTTCCTATGTGAAGCCTACACTAGTCCTTCAAGGACTAGCTCAAGAAGTCTTCCCTTCTCTAGAAGTCTCTCCACATACCCAGGCATTTGCTCCTTCCCTTGGGCTCTCATAGCTCTATTTCCACCTTGGCTGTTGCATTTACTTTTTTATATGCTAGTTTGTGGGCTCGTTGTGGGTCTTCTCAATTAGACAGAGTGCTCTTGAGCTCCAGGACTGTACAATTTACATAGCCAGTTTCCTGCCAGACACCGCTCCTCAAGTACTTCCCAGCAACCTCAGATTCAGATTGCCCCAATCAAAATGGACTTGCATCTGCTGCCACCAGCCTGATTCCATTCCTATGCTATCATCTCAGTGAATGGCAGCACCCTCACCCACTTATCAGGCTGGAAATTGGGGAGTCATCTTAGATGTCTTCCTTGCCCTCAACTTTTTAATCACGCCGATCACCTTCTTTCAATTTTTCCACTTAATCCCCTCCCCTTTGGCTGGCCCTTATCATCACTTAGTAGATGGTCCGTAAATACTTCCTTGATTAATTAATTGTGGGCTTGTTATCATGGAGGATTTCAGAGTAGATTGCACAGTGAGGACTACAGCTGTCATGGACCATTCCCTGAGGAAAACGGAATGGGGTGGGACCTTACTGGCCCTGTAGGCTGGGGGCAGGTGGAGGGCAAAAGAGAATGACAGCCAAGGAGGGTGGAATAGTGGCTGGAGTGAGCAGGGGCTGTTTTATAGCAAGAAGGGCGGGATGGCCCAACTGGAGTGGAATATTTTGGGAAGGGTAGACAGAGGGGAATGAGATGGGATGGGTGAGCCAAAGGGCCAGTTATGGAAGGTCTGGAGGCCTCGAACAAATACTCAAGAGTCTGTGCATCAGAAAACAGGAAGCCTTTACTGGTTCTTGAGCAGGAGATCTGTGTCTACATGTCCCAAGTAGGAAGGAACAGAGCATAAGAGAAGCTAAGGATGATAGTGGGGAAGGCTCACAGCATGGGCTATGGGCTTGGGGTTTACTGGACACTGGGGCGGCCACAAGACACCTGGATCCTGGGCTATGTCTGAGCAAGGGCAGTGTTGGAGGGAGAGTTTGCACATCAGAGGGCCATGAAGTATATAGAAAGGCAGCCCATTGCCTCTTAGTCTGATTCACTAAGCGCTGACCGAATATGAGCCTTCTCTCTAGCAAAGTTGGAAGAAAAAACAGCTAAGCTAGCAATGTTTCTCATTCCTCATTGGCTGTTATAATCCCTTGTTAGAGCAGCAAATTAATGAGAATATTTATCACCATCCTGATGTTAGGGGACCCTTTCTAGTGCTTTCCAGATGTCAAAGTGCTTGTTCATCGTCTTCTCTCGTTCCCACACCAAGCCTACCAGGTCACTGGTGGTGCCAGTCCAGCCTCCTATAGATGAGGCTATAGGGGTCCTGGAGGAGAATTAACATACCAGAGGCCAGGCAGGTGAGAGTTCTGTAACATGACTGTTACTTGAGATTCACTTTAAAGCCTAGTTTCTCAGGGGAGTTCCCCCAAGATTCTGTTTTAGTGCATGGTGGGTGGAATTAACTTTCGCAAGGTAGTTTTGGAAACCACAGTGCTCCCCTACCCTGCCTGGGCATAAGACCCAGCTTGGCTCTGATGCTACAATTATGGGGTCATGGTGCCCAGCGCTGATGTGTGCCAGAGTTCTAGACTTCCCACTGCCATGAAAGACCTTTGGGGCACCCCTCAGCAGGGACCTGTTTTTACAGACTGCCACTTTTAGACAGCCTGTGAGCACTGCAGTGTGCCTGCCTTCAGCAACCCCTCAAAGTTGAGACGGAAATAGCCCTTCCTACAGGGAACAAAAATAGAAATCGTGAAACAAATCCATGCATTCTTATCTTTGTGCAGGGCACTCCTGTCAAATGGGCAGCTGCTGCTTCCAAGTTGCTGCCACGTGAAATGGCAGCAAAGGGCTTTCCCTGTCAGGAAGGGAAAATGCAAAAACTTGTGTCATTTTCCATGATGGAATGGTTCCTGGTCTTATCTTATCTTGTCTTTTTCTCTTCCCCTTCTTCCTTTCCATCCCCTCTTTCCTTCCCTTCCCCTCCCCTCTCTTCCCTTCCCCTTCCTCTTCCTTTCCCTTCACCTCCCCTCCCTTCCCTTCCTCTTCCTCTTCCTTCCCCTCCTTTCCCTTCCCTTCCCTTCCCTTCCTCTTCCTTTCCCTTCCCTTCCCTTCCCTAATTAACCCATTCTTTCAATCTGTCCCCATTGCAGTTGGACTCAGGTTGCTCTGTGTGTGTTGATACGTCAGAGATGAGTATAAGAAACAGGTATGAGATGGAACCCTTGCCCACTAAGGGCTTCCCACCCGTCACCCATCAGGGAAACAGACACCATAGATATTGACAACCCAGGGCTGTAGGTTCTGGAACAGAAGGATGCCCAGGGAGTTCTGAGAGGACAGAGAGGGCACATGGCCTCTTTATAAGCCAGCATCCCTCTGCCAACAGGAAAAGCATTTCCATCATTGCCCGGCCTTGGGCTCAGTTCTGTGACCTTATAAACAGAATTTAAATTGCTTCATTTTTCAGAGAGGCAAGAAAGAATTGCCTGGTTGAGACTTTTAAAAAGTTGTGTGCTGATTCTGGAGGAGGCAATGGGACCTGCAGGCTGAAAGCCATGGGCACCTCCCTAATTATATTCTATTTTCCAAAATGAGGACATGCCATTTCTCAGATCTTGGAGCAAGATGCTTCCAAGGGATTAAATATTAATAAGATCCTTCCTTCCTCTTTTCCATCCCTATCGCATTTTAAAATGCATTTTTCCTTCTCTCACCTCCTTCATGTATTCATTCAGTCTCTTGATCCACCCAATTGGAATTTTCCATGAATGTTGCTGGCACAGGGGATGCACAGATGAAATAACAAGTTCCCCCCACAAGTCTTAACCCTGGACGTCCATCAGAATCTCTCAAGAATCTAGCTTTCATATGAATACAAATGCTCTGGAACCACCTCCACGTTAGATTTTTAAGTGATAAAAGCAAAATGTATGAAAGTGTGTAGTCTGGTAACAGTTGTGTGGGAAATGATTTGGGGAGGAAAAAATGTGCATATTTTCTTCTATCTGCACAGTCTATGTCTGAAGGAATAGATACAAAACTAGGAGCCTTGGTTTCCTGTGGAAATGGAAAGAGTTGTCTAGCAGAGAAAGAGGGAAACCTTATTTGATAGCCTATTGAACTCTGTGCCATATGAATGTATTTTCATTTGGAAACAATTTTAGTAAAAATAGAAAGTAAATAAATAAAATAATTAAATAATCTGCAGACCTCCCTCCAGACATTCTGAATCAGTGTGTTAGGGTGCCCCCCCCGCCCGACGTCACATTCTACACACTGTTCGTCCTTAACCATTTGCAATTCGCCAAATGGGCCGTATTCCGTCTGGTCTCTGTGATTTGCACGTGCAGTTCTCTCTGCCTGGCACACACTTCCCTTCCAGAAACTCATCCCTACACCCCCATTGTTACCCTCGCCACTGCCTTCTTTGGAGAGATGCCCCATCTGTGAAAACAACCCACACTCTCCCATCATAATTCTCTACAAAGGTCTGTGTACTTGGGTAGAGGTGCCCATCAAACCCCAGAGAGAAGAGATCATTCCTAGAATATTCCCCTAGGGGCCCTAAACCCAGCACCTAGAACAAGGCAGGTGCTAAACGAAGATTGAATTATGACAGACTAATGAGCTCTGTGAAGTATCTTCTGTTCCCAATCACTGACTGTCGAAACCCACGTGACCTTTAAGAGTCCAGGGCGGGGGATGCCAAACTGCAGCCTCCGGGCCACCCACTCTTTTTGTAAACCAAGTTGTACTGGAACACAGCCATGCCCATTTGCTTCTGTATTATCTATGAGTGATTTCATGCGACAATAATAGATCTGAGTAGCTCTGACAGAGACCATATGGCCCACAAAGTCTAAGATACTTACTGTATGGTCCTTTACAGGAAAGGTTTGCCATCCACTAGTCCAAGGTTTCTTTGGCTCAAGCTACAAGGCTCTAGTCCCAGCTGGCGTTGCCTTCTGGTTGACTGACGTAGGTCTTATCTTATGTTGGCCAAACCATCCTGGTGTGCTGAGGACTGTCCTGATTTTGAACATTTAGAGTCTCATGTCTTGGGAAACTCCTCAGTCCTTTGCAAACCAGGATGGCTGGTCACCCCGTGCATCTCATTAGCCAGTAGACTCCCTATGGATGGAAACCACATCACTTCCCTAACATGGTTCTCCCCTACTGGAGAGCCAAATACACAGCTCTGCAATCTGCATGCCCAGTAATCCTCTTAGGGGAGCAAAAGCATAAAAGTTTATGATTTCAGAATCAGAACAACCAAAGAGCTCTTATGACTTAAAATATACTTTCAAGAGGACGGCCGTCAGGAGTACCTGTGCCATTTATTTCCACCTCTTGCCCTTTGAGTTGGCCCGTGCCTTGCTTTGGCCAACGAATGAGAATAGCACTGACCTGTTAGCTGTGGTTGTCAGCATTGGGATCTAGGGTGTCAGGGTGGCTGGGGAAGAAGAGATGACAGTACAGGCCCCATCCTAGTCCCTGCCCAGCCCCACAGTGGACTTGTAATATGAGTGCAGTAGAAATAATCTCTGATCATATGAAGCCACAGAGATTCGGAGATTGTGTGTTATTAGCATAAATTACCCTATCATGACTGATCCACTGATCTTATCATTTAGAACATGTTTATGGCACAGAGTTGGTTTGTATTTCTGCTGCAATGAGGAAGGCTCTAGGAAAAGCTGGGGTAAACATTCTTGGACAAGAAAAATTGTTGGTCAACAAATTGTCCATGAAATCAGAATTGTAGGTAGCCTGAGGTCATGAAATAAAATGAAGCTTTGGAGTCAGAAAGACCGAAGTTCAAATCCTGGCATGGTTACCTGCACATTCTATCTTGTTGGGCAGATGACTTGCTGCTCTCCGTCAGCACTGACCAGTAACATTTTCTGCAGTGATGGAGGTGTTCTACTCTGCACTGTCCAATATGGTGCTCACTAGCCACATGTGACTATTTCGATTTAAATGAATTAAAGTTAATGAAATGAAATTTAAAATTCAGTTTCTATGTCACAATAGCCACATTTTAAGTGCTCAGTAGCTTTAAGGAGTACAGAAAATATATATGAATTACCTGACCTAACATAGTTGCTCAATATGAAAATTATTACTCTCACCAGCAGTTGATCTGTTCCACATTTCTGTGGACAAAGGGTGTATAAAAACACCACTCTTAGCAGGGCAATGCTTAGTGAGAAGCTACCAGTGTGGCCAGGATGGGACTGTAGGGTCTCAGCCATAAGTTGGATGTCTACACTTTAGAAAATATAAAGGATCTGATCATACAGACATCCCATGAGTACTTATAAAGGTATTTCCCTGGGTTATAAAGGAAATCTCAAAATCTTAAGGGTTTAGCCTCAGAATGAGAATTTCCCAATGGAGAGGGCAGATAGACCAAGAATCCTAAGTCTCCGTTTCAAACTTCCTTTTTCTCTCTGATTCTCTTTTTCATCCTAAGGTGACCCCAAGGAAACATTGTTTCCCATAATAATGGCCCACAGATTCCTACACTCCTTGCCCCAAATCCCTTTAGCATAGCTGGAATAAACTCATCTTTCAAAACTATCTTACTGAACTCCAAGAGAGAACTAGAGGGGTAATTTCAGAACCTGTGAGGAATTTACTTTCAATAGCATTTACGAAGGAGAGACTTCTGATCCTTTCCAGAGAGAGTTCTGCAGAGCTCATCAGCTCTGTCCCAATTTGCATGAGACTTGAAGGGAGAGAGATCCTTGCATGAGTCATTTGCTTGTGGCACCTGCCACATAGCATCTTATCACACAAGTCTCCGGAGCATTGTCCTACACATCATGACTCTCTCATACTCAGGACCTAGAGAAATAGAACCCTTCTCCCTACCCAATGCCTTCCTTTTCATTCCAGTGCCCCACTCTGAAGACCTGACTCTTCTGTGAACTGACACCAAGAAGGACCTCCCTCTTCAGGTGTGACAAGTCCTCAGGCACAACTGCATAACCATAAGTCATTCAACACAGAACCCAGTCACCATGTAATTAAGAGGTAGAGCATTGCATCACATGTCTTCATGTGAAACTGGATTAAAATCATGCAGACATCAGTGTTAAATCACTATTGATAATCCTTTGGGAAGTTCATGGTTTTCAGTGAGCCTAAGACAAATGACTAGCCATATATCCAACTCTCCATCCATCCATCCATCCACCCACCTATCCATCTTTCCCTCTGTTGATCCATCACTCATGCCTTTGTTTAACCATCTCCACCTGTCCTGTCTGTCCATCCTTCCTCCCTTCCTTTCTCTCTTCCTCCCTCCATCCCTCCCTCTTTCCTTCCTATTGTATATCCACCTACAAATATTTGTAATGTTGTAGTCAATAGCTTATTCTCTGGAGTCAAATTGAATGGGTTTGGATTCCAGCTGTAAGTTACTACCATGTGACTTGGCCTCTCTGAACCTCATTTCCCTCATTTGCATGCTGGAGATGAATAATATTTACTTCATACTTCTTGGGTTGGGTGAGAAGTACCTGAGATATTAAAGTCTCAGGAACACTTCCTGAGGTATAGTAGCCATTATTATTAATCACCTACTGTAGACATTGAGGAAACCAAGATATGCAAGGTCTAGCCATCTGTGAGGAGCTCCTCACTACAGTGAGATTCAAACATTGTCTACTTTTTATGTAGTTGATTATTTCAATATAGATGACTTAAGTAGCAACAGGTGAGTCAAACATATCATTGTTTGTTTGTTTGTTTGTTTTTATTTTTTATTCTTATGTTAATCCCCATACATTACATCATTAGTTTTAGATGAAGTGTTCCATGATTCATTGTTTGTGCATAACACCCAGTGCTCCATGCAGAATGTGCCCTCCTCAATACCCACCACCAGGCTAACCCATCCTCCCACCCCCCTCCCCTCTAGAACCCTCAGTTTGTTTTTCAGAGCCCATCGTCTCTCATGATTCGTCTACCCCTCCGATTTCCCCCGCTTCATTCTTCCCCTCCCGCTACCTTCTTCTTCTTTTTTTTTTCTTAACATATATTGCATTATTTGTTTCAGAGGTACAGATCTGAGATTCAACAGTCTTGCACAATTCACAGCACTTACCAGAGCACATACCCTCCCCAGTGTCTATCACCCAGTCACCCCATCCCTCCCACCCCACCCCCCACTCCAGCAACCCTCAGTTTGTTTCCTGCAATTAAGAATTCCTCATATCAGTGAGATCATATGATACATGTCTTTCTCTGTTTGACTTATTTCACTCAACATAATACCCTCCAGCTCCATCCACGCCATTGCAAATGGCAAGATCTCATTCCTTTTGATGGCTGCATAATATTCCATTGTATATATATACCACCTGTTCTTTATCCATTCATCTGTCAATGGACATCTTGGCTCTTTCCACAGTTTGGCTACTGTGGACATTGCTGCTATAAACATCGGGGTGCACGTACCCCTTCGGATCCCTACTTTTGTATCTTTGGGGTAAATACCCAGTAGTGCAATTGCTGGATCATATGGTAGCTCTATTTTCAACTTTTTGAGGAACCTCCATACTGTTTTCCAGAATGGCTGCACCAGCTTGCATTCCCACCAACAGTGTAGGAGGGTTCCCCTTTCTCCGCATCCCTGCCAACATCTGTCATTTCCTGACTTGTTAATTTTAGCCATTCTAACTGGTGTGAGGTGGTATCTCATTGAGGTTTTGATTTGGATTTCCCTGATGCCGAGCGATATTGAGCACTTTTTCATGTGTCTGTTGGCCATTTGGATGTCTTCTTTGGAAAAATGTCTGTTCATGTCTTCTGCCCATTTCTTAATTGGATTCTTTGTTCTTTGGGTGTTGAGTTTGATGAGTTCTTTATAGATTTTGGATACTAGCCCTTTATCTGATATGTCATTTGCAAATATCTTCTCCCATTCTGTCGGTTGTCTTTTGGTTTTGTTGACTGTTTCCTTTGCTTTGCTAAAGCTTATTATCTTGAGGAAGTCCCAATAGTTCATTTTTGCCCTTGCTTCCCTTGCCTTTGGTGATGTTTCTAGGAAGAAGTTGCTTCGGCTGAGGTCAAAGAGGTTGCTGCCTGTGTTCTCCTCTAGGATTTTGATGGACTCCTGTCTCACATTCAGGTCTTTCAACCATTTGGAGTCTGTTTTTGTGTGTGGTGTAAGGAAATGGTCCAGTTTCATTCTTCTGCATGTGGCTATCCAATTTTCCCAACACCATTTGTTGAAGAGACTGTCTTTGTTCCATTGGACATTCTTTCCTGCTTTGTCGAAGATGAGTTGACCATAGAGTTGAGGGTCCATTTCTGGGCTCTCTATTCTGTTCCATTGATCTATGTGTCTGTTTTTGTGCCAGTACCATGCTCTCTTGATGATGACAGCTTTGTAATAGAGCTGGAAGTCCGGAATTGTGATGCCGCCGGCTTTGCTTTTCTTTTTCAACATTCCTCTGGCTATGCGGGGTCTTTTCTGGTTCCATACAAATTTTAGGATTATTTGTTCCATTTCTTTGAAAAAAGTGGATGGTATTTTGATGGGGATTGCATTGAATGTGTAGATTGCTCTAGGTAGCATTGACATCTTCACAATATTTGTTCTTCCAATCCATGAGCATGGAACGTTTTTCCATTTCTTTGTGTCTTCCTCAATTTCTTTCATGAGTATTTTATAGGCTTTTGAGTACAGATCCTTTGTCTCTTTGGTTAGATTTATTCCTAGGTATCTTATGGTTTTGGGTGCAATTGTAAATGGGATCAACTACTTAATTTCTCTTTCTTCAGTCTTGTTGTTGGTGTATAGGAATGCCACTGACTTCTGTGCATTGATTTTATATCCTGCCACTTGACTGAATTCCTGTATGAGTTCTAGCAGTTTTGGGGTGGAGTCTTTTGGGTTTTCCACATAAAGTATCATATCATCTGCAAAGAGTGAGAGTTTGACTTCTTCTTTGCCAATTTGGATGCCTTTGATTTCTTTTTGTTGTCTGATTGCTGTGGCTAGGACTTCCAATACTATGTTGAATAGCAGTGGTGATAGTGGACATCCCTGCCGCGTTCCTGACCTTAGGGGGAAAGCTCTCAGTTTTTTCCCCATTGAGAATGATATTCGCTGTAGGTTTTTCATAGATGGCTTTTATGATATTGAGGTATGTACCCTCTATCCCTATACTCTGAAGAGTTTTGATCAAGAAAGGATGCTGTACTTTGTCAAATGCTTTTTCTGCATCTATTGAGAGGATCATATGATTCTTGTTGTTTCTTTTGTTAATGTATTGTATCACATTGATTGATTTGCAGATGTTGAACCAACCTTGCAGCCCAGGGATAAATCCCACTTGGTCATGGTGAATAATCCTTTTAATGTACTGTTGGATCCTATTGGCTAGTATTTTGGTGAGAATTTTTGCATCCATGTTCATCAGGGATATTGGTCTGTAATTGTCCTTTTTGATGGGGTCTTTGTCTGGTTTTGGGATCAAGGTAATGCTGGCCTCATAAAATGAGTTTGGAAGTTTTCCTTCCATTTCTATTTTTTGGAACAGTTTCAGAAGAATAGGTATTAATTCTTCTTTAAATGTTTGGTAGAATTCCCCTGGGAAGCCATTTGGCCCTGGGCTTTTGTTTTTTGGGAGATTTTTGATGACTGCTTCAATTTCCTTAGTGGTTATAGGTCTGTTCAGGTTTTCTCTTTCTTCCTGGTTCAGTTTTGGTAGTTGATACATCTCTAGGAATGCATCCATTTCTTCCAGGTTATCTAATTTGCTGGCATAGAGTTGCTCATAATATGTTCTTATAATTGTTTGTATTTCTTTGGTGTTGGTTGTGATCTCTCCTCTTTCATTCATGATTTTGTTGATTTGGGTCATTTCTCTTTTCTTTTTGATAAGTCTGGCCAGGGGTTTATCAATCTTGTTAATTCTTTCGAAGAACCAGCTCCTAGTTTCGTTGATCTGTTCTACTGTTCTTTTGGTTTCTATTTCATTGATTTCTGCTCTGATCTTTATTATTTCTCTTCTCCTGCTGGGTTTAGGCTTTATTTGCTGTTCTTTCTCCAGCTCCTTTAGGTGTAGGGTTAGGTTGTGTACTTGAGACCTTTCTTGCTTCTTGAGAAAGGCTTGTATTGCTATATACTTTCCTCTTAGGACTGCCTTTGCTGCATCCCAAAGATTTTGAATAGTTGTGTTTTCATTTTCATTGGTTTCCATGAATTTTTTTAATTCTTCTTTAATTTCCTGGTTGACCCATTCATTCTTCAGTACGATGCTCTTTAGCCTCCATGTATTTGAGTTCTTTCCGACTTTCCTCTTGTGATTGAGTTCTAGTTTCAAAGCATTGTGGTCTGAAAATAGGCAGGGAATGATTCCAATCTTTTGGTACCGGTTGAGACCTGATTTATGACCTAGGATGGATCAATTCTGGAGAATGTTCCATGGGCACTAGAGAAGAATGTGTATTCCATTGCTTTGGGGTGGAATGTTCTGAATATGTCTGTAAAGTCCATTTGGTCCAGTGTGTCATTTAAAGTCTTTATTTCCTTGTTGATCTTTTGCTTAGACGATCTGTCCATTTCAGTGAGGGGGGTGTTAAAGTCCCACACTATTACTGTATTGTTGTTGATGTGTTTCTTTGCTTTTGTTATTAATTGCCTTATATAATTGGCTGCTCCCATGTTAGGGGCATAGATATTTACAATTGTTAGATCTTTTTGTTGGATAGATCCTTTAAGTAGGATATAGTGTCCTTCCTCATCTCTTATTACAGTCTTTGGTTTAAAATCTAATTTGTCTGATATAAGGATTGCCACCCCAGCTTTCTTTTGGTGTCCATTAGCATGGTAAATGGTTTTCCACCCCCTCACTTTCAATCTGGGGGTGTCTTTGGTTCTAAAATGACTCTCTTGCGGACAGCATATCGATGGGTCTTGTTTTTTAATCCAGTCTGATAGCCTGTGTCTTTTGATTGGGGCATGTAGCCCATTTACATTCAGGGTAACTATTGAAAGATAGGAATTTAGTGCCATTGTATTGCCTGTAAGGTGACTGTTACCATATATTGTCTGTGTTCCTTTCTGGTCTATGTTGCTTTTAGGCTCTCTCTTTGCTTAGAGGACCCCTTTCAAGATTTCCTGTAGGGCTGGTTTTGTGTTTGCAAATTCCTTTAGTTTTTGTTTGTCCTGGAAGCTTTTTATCTCTCCTTCAATTTTCAATGACAGCCTAGCTGGATATAGTATTCTTGGCTGCATATTTTTCTCATTTAGTGCTCTGAATATATCCTGCCAGTCCTTTCTGGCCTGCCAGGTCTCTGTGGATAGGTCTGTTGTCAATCTAATGTTTCTACCCTTGTAGGTTACATATCTCTTCTCCCGAGCTGCTTTCAGGATTTTCTCTTTATCTCTGAGACTCGTAAGTTTTACTATTAGATGTCGGGGTGTTGACCTATTTTTATTGATTTTGAGAGGGGTTCTCTGTGCTTCCTGGATTTTGATGCCTGTTTCCTTCCCCAAATTAGGGAAGTTCTCTGCTATAATTTGCTCCATTATACCTTCTGCCCCTCTCTCTCTTTCTTCTTCTTCTGGGATCCCAATTATTCTAATGTTGTTTCGTCTTATGGTATCGCTTATCTCTCGAATTCTGCCCTCGTGATCCAGTAGTTGTTTATCTCTCTTTTTCTCAGCTTCTTTATTTTCCATCATTTCATCTTCTGTATTACTGATTCTCTCTTCTGCCTCATTTATTCTAGCAGTTAGAGCCCCCATTTTTTATTGCACCTCATTAATAGCCTTTTTGATTTCTACTTGGTTGGAATTTAGTTCTTTTACTTCTCCAGAAAGGGTTTCTCTAATAACTTCCATACTTTTTCAAGCCCAGCTAGTATCTTTAAAGTGATGATTCTGAACTCTAGATCTGACATCATACTAATGTCTGTATTGAGTAGGAACCTGGCAGTCGGTACTACCTCTTGTTCTTTTTGTTGAGGTGATTTTTTCCGTCTTGTCATTTTGTGCAGAGGAGAATAGATTAATGAGAGAACAAAATGCTAGCAGAGTAACAATGTCCCTAGAAAATATACTCTAAACAAATCAGAAAAGACCTGAAGCAGTGGGAAAAGAAAGGGAAAGAGAGAAAAAAGAAAAAGATAAAGATAAAAACAAAAACAAACAAAACAAAACAACAACAACAACAACAACAAAAACAGAATGTGATCAAATGTGATCAGGCTGGTATATAGATCAGTGCCACACACTAGATTTGGGGTGTATTTTTGTCTTTTAGAAGAAAGTGCCTCCCAAAATTTTAAAGAAAGAAAAACTTATATATGTACAAAAATAAGGGTTGATATGTTGAAGGGATGGAATATGACTGTAAAGATGGAAATTATAAAAAATTTTATAAAAGGAATTGATAAGAAGTTGTTTGAAAAAAGAAAGAAGAGGATTTAAAAAAAGAAAAAAAAAAGGGAGAAGATGTGATCAGGCAGGGGAATAGAAAACACCATATACTAGAGATTTAGGGTATATTTTAGTCTGTTAGAAGAAACTATCTCAAAATTTTAAAGAGAGAACAACTTATATATATAAGCCAAAAATACGGGTAACTACTATGAAGGGATAGAATGTGACTCTAAAAATGAAAAATAAAAATGTTTTTTTTAAAAAAAGGGATTGATAAGATGTTGGTTGAAAAAGGGAAAAAGAAAAATTCAAAAAAAAGAAAAAACAGTTAAAAAAATTAACTTTGAAAGACTAAAGAATCATGGTAAAAAGCCATGAATTCTATGTGCAGTATTCCCCTAGCGCTGGAGTTCTGCCGATCTCATTGATCGGTAAACTTGGTCTTGGCTGGCTGTTCTCGCTGATCTTCTGGGGAGGGGCCTGTTGCCGTGGTTTCCAACTGTCTCTGCCGGAGGCGGAATTGCCCCGCCCTTGCCCCCTCCCGGCTGAGTGATCTGCTCGGCTTTGCTCTCCGGGGCTTTTGTTCCCTGCGAGCTTTCCGTACAGCTTTGGAGGCGGAGAGTGAAAATGGCGGCCTCCCAATCTCCACCCCGGAGGAGCCGAGAACTCGGGCCCCGCTCCTCAGTGAGCCCCCAGAGAAAAGCCGTCAGTCACTCCCGTCTCCCCGGTCTCCGGCCACACTCCGTGCTCACCCAGCCTGTGACCGCGCGTTTCTATCTCTGGCACCGACCCCGTGCGGAGTCTCCAAACCCAGCAGATCCCTGTGGTGCCCTCCCGCGCGGCTCCTCCCGGGGGGAGGAAGGTGAGTCTCCCCGGATCTGCCGCTTGTTGGGTCCCTGCTGGAGGAGCAATGGCCCGTCTGTGCCGCGGATCACGGTTTATGGCCACCCCGAGCTGAGAGCCCGCGCCTGGGCTCCGCCTCTGCAGCCGGCTTCCCTGCTCCCTTACCTGGGAGCTCTGCCGCACTCAGGCACCCCCGGTCTTTCTGTGACCCCGAGGGCCCTGAGACCCCACTGTCCCGGAGGGTTCCACCCCCCGCTTAGCCACCAGAGTGACGTCCCTCGGCGGAGCCGACTTCTAAAAGTTCCGATTTTGTGCTCCGTGGTTCTATCACTTGCCAGAAGCGGCCGACGGAGGCCCCTCCCCCGCCGTCTATCCTCCCGAATATCGCCTCGGGTTCACTTCTCCGCACGTCCTACCTTCCAGAAAGTGGTCACTTTTCTGTTCAGAGAGTTGTTGCTATTCCTTTCTTCGATCTCATGTTGGGTTTGTAGGTGTTCAGAATGGTTTGATCCCTATCCAGCTGAATTCCTGAGAGGAGACGAAATCCAGGTCTCCTACTCCTCTGCCATCTTGCTCCGCCCCCGATCGAACATACCATTTGAAAATTATAACTCAGTATGGGAAAAGGAGACTCCAGAACTCTTAACTGTATGAGTAATGAACAATTTCAGGTGTTTGGACAGGACTAGGGTGGGATGGGGCTGTTTTGGGGACAGTTGTCTTACAGTCTACCCAGCAACAGCCCCTGCTCTGTATCAGTCAAGCCGTGGACTATCTGTAAGGCAGGATATTTCCTTTGTTATCTCTCTTCTGTTATCTGCAACCCATGGAGGCCAAGAGATCCGTTCTTTTTTTTTCTTTTTTACAGTTTTATTTATTTATTTATTTATTCAATTTTATTATGTTATGTTAGTCACCATACAATACATCATTAGTTTTTGATGTGGTGATCCATGATCCATTGTTTTCATATAACACCCAGTGCTCCATGCAGTATGTGCCCTCCTTAATACCCATCACCGGGCTAACCCATCCCCTCTTCCCCCTCCCCTCTAAAACCCTGTTTCTCAGAGTCCATAGTCTCTCATGGTTCATCTCTCCCTCTGATTCCCGCCCCCTTCATTTTTCTCTTCCTTCTCCTAATGTCCTCCATGCTATTCCTTATGTTCCACAAATGAGTGAAACCATATGATAATTGACTTCCTCTGCTTGACTTATTTCACTTAGCATAGTCTCCTCCAGTCCCATCCATGTGGATGTAAAAGTTGGGTATTCATCCTTTCTGATGGCTGAGTAATGTTCCATTGTCTATATGGACCACATCTTCTTTATCTATTCATCTGTTGAAGGGCATCTCAGCTCTTTCCACAGTTTGGCTACTGCAGACATTGCTGCTATGAACATTGGGGAGAGATCTGTTCTAATTTTGTCTTTCAAGACAGGATTAATGTTGTTATTGGCTTTTTAAAATTATTTTTTCCCTTAGGGTCCTCATCTGGCATCCAATACTCAGTTATGGACAGCATGAGTGAATGAATCGCCCCAATAATTTGGAGGTCCTGGCTCTGGGGTCCTCTTCTTAGATGGATCTCAATAGTTGATTTGCATCCAACTATGCAAGGATAGCATTTTTCATACCTTTTTTTCAGGAAGTGAAAGCCTTTATTTTCCTCAAGTGAAGTCTCTTGGGGATTTTTAGTAACTAAAATAGATAATGCAAATCTTGTATACAATCATAGATACACTTTGGGGACAATATTATCTGAACTAAGTGTGGTTACATGTGATCGAGAAACATGTCTGCAAACTCTAGCAGAGGTATAAAAATTAATTTACCTCAATTAACAGATGGTCTTTATTATGATATCATTTTGATGACTTGACATTGGAAATGTCCCGGAAAACAACAATAATAAATGGTTCTGTGCATATTTCGCATCAGGCTAAACTTTGGCAATAGAGAATTATTTTTATTGGTCCTTTCCCAAGCTGTGAAAGGAACATTTGTGTTAATCTCTCTCAGTATCCAAAAGGGAAAGTCTATTTGTGTTCAGATGAGAAAGGCAAAAAAAAATTAACATTTATGGTGCACCTCCTAGGTATTTGCGCTCTGCAGAGCCCTTGATATACATTACCAGCTCCGTGAATCCTCAGTGCTATTGTCTGGATTTGCTGTCTCCATTCTGCCCCCACCCCCCTTCCACCCACTCCAGTCTGGCTTCTTTTACCACCATTCACCAAAATAATTCTTTCCAGGGTCTCTAGCACATGACTTTAAATCCAGTGGACATTTTCCAATGTTTATCATATTTGACACCTCAGTAGCATTCAGCACTTCTGGAAATCTCTTCCTTTATCTTCCATGACACTACATGTCCTGGTTTTCCTCCTGTCTCTTTCTTTCTTTCTGTTGGTTCTCTGTTGTCTTAGAGGCACCTGTCTTTCCCAGGCAAAACATTGCCCCACAGAATTCTCATTTACATGCGGGACTCATTTACAGTCAGCTGTAGAGAAGTGTGGGCCATCGAGGTCTTGGTGAATTTGTCGGTACTTACAAGGAAGGGAGTTTTATTTTACTTTATTTTATTTTATTAAAATTTTTATTTTTTTATTTATTTGAGAGATAGAGTGTAAGTGGGGGGAGGAGCTGAAGGAGAAGGACAAGCAGACTCCACGCTGAGCATGGAACCCACCTCAGGGCCCGATCCCATGACTCCAAGATCATGACCTGAGCTGAAACCAAGAGTCGGACGCTTAACCTACTGAGACACCCAGGTGCCCCAGGAAGGTCATTTTAAGCAACAGGAACACTATGGGGTAAGGCAATGAGAACAGCTTATAGAGTTAAAGGTAAACAGGGGGCCCCAAAACTGGAGAACAGCCCACATTTACATGAGAGAACTACCTGGGGAAAGTGGATGGGGAGAAGAGGTTTTTATAAGACTGAAGGGGAAAATGTGAGATACCTCATGTCCTGTAAACAAGAAAACTTTTAAAAATGATCTGTACCTCTGAAACAAATAATGCAATATATGTTAAAAAAAAAAAAAAAAAAGAAGAAGAAGGTAGCGGGAGGGGAAGAATGAAGTGGGGGAAATCGGAGGGGTAGACGAACCATGAGAGACAATGGACTCTGAAAAACAAACAGGGTTACAGAGGGGAGGGGGGTGGGAGGATGGGTTAGCCTGGTGGTGGGTATTGAGGAGGGCACATTCTGCATGGAGCACTGGTGTTATGCACAAACAATGAATCATGGAACACTTCATCTAAAACTAATGATGTAATGTATGGGGATTAACATAAGAATAAAATTTAAAAAAAAAACTATAATGGGAAGCACAGGAATAAAAAATAAGGAACAGGAAAAAAAAAATGGTCAGTAACATGGGAATGCCGATGAGGATGAGAGCACTGGACCCCTCACATGCCATTTATGGAAGACTGAGTTAATCGAACTTTGTTACACAACCGCTTTGCCGTATGTATTTAAAACCATAAAAATATCCATATATTTTATCTTGAGAATACTGCCTCCAAAAATTTATCCTAAAGGAATAAAACAAAGTATGGGAAGATGTCAAGCATAAAAGTGTTCATGGATGTGAAAAGGAGGAAATACCTGATATATTCAAGAAGAAGGAAGTAGCTGAATAAATCCCAGTGAGTTTCCAGAGCTCCCAAGGTGGCAGACAGAGGGGCAAAATCAGAAACATGAATATTTGTTAATTTTTTAAATAGGTGGAAAATTCCTATAAAATATTAACCATTTTAAAGCATACACTTCAGTGGTATTTAGTATATCCACGATGTTGTGCAACTGTTACCTCCATGTGGCTCCCAGACATTTTCATTTCCCCAGATGGAAACCCTGGACTCATTCAACAGTCACTCACCACCCCTTCTCCCCCAAGTCCCTGGAAACCACTAATCAACTTTCTGTCTCTATGGGTTTACCTACTTTGGATAGTCCATATAAATAGGATTATACAAGATGTGACCTTTTATATTTGGCTTTTTTCATTTAGCATAATGTTTTCAAGGGGCATCCATGTGGTAGCATGAATTAGTACATCATTTCTTTTCATGGCTGAATAATATTCCATTATATGGATAGACCACATTTTGTTTATCTACTCATGTATTTATGGACATTTGTGTTGTTTCCAGCTTTGAGCTATTATGACTAGGGATGCTCTATGTACATTTATGTACAAGTTTTTGTTTGAACACCCATTTTTAATTCTTTTGAGTGCATACCTAGGAGTAGAATTTCTGGGTTGTTCATTTTTTTTTAAAAGGAACTTGAGTATCCATAGTCAGGCCTGCATGACTCCACTTGGCTTCAGTTCCAACCACTCCCTGGTTTTATCCCCAACCTCTTTAATGACTATCTGAAGCTCCTCCAGCCCCTTGAGGGCAGATGGGGGTATGATCATTCCCATTGAGACTTTGGACTATAACTTGGCCATGGAAAATGACTCCACAAAATTTTTAATAACATGGGAAATATTTCTGTTAGGAAGTTAGAGAGGGTCACAGCAGTTGTCATATCTACAGTACTTTCTCATCAAGACAGAGTGTCTAATCCTAAACCTAGTCCATAGGACTTGAACTTCTTTGTCATGGGAAGATGTTCATAAAAACGCTGTGGGAAGTTCTCCATGCACAGCTCCCATTTTCTCATCTCCAGGGGGTGCTCATCTCAAGAGAACATAAAGAAATCAGTAGAGCTTCCGGAGCTGACAGATTGGCCACTTCCTGTGTCAACTTGGACAGCTACTCGTACATAAGAGGTGTTAATAAATGGTTATTACTATTACTGAATCACAGTAGATCTGGCATTTTCTTGATTTCGTGCCTTTGGAGGTATAACATACAATAGAAGGGATGCTTACCTCCATGTCCAGGAATGTTTCCTCAGACCCTAGACTCACTTCCTTAGAGAGACTGTCTGGCCCTCTTCTTGTTGACGGAACCCATCCCATAGCATGCGGCCTCTTTTCCTCATGGCATGCAACCCAATTTGTAATTCTGTGTTTGCCCTCTTATGTAACCTACATCTCCTCCTCTGACTCTGGGCTCCATGAAGAAAGGGGCCCCATGTGTATACCTAGTGTCTAGCACAGAAGTAGAAGCCCAGCAAATAGTTGCTGGAATAGTAAATAAGAATTAAAAATTTGGGATTCTTGGGGCACCTGGGTGGCTCAGTCAGTCAAGCAGCTGCCTTCGGCTCAGGTCATGATTTCGGGGTCCTAGGATTGAGCCCCGTGTTGGGCTCCCTGCTCTGCGGGGAATCTGATTATGCTTTTGCCTCTCTCCCACCCCCGCTCATGCTCTCTCTCTAATTAATAAATAAAATCTTAAAAAAAAAAGGAATTCTAGCCCTGATCCTCCTGGTCTTACCTCTTGGTCTTACCTTGTGATCCTGTGCCCACGTTTTCCTAATGTCGTAAGGAACCAGGTTGCTTAAGATGATGTCCAAGATGCCCCAGCTCCTATTCATAGAGCTACAGGGGTAAGAGTACAGTGATCACCTTCCATGTGTGTCGATTTCTCAATGCTTTCAGAGCACTTCCAAACCTGTGTGATGTGTCATCGATGACTTTTCCCCAATGTCCACCCTGGCATAGGGTGCAGGTGATGAGGAGTGGCAGTGACATCTTGGGGGTCAGCAACCCACTGGCCATACTGTCCCGCACTATTAATGACTTACATGAAACCAGGAAGAGGCTCCTCCGTCCAGCCCTGGGGTCCCTGCCAGCAAAATGCAGAAGAACATGGAAAGGAATAAATCACTTTTGTTCGCTTAACTGTGCTGGTCTGTCCTCCATGTGTGTGTTTTCTGTTGAGGGAAAGGCAGGAAAATATAATAGAAAAAGAACAGGATTTGGAGTCGGACATATTGAATCCATTAATTTATTCATTTTTTATGCAACAAATATTTTAATAGAACCTGCTTCATAATCTGATACTGAACTGTATGCTGGAGAGTCAAAGACAAATACTTGGAGGGTTTTTGTTGTTGTTGTTTGTCTTTTTTTTCCCTTCTGAGCCTCTGTTTCCTCCTCTGGAGAATGAGAATTAATAATAACACCTAGCGGGAGACAAGCCTCAGACAGGCAATTGGAGACAATGGAGCAGATACTCAGTAAGAAATGCTATAGGTAGCTTCCACCAAGAAAAACACAACTAATCGAGAGTTCTACTTGTGTCCCTTCTTGCTCATTCCTTCATCATGCTCTGTTTCCCACCAGGACACCTTCCAGCTGCTGCCTTCCTTTTCCCTCCCTCTGCCCAGGCTCCTCTTGGCTTCCACACTGAGCCCCTTCCTTCCTTCACTCCCTCCTGCCACCTGCCTCCCTCCTGTCCGCATCCCTTCCCCCAGCACTCTGCTGAGACCCTGTGGCCTCTGAGCATCCTTGTGGTCACAGGGCCGGGCCACCAGCTTAGAGCAGGCAGGGTTGCCCGTCCGGAGGGCAACCTGCTAAGTGGAGGTCACACAGCAATTCTATTTTGGAGGCTTCAGGCCAGCAGAGCCCTTGACATCCGATGTCGAGGGAAGGGAGGGCTGGTGGCGCCTGCCTCGGTGCTTGGGATGGCCTGGCAGACATCTCAGGGAGAGGCAGCCCTGTGCCAGGCAGCCCTGGCAAAGCATGAATCTTAGAAATGGAATTCTCCTGGAGGGGAACAGGAGGGAGACTGCAACAGCAAAAGCTGGTTGGTGGGGGAGTGAGGGGGAAGAAGTATGGTGGGAGGGAGGAGGAGAAAAACACCCCGCCTACTGCACTCTTGAGAGGCAGCCGGGGAGATGGCAGGAATGTGCCAGGAACAGACTTGTGTTCAGTCCCTCAAAACTGGGCAAGGGAACAGATGGGGCTGGGAACAGGATGGCGTCCTGCTCTCCCCGATTCCCTTCCTGAGCAAGTGCTGAGGTTCTCATTCTGTGAAAATTCAGGAAGAGCACATGGCCCTGCTTAACCTGCTTGAGAACAGGATAAAGGGCTGGAAGGTAAGCCTTCGGAGGGCCTTCTCCAGCTCTGCTATTTAGGACATCACCCTGACATCCACTTGGGTAGATGTTTTTATTTTCTGAAACTCTGCTAGAGATAGGGAGACAGAACCAGTCCTTGACCTCCTGGTACTGACGGGGTGGGTGTTTCTAGCGAGTCTTGCATTGGGTATTGGGGGGATAGAACCATGACCTGGTACAGTCAGGAAAAGCCTTAAGGTGCAGGTACCTCTGGGCCAGAGCTGGAAGGAGGGGTTGGAGAGAAATGGATGAAGAGTATGAGGACTATGGCAGACAGAGGGAAGGCATGGATGAGGAGCAGGGAGGAAAGGTCAAGAGGAAGTTCCCAGAGCTACAGGACCATCAGTGAGAGGAGCAAGACCAGAAGTGAGAGGGGAGGGTCATCGGAACTCCTTGGCCTTGGAATGAGCTGGGCTCCACCCTGTGGGCAATGGGAAGCCACTATGGGGTGCTAAGCATGAAAGGGTATACAAAGCCTTGCCCTCAAGGCGTTCTCCCAGGTAGCAGTGCATTGCCTTTAAGTCAGATGTGACGGTGAGGGGCCAGGTGGGGCTACTGCACTTGTCTCCATGGACAAGTGTGGAGGGGGAGTGAAGTAGATGAATTATACATAAATATATACACACATGAATTATAGATACATGTATATGAATTATAGATACACAGGAGAAGGTAGATTTGTATATGCATATGTGTGTATACATATATATAGGAGGTAGATTTGTTAGGTTGGGACATGGCTTTGGTGGGGGGTCAGTGCTGCCCGGCAAGAGTTAGGTAGGAAAAGAGGAAGGGCAGCGGACTCTCCCTCCTGGGGCTGATGGGCCCCGAGGATGTTGGCACACAGCTGAAGTTTGACTCCAAGCTCTCTCATATGTGTACTTTTAGGCCACAGGGCTGTCCTGATGGAAGGGAAGGTGGCATCTAATCTGAGCAAGTCACTCGGGCTCTGTTTCTGGCCCCAAATTTGTCCAGTGGAAAGATAATGATATCTTGCCCACCGGGCTGATGTGGAGAATGAAAGAAAGCAGCCACTGCCCACCGCTGAACATAGCTGGTGCTTAGTCTGTGTGAGCTCCCGGCCCTAGCTTTCTCTGCCCACTCCAACCCCAACAACCATCCTTGGTGCTTGCTACCATTCCTGTCTCCCTGGAATGCAGGCACATAAAAAAGTCACATCACTCTGCCTATAACACTTAACCCCATACTCATTTCCTACCTGTGTTCCCCTTGCCAGCTACACTGCAGAGACTGACCCTTCTTCCCTCCTTGACCATGATGATCTCATTCCCACCTTCAGATCTTTGCACCGGGTACTCCTTCTCCCAGGATATACTCCCTGCAAACCTTCATGGCTGCCTCCTTGCGTCTTCATCTCAGCTGAAATGTCACCTCCACTGAAACATCTTTTTCAACCATCCAAGTTAACGGGGCCAACCCTCTTCAATCATGGCTCCCTGGCACATCTCCTTCATAGAAATTTTCTTTCTCTGAAATTATCTGTAGTATTTGCTTGTCACTCATTGCTGGTCTTTCCCCTACTGAAGCGGACGTTCTATGGGACTAGATAGAGGCTTGGTTTTTCTTTTTCACTAAGGGAATACTGGTTGTACCCTAGGACCCAGAACTGAGTCTGACTTATACTGGGTGTTCGGTGAATTATGTTAAATAAACAAGTCAATGCCAATCTACACCCTTATCCTACTCGTTAATTCCTTATGGAATTTGTCAAAGCTTGTCAGATCCATGATTTCCCTCAACAATCATATTTATATATATGTTTGCATATGTAGTACATATGGGTACATTGTACATACATGTAAAATCATATATGTCTATGCTTAACATATGTATGTACAGAGATGGATATAGACTCATAGGTATATGTGTGTGAGCTGCACGGGTCCACTTATATGTGGGGTTTTTACAGCACAGAACTGTAAATATGTTTTCTCTACCTTATGATTTTTTTTTTTTAAGATTTTATTTATTTGAGAGAGAGAGAGAGTACAAGCCAGGGGGAGGGGCAAAGGGAGAAGAAGAAGCAGGATCCCAGCTGAGCAGGGAGCCCGATGTGGGGCTCGATCCCAGGACCCTGGGATCATGACCTGAGCTGAGGGCAGACGCTTAACTGACTGAGCCATCCGGGCACCCTGATTTTCTTTCTTTTTTTTTTTTTAAGATTTATTTATTTATTTGTGAGAGAGAGAGATTGTGCTAGTGAGTGGGGGGGAGGGGCAGAGGGAGAGAATCTTCTAGCAGACTCCCTGCTGAGCGCAGAGCCCAACTCAGGGCTTCATCATATGACCATGAGATCATGACCTGAGCTGAAACCAAGAGTCAGACGCTCAGCTAAATGAGCCACCCAGACCACCCCCATTATGGTTTTCTTAACATTTTATTTTCTCTAACTTGCCTTATTTTAAGAATACAGTATGTAATACATGTCACATACAAAATATGTGCTAATTGACTTTATGTCATCATTAAGGCTTCCAGTCAACATTAGCCCATTAAAGCTAGGTTTGGGGGGAGGCAAAAGTTATACACAGATATTCAACTGTGGAGGGGTCAGCACCCCTAACCCTTGCCTTGTTCTAGCATCCACTGCATTCATTTATGGGCATCATCACAAACAGAGCAGCTAATAATATCCACACTTTGCAGATGTGGAAACCAGCCTCAGATAGAAGAGTCCCATATTTTGTCTACATTTAGGGAGGACCAGATCACACGCACTCTTATGCCCAGACTTGGGTGGATTTATCCTCCTCCCAGTTATCAGAAAGAAACAGAGAAGATAAGCAACTGGCTCTGTTGGGTCTTACAGCAAAACCCAAACCAGAAGACTGGCCCCACATCACTATGACCAGTGCCCCTGTTGAGGGGAAATGACCAAGGGCCAAGAAGAGCCTGTGCAACCCATTTCCTCGTCTGTAAAATCGCATTCCTGATGACGGCCCAGAGATGCAGAGAGGGACGATGAAGTCATGGTCATGACATTGATTTCATGAGAACGATGCTTGTCTTCCCGTCCAAATTGAAATTATCAGTTATGGGTCCAGTTTCAGCTCTGCACCTCTCTTATCTGTCTCTGCAGGGCTTGGGGAAGTGCAAAATGCTCAAGGAAAATGCTGTTTCCAGAGTGTGATCTTAGGGAGCCAGTCTCTTCCGATCAGCATTGTTATCTGCCGTCTGTGATGGACCCTTTTGGCAGTCAGCTTATGGTGTTCTCAGGAAAACATCTTCAAATGCATTAAATAAAATTAATAGGATTACAAAAGAAGCCAATTATACTGAAATACAGTTATCACAATTCAAAACAAACCATTTTAAAAATATGAATATATGTGTTCTTTATTAATTTGTTAAATAACAAGATCAGGCAACATGTCTAGTAACTATCATAATGACAAAGTAGTGAACAGGGTAAATGCTATTTTGAGGAATTTGCTTCAAATATGCTGTGATACCAAAGTGCCTTTGATTTTTATTAATGACAAGGACTATTGTATTAATGACTATTAATGCTACTGTAGTCTGTCTACATTCATAATTGAAGGAAATGGTAAATGTTCAGTTAGAGCAGGGGTCAACAATCTGTTTTGTAAATGGCCGGAGAGTAAATATTTTTGATATTTCAAATTTGCAGAACTGACAGTCTTTTTCACAATTATTTGATCCTGCTGTTGTAAAAAGAAACAGCCACAGACAAAATGTAAAAGAATGGGTATGGCTGTATTCCAGTAAAATTTTCTGGAAACAGCCAGTGGGGCTGGATTTGTCCCATGGACTGTAATTTACCAGTGCCTAAATTGGAGGCCAGTGAAAATAAATAATTTTTCCCATCTAAGTTCATGGACTGACCTCTTGTCACATTCCTCAATGGGGAAGGGATCTATGGACCCTAGTTTAAGAGACCTTAAATGTTCATACAATAATTAAGCATCAAGTCAAATAAATTTAGGATATGTTGTAGACAAGCCACACTCACAGTGTACATGAGCATATTAAAGGCACTGAAAAGTCCTGCCTTAACTTTATACCTCTTTATTTAAGCTAGCTTTTCCTCACATGTGTGATTTTTTTTTTTTTTTTTCCTTTTGAGAAGCGTCTATGATCATTCCAGGAATCATACTTTGGAACTTATTATCTAAATCAATATCCTGTAACAAACACACACAACACCCATTTTATAGTTGAGGACCATGTTTATCCAGGTTCTACAGAGCCACAGACAGAACCAATTGTGAATATATGTGTGTGTTTGTATAAAGAGCTTTGTTTTAAAAAATTATTTGTGATTAAGAGGCTGGAAGGTCCAAAATCCACGGGAATTGCAGACAAGAGAGCAATTATGGAAAACAGTCTGCTTTGCTCAAAGTCCAATTTCAGTGTTAATCTCATCTAAAAACACCCTCACAGAAACATCCAGAATCATGTTTGACTACATATTGTGATACTGTGGCCCAGCCAGGTTGACACATAAAAATAACCTTTACGAAGACCCTGAGTCTGGAGGGAAAGTGACTCCTCCAAAGTCGCATGGTACTTAACGTCACACATATCACTAGAATTCAGGTTTCTTACCTCCAAGAATGTTGGAGGTTGGGATTTCATATTTCACAAGAGTGTGTTACATTGTTGGCCTGTGAGTGGTGATTCTGAGCTGTCTGGTAGAAGAGGCTGCTGGAGCGTTCTGCAGGTCTAGTGATATTCCTATAACTATTCTAGAAACTTGTTGTTATAGAGGAAAGTGGGCCTGGCTGTCACTTAGAGCTGGATTGTGGTTTGAGGATCATGGAAAGAACCTCCAGCCCTCCTGAGCTCGTCAGCCTGGCTCAGAGGTCTGGAATTGACCCCTTAATGGCTAATTCCTCTGAGCCTCTGCTAATACAGAGAGCGAGTGGGGGCATGCTAGCTGAGTGAATTAGTGAATTGTTAGTAGCCTGACATGAGCATACTCATTTATTATTAAGGAATAGTCTAACCTTTACAAATCACCTACTGGGCACCAGATGCAGTGTTAGATGCGTTAGTCAGTGAGCCTCCAGGCTGGGCTGGAAATAGTTCCATCTGTGGAACTTTAAACACTTTCTGAGGCTCCGTCCTCATGTCCACAGATTCTCATTTAATTGGCGTGGAGTAGGAACCTGGCTCTCACATGGTCTGAATTAAGTCTCGTTAATAGTTGGCCACTGACATCTTAGGGTGAGATTCTTAGCAGAGCCTCTCTGGCTCTGGTCCAGTGGCTCCTCAACCCAGGCTGCACAGTAGACTCACCAGGGGAGATGTCTTAGATCCTGATACCCAGATCACACCCCAGACCAAATACATCAGCATCTTTGGTGGTGGGACTCAAGCATCTGTATTATTATAAAGCCCCTCCAATGACAGTAACGTGTGGCCAAGTTTGGGAACCAGGGGTCTAACTCCTGGTTAGACCTGATGGATCCTCCGGAATCCATATTTTCAACGAACGCTGCAGTTCTTAAGAAAGGTGTACTTTGGGAGCCCTTGTTCTAGAGAAGGATTTCTTAAACTTCAATGCACACACATCACATGTCAATCTCATCAAAGTGCAGATTCTATTTCATGGGCCAGAAGGGGCCGAGATCCTGCGTTTCTACCAACGTCCCCATGATGCTGATGCTGCTGGTCTTCAAGCCACACTTTGCATAGATATCATTGCTAACTTAGGCCAGGGGTTGATCTTACCACTAACTTAGGGTCAGATACCCAGGAGTCCTGCATGTGGACCATGTTACCCTAGCTCCACTGGACTGTACCCCCCAGGTCTGGCTCAGGGGCTCAATTCCCTCACATCCAAAGAAACTGCCAACGATTCCAAATTTGGAAGGATATCGGGATTTTATCTCTATTTTTTGTATATTGATTTATCTTTGGTTTTTATCATTCCATTTGCAAGCAATTCATATGACATCTCTGAGTTGTAATTTTCTGGAGTACAAAAAGGGGAATTCTCTATTTACTTAGAGGCAGAGTGGAGCTGTGGAAATCTCATGGTCTTTGAGGACAGATGGTTTTGGGTGTAATTATGTCCTCCTGACTCATCTGAATTCCAGCTCTGTGGCCTTGAGTAAGTCTCCACCTGTCACAGAGGGATGTGACCCCCGTCCCTACAAGGGTGAAGGTTGAAGTGATGGTGAGACATTGAGTGGAAAATGGAGAGATGCAGAGGAGAGGGGTGGGAGCTGAAAGTAGAGGTAGGAACATCATCATAGGAAGCAAAAGGAACTTCGTCTGCCCTGGTTTCCAGAAAGAGAGATTCCAGCCCAGGCCAGCAGCCTGCCGGCTCCCGGAGGGATATTTCATCCAGCCCAGCTCACAGTGGGCAGGGCAGGGCTGGGGTTTCTGGGCCTGTCCTTTGGAGACTGTCAGCAGGGACTTTTCCAACTCCAACGTCTGAGTCTGCGAACTCACCCATCTGCTCATTTGGGCTCCTTCTCAGCAGGGCGCTCTTGCATGTGTTGACAAAAAAAAATCTTTTGACATGTAGAAGGTTAGTAATTTTTAGATTTCGTGAAAAGACGCTCAAAAATCTGTCTCCCCAGCCGGTCTTCCCTTCCCTCCTCCTCTATAGAGTCCTCCTTCGGATTAATTTGGCAGCCTCGTAGGTCCTCCTCCAAGACTTTTCAGGATTTACTTTGCAAACTTGGCCATCTAGCTCCCCTGTGTATCTGCAGTGCTCCTATAATCCACATCTTTTCCAGAGTTGAGCAAACACTGATAATAACCTTGGCTGGACAGATGTCGGAGTGGAAAGAAGACCGTAGTGGAAGGAGAACTAGATTTGGGTCAAGGATGTTGAGTTTGAATTTGCTGCTTAAAAGCTGTGTGACTTCAGATAAGTTGCTTAACATCTCTGAGTCCCAGTCTTTTTCATCTGTGAAAGGAGGCTGATGACATCTACCTTATAGGCTGTAAACTTAAAACGTAAAAATGTTGAGCATATTGCCTCACACACAGTAAGTTTCAATAAAGTTTTTTCCTTTCTCTTAAAAAGCATTATTCTTTTTTGACATCTTCAAGCCAGTTCTAGTGCATTTTCCCTTCACTTATAATGTGTATGCCTCGTTGATGTGGCATTTTTACTCTGTGCTAAGAAGACAAAGGTGAAGGCTCATTGCTTGAGTACCTACTCTGTTCCAGGTGCTGTGTGCACATAATGGCATCTTGGTCCCACAGAGTGGCTCGGAGCCAGGCATTGGCATCTGTGTCATTAACCCTGTTGGACAGACTCATGGGAGCTGAGTGATTTCCCACGGTTGCCCAGCTCCGAATGCAGAGTCAAGCCTGGTTCTGTCTGACTTTTTCTGGGGCACACGCTCTTTGCTACATTCACAATCCTGGGGGTGATGATGCCGACCATGGGGGGGTCATTGTGATGTTTCAGAAGAATGTAGGTGTGGCTGAGGCTCGGAGTAGGATAGAAATGCCTGGTGGAAATGAGCGGAGACACCCGTTTTGAGTCAATAGAAGGAAAGTTTGAAAAGTCATCGGGCCTGGAGGCAGAAAGGGCTGCCCTCTGAGGAGAAGTGGACTCCCCACCGGGGCAGGTGCTTAGCAGGAAGCCACCTGCCTGCAGCTCTGTTGGTGGCTCTGCTGCTCCTCCTCGTGTGACCTTTGCTGAGTCCCTTACACCTCAGCACCTCCGTGTCCTCTTCTGTAAAGGTGATAAAAGACACCTACCTGCTGGAGTGGCTGTGAGCTTGAAGTGAGATGGTCCACAAAAAGTGCCAAGAACTGTTTCTGACATGCAGTGAGATGCAATAAATGTAGCTGCTAGCAGTATTTCCATTTCTACAAACAAACCATAAAAAAGAAATATAAAGTTTATTTCTGGTTTTGCTCATTCGCCTAAAAAGCCCTTGAATCAAAGACCTATTATGTGTTTCCCCAGCCCCCGGCTGTTGTGTAGATGAGATGAGGTCATGCATACAAGTGCTCAGTGCAGTGGCAGGCACCTAGTAAGTTCTCGGCGAATTGTAGATGGTGGTGGTGGTGGTATTTTAGTTTTACTCTTTGGGTCTGGGAAGTGGTTCCGGGGGTGGGGGTGTGGTCGAGATGTCACCAGTGACAACCAGTGCACATGGAGACAGTCCCCTGTGAGGCCGTGCTGGGCCTGTAGGGTAGAACCTCACAGCACCTCCCACCTCCCAGAGGCTGGGTGGGGAAAACCCTGGCTGGGCTTACATCCCTCCCAGTGGCAGGTGCTAGCTTCTCTTTCCCCCGCAACGGGGTCTCACAGTGAAGTCACCGAGTTTGCTTTGATTTGATTTGGAAGGGTATGTAGTTATCTTCAAGTAGTAGCACTCACCCATTCACGTTTATAATGCTTTGTAGCTTAGAAAGCATTTCCCGAGCGCTCCTTTGTCTGTTTGTTGGCTTACTGATTCCACAGATATTTACTGAATAACTGCTACGTGTTAGGGATCCTGCAGGCCCTGAGGAAGCAAAGAAAAATTAGATCCTTACCCTGGCCACCACAAACTCCCTTCAAAGTGGTCTGATTATAATGAGATGACTCATGTCCTGAATCCACTTAAAACCTTCTAGTGACCCTCCTCCCTCTGCCAGTGAAACTTCCACCTGGAGCATTGTTTCTAGGGGCTCCTGGATATAATGCAAGCTTCATGACAGCAGAGAGGTGGTCCAAGTTGTTCTTTCTGTATCTCCCATGCCAGGAAGAGCTAGCCTTGCACATCATCAGGGCACAATACATGCTTGTTGGCATGTGTTATCAAGTTGCCCTTCCTTATCTTTACTTGGTCACTAAGTGTTTCACGGGGAACAGATCACGAATCACTGCAACACAGTTGCCAGGACCAGAATTTCTCAAAGCCTAGGATGTGGACAAACCTCTTGGGGAATTTGTTAAAATGAATAGCGCTGGGTCCCATCCTAGAATTCGAATTTAATTTGAGTGAGTAAATGAATGAATGAACCTTCTCTGAAACCTTTATAATGGAAAGGATATAGACCATTGCCTAGTCCAATGTCCGGCCAATCTTTTCTATAAAGAAATACTCTGTAAAAATATTCTTCTTTAAAAAATATTCTATTACAAACATTCTGGCAAATAGTTCTGTAAAACTATACATATATTAAATATTTCAGACGTAAGAGGGTCTCTGTTGCAATGACTCAGCTCTGACTTTATAGTGTGGAAGCAGGCATAGATGATACTTAAGTGAATGGATGTGGCTCTGTTTCAATAAAACTTTATTTACAATAACAGACAATGGCTTGACTTGGCCCCTAGGTTGTAGCTGCCAGTCCCTGGGTCCAAACCTCCTTATTTTACAAATGGGAAAATTGAGGCCCAGACTCAAAATCTTGCCCATGATCAGAGTTAAAAGGGAGGTGGTACAGGTTTCGCCTTCTGTTGCCCACAGTTCTTGGAAGGACAACCTCAGATGAGCATGTTTGGAAAATAAAATGTGCCCATTTCTGCAATGAAATGCTTGCAAGCAGGACTCCCCGCATATGGAGATTCTCTTTCAAGTAGCTCGAAACTATAGAGAATTCTTGACTTGGTATTTTTAGCAAAACGGCCTTTTCCCCACCATCAGTTTTCAATCTGGCAGTGTCAATATGCATCGCCAGAGTTTTAATTGAAACACCAAATTAAAGTTTTCTCTGATTACTTTAGCAAAGCTGAATACGAACGTCTGCTTAATTTTTTTTTTTTTTTTTAGAAAATCATAAAGCTTAGAAATCCTAGGGAAGCTATGGTGTTCAATAAGAAAGTTGGAAGGTTAGAGAAAGGGTCCTGTAGATAATGAGCCCCTTGGAAACTACCTGATAAAATTATTCACAGATTTATACAAAATTATCGGGGATGGTGATCCAACTGTAAATTCTCTGTTCGGATAGGTGTGGGCTGCAGAGAGAGACCCATCCTTATGCCTGATCCACACAACCTTGCTGTTGCCTGAAAGCGCAAAGACAGAAATCTCATCTAAGCAGTATTTTTGGAGTCCCTCTTCTGCATCAGGCCTTGCACTGGGTCTAGCTGTGATGCAGAGAGGACAGGAGTTAGAAGAGGACAGAAATTTGCGAGGGGCACCGAGATCAGGTGCCTTGTGTTCAAAAGGCTCACATTCTAGTGGGGAAGGGAAATTCTGTGAGTCCTCTAGGAGAATTCTAGCTGCTGGAACAAGGCTTTAACCTAAAGGATGGTTTCCATCTGATAAAAATCCCATTTGGCACCAGGGAGTAAGGGGTTGGTTGTTTCAACACTATGAGTAACAATAAATTAATGTTTAAAATGCAGTGTTTCTCAAAGTGTGGTTCTTAGACCATTTGCACGAGAAACACCGAGAGCTTGTCAAAACTACAATTTCCTGGGCTCCATCACCAGCTACTTTCATTAAGGAGGGTCAATAACCCTCCCAGGAGTGCTGATATACACTAACATTTAGGAATTGCTGATGCAGGCTGTAATCAGGGGTTAGGATTGACAAGCGTGTGAGATTTTGGAGAGAATTTCGGGCCCTGCTGAGGAGTTTAGACTTTGCTCTTTAGGCTGTCAAGAGGTTCTGAAGGTTTTGATCAGGAGAGTGACATGTTCAAAGTGTGGCTCTGAGAAGGTTGATCCGCCGGCTGTGAGTTAGAAAGCCACTGCACGCACCCAGGAAGAACATGCTAGGCATAAGCGTGGTCATACATGCAAAGAAGTTAGATGGTGCCCGGCACAGAGGAAGTGGGCGACACCATCCAGTTACAGTGTTTGCTTCTGAGCTGAGCTAATGGCAGTGAGAAGCAAAAGGAAGGAGTGTGGCTGAATTCCAGTAACAAAGACTGAACACAATCAGGGACCTTGCTTATGCAGGCTATTTCATTTCTTTGCTTGTGTCCCCAGTAGCCGATGACAGCCCCTTCTTCATATTCAGTAGAATTTGAAGTTGGCTCTTGGTATCAGGACTGCAGTCCACAGAAAGCATATCGGAGCTTCCTGAAGGATCTGAGCTGGTGACATCTGTGTGAAACCCACGGCTCCTCATTGTCCATCTGGCAGCTTTTGTTTCCTATAAAACTATCCATTTCCACCTGGACACAGCCTTTTCTTTTGCCTTTATTCGGAGTGTCCTTCTAGCAGCCAAACTATATAAACCTTCACATTTCGGATGCGTAACACAAAATTTCAAATATTAAGTACAGTGGGATGCTTTCCTCCGTTTGGTGACTCAGGGACTCAGGCACTTTTTATCCTGTAGCTCTGCCGTCCTTTAGAACAGACGTTCTCAAAGTGTGGTCTTGAACCAGCAGCCTCATCTGAGAGTTTGTCAGAAAGGCAAATTCTCAGGCTTCACCCTAGACCTACTGAATCAGGAACTCTGGGGGGTTCCTAGAAATCTGGGCTTTCACACACCCTCCAGGGGTTCTGAAGCAGCTCAAGTTTGAGAACCACTGCTCCAGCCCTCTTGAGCATTCCGCTTCCTGCCTGAAGGGGCAGGGTGGGGAGGCATGTATAGCAAGCTTGAAGCACGAGGTCCTAATGGGTATAGGTCACTTTCTGCCCACTCCATTGGCCACACCCACTGCAAGGCAGTCTGGGATTTGTAGTCTGAGCATCCAAAAGAATAAAAAACAGGTCGTGATGAAGACTTCTACAGCATGGTCCCTATTTTCCCATCCGTAAAACAGGCACAATCCTGCATGGTCACAGAGAGACTGTGAGGATTATTTGATAAAATGTGATCTCAGCTCCTGGCTCAGAAGAGATGCTCAGTAACTTTTCATCCCCTACCCATCTCGCCCCCGAGTCTCCAGGAAGGTCCAGAGATGATTGGTCTTCTTCCATCATTTATGCTACTTGGGAACTTCTCTGTTCTTCCTCTGTAAGGAACGCATCCAGAGAGATCCGTCCACCAATCACCTCAGTTAGCAAATGCTTTCACTCCATACATAAGGACTTTGAGGTAGCACTGAATGAGTTCCCACTATCTGAAAGGCAATTTAGATACACAGTACCATTTATTCCTACCTACACTTTGGGAGGTACAACATCTAACTCCCTTTTTTATAGAAGAGAGACCCGGGGCTCTGAGAGAGAAACTGCCTAGCAAAGGTCCCCAGCTGCTAAATGACAGTAGAGCTCCTGCCTGACTCTTTCTGGCCTACCTGGCTTGCCACCTCGGGGCTGGAGAACAGACAGGAAAATAAAGGGTGAAGCCTGAAGCCCAAGGAGCTCACAGTGTAGATGATGACAGCAGAGAGAGACAGAAAAAGACACTGACGTTAAAGGCATGTGCGTGTGTGTCTCCTCACCTTGTTCTAGGGAGGGAAAAAACAAAAACAAAACAATCCCAGAGATTTAAGGCAAACTGACTCACATGATACCATTAAAAAGCCAGATGAGCTAGGCTCTCTGTGAGCGTAGACACAGAGGTTGTGGAGGGCTCTGACGTCAGTCTGGATGTGTGTGTCACAGTTAAAATCTGCTGATGCAGTGTGTGACACACGAGCCTCAGTGAGAAAAGCCCCATCTCCATGGCAATTGGCTGTGCGTCTCAGACATTGTCTGGGGGTTAGGAAGGCCAGCTCAAGGCCCAGGAGAGGGCAGACCCTGTCAGAACAGTGAGGCCCAGGAGGAGTGCAAAGCCCCCTCACCCTTGCCCTGCAATTCAGTGTCCTGGGAGAGCCTGGAAATAACGGATCAACTTATTGCCAAGGAAATATCATTGTGCCATGAACACCCCTCTCTTGAGGTTCTCAGCATACTCGTTGACACCGGGTGGTCTGGCTTCACAAGCAAATATGAATTTCCTGTTTGGAAATACAGAGGGCCTGTTTCATCCACAGAAAAAGGATAAATGGCCAATAACATCCCCAAACTACCAGATTCAGTAGAAATTAGCTCAGTTTTCTTATTCTAGAACACCTTAACAATAGCTGTGATTCGCTGAGCATCTATTATGTGCTAGGCACTTTGCTGGACCCCAGACTTTCATTACTATCAGGCCTTTCAACAGTCCCACAATGTAGCTATTCCCATTTTACAGATGAGACAATTGTGACTCAGAGACGTTGAGTGCCATGCCCAAAGTCACACAGCTCACAAGCGTGGGTTCTTTTAGCCCCAAATGCCTCTGGCATTGAAGGTAATGGCCAGGAAAACCAGCCCCAGCCTGGAGGCATCCTTAGCAGCAACCTGCTAAGTCTGGGCCAGTAACCATGAGAGCAGTACATGGAAACTGGACCGCAGTGGAGACACAGAGTAGAGCAAGCAGCCTTAGACCAGTCTCTTTATGGGAAGCAGTCCAGCCCCAGGAGGTCAGTCCTTGGGAGAGCACACCAAGAACTGAGATTATTGCCTACACGTGGACGGGTTGCCAAGCAGATGCCAGGCCCAGGACCAATCTGTAAGAGCTGGACCAGCCCAGCCACATGGTCCTTGGTCACCATCTAAACTAGTGGTGACATCAGGACTAGAGCAGCAGGATGAAGGCGTGATGCCAGCCCAATCCTGCCTCAGTCGGAGACTGTTACAGGATGCAGGGTGTATTGGCTTTAGGGTCAGATCGATTAACCCCAGTTCTAACTCCTAGTTAGTGCAGATTCTGGGGCAAGTTACTCAGACCTCAGTACCTCAGGTTCCTGGACTAAACTGGGGACAATGATTGTACCCACTTACATGGTCATTGGCCGAATTAAACATGTCAGTTTGTTCAAAGGATTTAGCAGGTGATCTGTCACATGGTAAGAACTTAATAAATGGTGTTGGTATTTCAGTTAGGTTTCGGTTCCAATGTATAAAACATAAAGCCTAAATAACGAAACAGAGTTGTTTCTTTTTCCCTCATGTACATGAAGTCTGGAAATAGCCTGTCCGAGCCTGGTGTGGCAGCTCTGTGGTGTCAAAGGGGACCGGAAGCACCTTGTGTTTATGGCCTCCACCCTCCCTAGCATGCGTCTTCATCCTCAACAGCATGTCATGGTGCAAGGTGCATCTCCTGGATGCAGCCTGCTGGTGCTTGCCTCTTCCCTTTGTACACACTATTCCAATTGCTTGTAATGCTCTTCCCCCACCTAGCCATCCCGAACTCCTCATTTCAGAGGTCACTTCCCCACAGAAGCCCTCACTGACACCTCCACTGAGGACTCAGATCTATCATGCCACAGACCATACCAATTGGTCTACTTGTCCATCTCCTCACCTGGCTGTTCCAGGTAAGACAGTGAGCTCCTGGAATTCTGGAGCCTTTCCAGCTCCTCCATGAATCCACAGTCCCTAGCACATGGCTGCCATGGCAACAGTGTTCAGTAAATACAGGATGAGTGCAACTTTGAATGAATGAGGCAGGTCTTGACCACCACTCACCTCTACATTTCCCCAGCATGGGCATACTCGAGAGACATGTGTTGTCAGAGAGATTGAATTGCCATTGGGTTCTGGATTCCCCAGTGGAGAATTTGGAGTAGTTGCTCTGTTATATTGATTATGTATGCTTTAACTTCTTTAATGGTGATGCAATATTTGGGTTTTTTTTAATAATTACCTTCGGGAGCAAATATTTTAAAATTTTAATAAATTAGGAGCCCTGACTGGTTCAGTCTGAAGAGCACACGACTCTTGATCTTGGGGTTGTACGTCCGAGCCCCACATTTGGTGTAGAGATTATAAAAAAACTTTAAAAAAATTTTAATGAATTAATTATTTCTAATGTTCAAAAAAACATGAAGACTCACCACCCAACTTGAGAAATAAAATACTACAAATATGGAAGTAGAAGCCCCTTGTGTATCCCCTCTTTCCACAGGTTATGATCCCTTTGCCGAGGTACCTACTATTGCAGATACAGAGGTTATAATACACATGAATTTGCTATGCAGGGCCAAGGTGAGGGGAAGGTGAGTGTGGACCAGTCATGAGCAAGTGCACGGTCAGATCCTGTCATTTAAACACGGATTTTTTACATTAATTGTGACTTTTTAAATATTGCATTGAATATCTTGCTTGCTGAGATTTTGGGCATCTCCTTAAATTGGTTCTTGTAACAGCTTTATTGAGATCAAATTCACATACTATACAGTTTACCCATTTAAAATATATAGTTCAGTGGTTTCTGGTACGTTCATGGAGTTGTGCAACTGTCATCAAAATGAAATCTAGAACATTTTATCACCCCCAAGGGAAACCTTATAGCCATTAGCAGCCATTCTTCATTCTTCCTTCTCCCCTGACCCTGGTAGCCACTAATCTCCTTCTCTCTCTGTAGATTTGCTTGTTCTGGACATTTCATATTTCCCAGACATACACCAGTGTCTGGCTCCTTTCACTTATTATTTCCAAGATTCATCCACATTGTAGCATGTGCCAGTATGTCCTCCCTTGTCATTGCCACAGAAGATTCCACTGTATGGGGAGACCACATTCTGTTCATTCACTTGTCGGTTGATGGACATCTGGGTTGTATCCACTTTTTGGCAGTTGTGAGTCATGCTGCTGTGACAGTGTGTGCATGAGAAGAGTGTCTCACTCCCTTAACCCTAGTCCCCGCCCTGATTCTCCCTGTGAAGAGCTTTATTGTATGGCTGAGGTGCAAACCAGTAGAGCAGCCTAGGGTCCCCAACCCTGGTGTCAACATGGCATCCAGCAACTGTGCAAATGAAGTCTGGAAACAGGGAGCTACACAGCTTTGACCCCCACTCCCTGGGCCCCCCAAAACTATCATCACTCTCCTGTTCTCCCAGGTGCACCTGCTCCTGCAGCTGGGGCCCTACTGTGCCTGCCACTCACCTCTTCCAAAGAAGGTGGAGGGAAGACTGCGCATTGCCCTTCTCTTCCAAGCTTCAAAGCATCCTCCACCATTTGAGAAGCCCACTGCAGAGCGGAGGATGAGGATATGGGCCAGTTACAGAGCCAAAGAATGCCTGCAGGGGCATGGGCTGCACATGGGGCGGGTTGTGCAGGGCCATTTAGCAAAGCAGAGCCTGCTGGGGGTGGGGGGGCAGGGTGGCCGTGATTGGGGCAGAGAGGCAGGTGCATGTGAGGGGGCTGTATTAGGAAGCATGAGTATAAGAAGGAGGAGGCACCTCAGTCTTCAGGGAGAAAACCAGTACATCAACATGGATTGATGACTTTAGGACCCACCTCACCACACCCCCTACTTTTCTCAACCCACTCCTAAATTTTAGGGCTATTGGGAATGTTGAGTTGGTATGAGTTTGGTATGTTCTAGCAGTAGGTAGTGGTGATGGTTGCCCATCTTTGTGAATTTACTACAACCCAACGAATTGTACACTTTAGAAAGTGATGTTTATGGTATGTGAATTAGGTCTCAGTAATAAAAGAATGAAAGAATGAAGAATGAATGAACGGGAAGATGAAATATGATTGGATGGACAGATAATGGGTGGATGGATGGGTGGATAATTGATGGATGAAGAGTTGGATGATTCAAAGCAGAAATGGACTCTTGAAGAACTATGGAGGCTCTAAGCACGTAACATTTGATTTTAGCTGCTGCTTTACAAGGATGAGAATTAGATGGAGAGCATTTCATGGTGAGAAGCAAGAAAGTCTTATGGATTAAATGTCTTCCTCATTCTTAGAAGCCATTTTCCAGATAGTGCTACCCCAACCACTCACTCCCAAGCATTTTTTTATTCCCTCACAGACACTTACCCCCTTTCCCTTTTATCTGGCCAAATTATTCTCCATAGCACGTACCAAATCTGATATAATATGCATTTATTGCTTATTTTTTAATTGCCTATATTCCCACTGGAGTGTAAGCTCCTTGAAAGGAGAGAATGTTTTCCTGCTCTGTTCTTGGATATATAGATGTATCCATAGCTCATAGAACATAGAACATCTTCAATCAATAATTAAGTGAATGAATAAATTTCCTTATTCCTTGTGGTAAAGGAGGACACAGCTCTTCTATCCCTCAGTTCAGACAGAAAAGAATAAATAGAACCTACTATGCATTTTGAGCAACTTTCTCATTATATTTGGAATTGACATGTGTAATTGGAGAAGAAAATTGGGAAGACAGGTCAAATTGGAGCCCGATGGTCTCAACTTGTCAATTTCTGCAAAAACACAGCTGGAAGTTTGCTAGGGATTGCATTGAGTCTATAGATCCATTTGGGGAGTATTTTTCTCTTAACAATATTAAGTCTACTCCATGAACACAGATGTCTTAACATTTACTTAAATTTTAAAAAATAATTGCAAAAAATTTCAACAGTGTGTTGTAGTTTACAGTGCACAAGTGTTGCACTTTTTTTGTTAAATGTATTCCTAATTAATTTATCCTTTTTTATGCCATTTTAAATTGTGTTCTCAATTTAATTTTCAGATTGTTCATTGATTTTGTGAATAAAAATATAATTGATATTTGCATATTGTTGTGTATCCTGTGACTTTGCTGAACTCATTTGTGAGTTCTAATAGTTTTTTAGTGGATTTCTTGGAATTTTCTATATACAAGGTTATGTCATTTGCAAACAAAGATAGCTTTATTCTTCCTTTCCAATTCAGATGCTTTTTATTTCTTTTTCTCACCTAAATACCCTGGGTAGAACCTCCAGTACAATGTTGATAGGAGTGAGACATACTTATCTTGTTCCTGATTTGGGGAAGGAAGCTGTCATCTTTTACCATATATTAAGTATGATGTTAGCTGTAGGTTTGCAGGTGCCTTTTATCAGATTCTATTCTTTTTTTTTTTTTAAGTAGACTCCACACCCAGCGTGGAGCCCAGTGCAGGGCTTGAATTCATTACCCTGAGATCCAAACCTGAGCTGAGATCAAGAGTTGGATGCTTAGCTGACTGAGCCACCGGGATCTATTCTAGAATCTATCAGATTCTATTCTAATTTGTTGAGTGTTTTTGGTTTTTTTTTTTTTTTCATGAAAGGTGTTAGATTTTGTCAAATGGTTTTACTGTGTTTACTGAGATGATCATGTGTTTCTTTTGTCCTTTATTTTATTAATATGGTGTATTCCATTGACTGATTACATATGTGGAACCAAATTTGTGTTACTGGGATAAATCACACTAGGTCATAACATGTGATTTTTTTTTTTTTTTCACTTGTTACTGGATTCAGTCTGCCAGTGTTTTTTTGAGGTATTTTGCATCTGTGTTGATAATAGATACTGGTCTGTGGTTTTCATGTGATGTCTTTACCTGTTTTGGGTATCAGGGTAATAGAATAAGTTAGTAAGAGTTCTCTCCTCTTCTGTTTGTTATAAGAGTTTATGAAGTATTGGTGTTTATTCTTTTTAAATGTTTGGTAAAAATCACCAGTGAAGACATCTGGTCCTGGACCTTTTTGTTGAGGGAGGATGTTGCATGGTTAGTTATTCAGTCTCTTTACCTGTTAACATCTATTCAGATTTTCTACTTTTTCTTGAATCAGTTTTGATAGTCTGTGTTTTTCTAGGAACTTGTCTATTTCATCTGTGTTATCTAATTTGTTGGCATACAATCATTCAGAGCATTTTTTTTTTAATCTTAATCCTTTTCATTTCAGTAGGGTCAGTAGTGATGTTTTCTCTTTCAGTCCTAATTTTCGTAACTTGAGACATCTTTTTTCCTTTGTCATCCTAGCTAAAGGCTTAACAATTTTGTTGATATTTTTGGAATCTCAACTTTTGGCTTTGGTGATTTTTCTCTATTGTTTTTTTATAGTCTATTTCATCATTTTTGCTTTAGTCATTATTTTCTTCTTTCTGTCTCTTTGAGGGTTCACTTGCTATTATTTTTCTAGTTTCTCAAGGCAGAAGGTTAGGTTATTTGAGATCTTTCTTTTTTAATATAACCATTTACAACTATAAATTTAAATCTAAGCACCAATTTTGCTGCATCCCATAAGTTTTTATATGTCATGGCTTTGTTTGTTAATTTTGAAGTAATTTCTAATCTTCCTTGTGCTTTCTTCTTTGGCTCCTTGATTAGTTAAGAGAGTGTTGTTTAATTTCCATGTATTTAGAAATTTCCCAAATTTCTTTGTTATTATTAACTTTGTTCCATTATGGTTGAACATATTTTGTATGATTTTAGTCCCTTTAAATATTTTGAAATTTGTTCTATGGCCTAGCATATAGTGATCCTAGAGAATGTTCCACATGCACTTGAGAAGAATATGCATTCTGCTTTTCTTGGATGGAATGTTCTATAAATGTCTTTTGGATTTATTTGGTTTATACTGTTGTTTGCATCTTCTGTTTTGTTTTTGATCTCCTGTCTATTTGATCTATCCATTATTGAACGTGGAGTATAAAAATCTCCAGTGATTTTTGTTGACTTATTTCTCCTTTCAGTTCTGTCTTTTTTGTTTCATGTATTTTGAGCCCTGTTTTAGTTGAATATATGTTTATAATTGTTACATCTTTTGATGGATTAACACTTTTATCATTATAAAATGTTCTTTTTTGTATGCAGTAACAATTTTTGTCTTCAAGTCTATTGTCTGACATTAAGATAACTCTCTAGCTCTGTTTTGGTTACTGTTTGCATGGTACATCTTTTTCTTTTATTTTTTTTTAACCTTTATGCCTTTAAAGGTAAGTGTGTATCTTGTAGAGAGCATATGCTCTATCTTAACTTTTTTAAATCCATTCTTCCTGACTCTACTTTTTGATTGCAATGTTCAAACCATTTACGTTTAATGTAATTACTAAAACTGTAGGATTTACATCTGCCATTTTGCTCTTTGGTTTCTATATGTCTAATATCTTTCTTATTCCTGTATTCTTCAGTTGCTGTTTATTTTTGTGTTAGATATTTTTTAGTGTACTATTTTTAATTCCTTTGTCTCTTTTAATATATTTTTCAGCATTTTCTTAATGGTTGCCTTAAGAATTAAAATAACTTCTTAATTTATAATAATCCAATTCCGATTAATACCAACTTAACTTCAATGGTTTTAAAAAACTTTGCTCCATTCTTTCTCCCCTCCTTTGTGCTACTATTGACATACAAATTACATCTCAATACTTTGAATGCCCATGAACACAGATTTAGAATTATTGCTTTCTACATTATCTTTTATGTCTTTTAAATCAGAGAAAAAAGCTACAAATAAAAAAATACATTTGTAAAGTTTTTTATCTTTAACCTATGTAGTTATCTTTACTGCTGTTGTTATTTTTTCATGTGGATTTGAAGTACTACTGTCTAATGTTCTTTCATTTCAGTTTGAAAAACTTTTAGCATTTCTTGTAGGCCAGGACTACTAGCAACAAATTCAGTTTTTGTTTATCTGGGTTGTCTTAATTTCTCTTTTATTTGTGAAGACAGTTTTGCTGAATCTAGAATTCTTGGTTGACAATATTTTTCTTCTAGCACTTTAAATATTCCATTTCACTCTGCTGGCCTCAATGGCTTCTGATGAGAAATCAGCTGTGATTCTTACTGAGGATCAATTTTGCATGATGAGTTGCTTCTCTTGTGAAGCTTTCAAAATTCTGTCTTTGTCTTGGGCTGTTGAAAGTTTGATTATGAGATGTCTAGATATGATTTGCTGAGTTTATCAAGTTTGGACTTCATTAAGCTTCTTAGATGTGTAGATAAATATTTTTCATCAAATTTGGGACGTTTTCAGCCATATTTACTCAAATATATTTTTCTGCCCTTTTCTCTCTGTCTTCTCTAGGACTTCCATTATGCATACATTGGTACACTTAATGGTGTCCTGAAGATCTCTGAGGTCTATTCATTTTTCCTCATTTTTCTTTCCTTTCTGTTCCTCAGACTGAATAATGTCAATTGACCTATCTCCAAGTTGGCTTATTCTTTCTCAGATTTGATGTGGAGTCCTAGTGACTATTTCATTTCACTTTTTGTCCTTTTCTGTTTTTTTCTTTTATATATACACACATATATGTACTACCTCTTTATTGATATTCTCTATTTGGCAAGACATTATTTTCAAACTTTCGTTTAGTTCTTTATACATGGTTTCTATCAGTTCTTTGATCATTTAAAATAACAGACTTAACATCTTTGTCTAGTAAGTCTTATAGTGAGGCTTCCTCAGGGACAATTTCTACTTTTTTTTTCCCTGTATATGAGCAATACTTTCTTTTTTCTTTGCATAGCTCATGACTCATATTTTTTATTGGAAACTGGACATTTTAAGTAATAGAATGTGTCAACTCTAGAAATCAGATATCCCCAGGGTTTCTTGTTGCTGCTGGTGTTTATTTGTTCAGTGAGTTTCCTGAATTAGTTCTGTAAAATCTGTATTCTTTTTCATGTATGAACATTAGCTGAGTCAAAAACTAGTGATTGGGCAGGGATTTCCTTAAATTCATGGGGCCAGTAAATTCTCCCTGTCTTTGATGAGGGATTCTGTGCCTGCTGGGTCATGCCTTCGATGCCCAGGCAGGCAGTTTATAATTCCACCTTAGCTTTCACTTCCTGCTTGTGCAGAGCCTCATAATTAACTAGAAGTGAGAGTTTAGGGCCTTCTCAGGTCTTTTCCTGGGCATGCACAGAGCCCTGGGCATGTTCCCAGCCCTAAACATGTGATTGGTCTTCAACATTTGCAGGAATATGCACGAGCCCTTATAGCTCAGATTTTTCCTTTAAGGTTTTTAGTTACATTATTGTTTTCCCCAACTCAATCAGCTGCAGTGTTTAACAATTTCTACAGATTGTTTTCAACAAAATACTCTTTGGCAAAAACTGTTTTCACTGTTCAAGTCCTGAGTTAGGTCAAATTAGACAAGCTCTGCAAGTGGGATTTTTCAGGGAACTACCAGACAGATCAAGTAATGACAACTATCTGGGAATTGGGCTTTGGAGGTTCTGCAACCCCATTCTGTCCCCTCCAGAGGCTACTAGACTGCTGGTTTTCACTTTGATTTGTGAGGCTATTGGTGTCTAAGGCTATCATGGGGCTGGGGAGGGGGAAATGGGACTAAAGCATGTTAAAATGCAACAAGGCTTGCTATTTCTACCGGGATTCAGCTGTTTTTCTTGAATAAATACTCCCAGATGGTTTTAAGTCTTTGGTTAATTTCCATAGTTCTTTTTATTTTATTTTATTTTTATTTTTATTTTTAAAGATTTTATTTATTTATTTGACAGAGAGAGAGATAGTGAGAGCAGGAACACAAGCAGGGGGAGTTGGAGAGGGAGAAGCAGGCTTCCCACCAAGCAGGGAGCCCGATGTGGGACTTGATCCCAGGGCCCTGGGATCACGACCTGAGCCGAAGGCAGATGCTTAACGACTGAGCCACCCAGGCGCCCAATTTCCAGAGTTCTGAAAGAGTTGATTTTAGTGTTCACTGCTTTTATGGAGGAGAAGACTTTAGGAGAACTTTAGGAGGTTCTTATTTTGCCATTCCTTAATGGTCTTTTCCATTCATTTATTCTTAAAATCTTCACTTCTAGCTTTTGGGAATGCAAAGAGAAGTAATATGTATTTCTTGCCCTCAGAGAGCTCACAGACACATGTAATGAAAATATGATGTGACAAAGGCATTAATAGAAGTATATCCTGTGATGATATATCCAGTAGTTGTGTGGTCATGATAGCATCCTCAGGAGAGAGGCTAGTATATCTCACTATGCATTGTCTGTATTCCTAATTTGTCTATACAAGTTTTTTTTTTTAATTGTTAATTTGTTCCTTACATGTCCCTGTAATTTCTGTATTTCTTGGTTACCAGTCATTTGCTTAAAATGGAGTGCATCTACTCATCACCAAGCAGTGGAGAGGGAGGTCATCTGTTCTTCTGTTCATTCTGTCCCTTTCCCTTATTGCTATAGCTGCACTTCTCACATGTTAATGGGCACAGGAATCTGATTAAAATGCGGATTCTGATTCAGTAGGTCTTGGGTGCCTCCTGAGAGTCTGCATTTTGACCACTTCTCAGGTAATGCCGATCTGTGGACCAAGAGTCAAAAGATTTAGCAGTTTTGGCCTTTCGAAGCCCTCCCTCTACATCTTCTTGATAGAAAATAGCTCCCATCTGCTTTCTCCACCTGGGCTATTTATGCACATGAACCTTAGAATGTAGGTCACAGAAGAAGCCTGTGGGATTTTCTTCGGTGCTCCAAGTGGAAAAGAAGTTCATCTTCTACTGTGAATTCTTGTAAGGTTCTGCCCAAAGGCCAGGAATAGATGGAGGGAATTTCCAGGTCATTGTAAAATCAATCATGGTTGGATTCTCTGAGTGTTGTGCATTATCAGTCCTGGTAAAGGGAAAACAGGAGAAAGCTGAATGGTTACAAAACATGCCAGGTGGCTCTTACACATCTTTTCTCTAAGCCCACTGAGGGAAGGAGAGAAGAGAAAAGGTGCGTAAAACAGAAGGGGAGGCAGAAGGAGAATGCAAACATATAGACTTGAGGGCCACTCTGTCTCAGAAGCTGTAGGAAGGCATATTGCTTCTGGAATCACTCAACCTAAAGGAGCTTACTTTTATTGGTGACATGACTTCAGGCCTATTTCTTCTGTGCCTCAGTTTCTTGTTTTGTACAATGGGGATAACATCATTACCTGCATAAACTACCTGTCACACGGTAGGTGTTTAGTGATGTTAGTTCTTGTTTTTATTGCTAGGCACTTTGCTAGGCCCTTGCCATCCATGATGCCACTAAACATTTCTAACTCTTTGAGGAGGAATTGTGGTCCCAGTTTATAGACTAGGTCATGAAAACCCAGAGAGGGTGATCTGTCTGAGGCTGGCAGCTGGAATCAGAGCCAGAAGCCGTGCCCACATCTAACTTCCAAGTCTTGTGTCTACTTCTTTGGGAGCAAACCCCTCACTATGCTAGAATGCAAGCTTTGGAGGAGTCTCCCCGCACAGCTCAGTGTCTGGCACACAGCACACCCTCCATCACTATGTGCTCTTGCTTGAACAGATGAGTGGGCAAATTCTGGAAAGAGCAGTGTAGAAGCTTTTGTGACATCTTTGTCTGAAGAAGTGAAAAGGTGCTTTTCCAGGCAGTTTAAATATTCGACTGATGAGGAGGGCAAAATGGATTGGCTGGAGTCTTAAAAAACAGTGACAAAGACAAAAGCAAGAGGGCGGTGTTTCACCTGGAGCAGCGTCACTTTCTAAGTGCCAATGACCTGTGAGTAAAAGCCCTTAGGATCTGTCAGATGGGGACATCCTCAGGGACCTCGAGGTGGACAGCAGATGAGGCCAACTGGGATCCTGTGTGGTAGACATGGTCCTTTCCATCAGGAATAAGAAACAGTTTGTGCAGCTCACCTCCACACCATTCAGTGACGGTAGATTTTTGGAGGGCAGTACAAATTCACATCATACTGATCTTGTCTGTCCGGGCATTGACTTTAGAATATCTGGAGCCGTTGATAAACTGCACTTGACCAAATCCTCCTTCGATAAAGTTTCCTTCTGCCAAAATGTTGGTAGCTAGTGGGTAGGGATGAGTTTGAGGTCACCTCCTGGAGTATGCTAAGGGCAGATGTTTGTTGCATGTTGCCAGGTAGGAGCAGCTGGTGGAAGGGATGCCCTGATCTGGGGGAGAGCCAGTGCCCTTCTGGGAGATCACAAGTGTCCCAAAGGGCCTGGGCCGAACTCAAGGTCCACCCACTCCTCTTGGAGATAGCGAGATGGTCTGTGAATGGGCCAAATGTCTCCTCAGAGATTGCTTTTATAATCTGTTCACATTCATATGCAGCTAGGCCATTGAGGCCCTCAGTCTTCTACTCCTTATTTTAAGGTAGGTGTCGTCCTATTTAAACCCGCCTCGGAAAGTTAGGGCTTTATGAAGTATTTTCAAATATATTATGTCCCCCCTATATGAAATGATAACCACAGGCTGTTTGCTATGTACTTAACTTAAGCCTAAACACATGTCCTATTCACAGACATGATTCCACAGGGTCGGCCTGTCTGTTCTTCTTCATTAAAGAATTGCTGAAGATCTTTCTAGCCAGGCGGAGTCCAGGGGCTCAGATGGTGTTGTCAGGACTCTCTGTTTCTCGGCTAGGCTTTTCTCCATGTGGATGCCGTTCTCTGTCAGATTGTCCCCTCCTAGAGGCAAGACTGCACCCGGCCTGCTCCAGGAATGATGTCCCAGCAGTGAGCCATCCCAGCAGAGAGATCCCTCTCTTCCTGTAGTTCCAGCAAACATCCGTCCTGCATTGCCCCTGACTGAGCTAACTTGTAGTCACCAATCACTGTGGCAGGATGGGGAGGGAATCTGCTGTTTGCTGGGATCTGGGACCTGTGCCTACCCCTGGTGAGTGGGGAGGGGAAGCCCCATGTGAATCGCACAGAATGAGTGTATGGGAGTGGAAGGATAGGTAAAGAATATTGGGGCACCCTTATTAGAAGAAAATCCCCAACAAATGTTGGAATATGAGCTGTCCCTTCACTTTGCCCATTGTGTTGGATTGAGTTCTAAGAGAGGCAGAGAGGGTCATCAGCTCCCCCTAGAGGCCAATCCGAAGGACTCCAGGCTCTAGCCACTTCCTGGTTTTTAATCTGGGAGGTGAAGGTTGGAGAATGAACAAGAATGGGATTGACAGTGTTCTCTTTTTCCAAGTAAACACATAAATAAGCATATGAGTATATATATGTATTAGATATTCATGAGTATATAAGCATATTCACATGCTTATTTATGTGCTTACTTGGCAAAAGAACACTGTCAGTCCCATGTTATATCTATATCTATATATGGAGTTTATAGATTGCAGAGGGCTGTGGACCAGCTTTGGGGAGCCAGCTTTGGGGAGCCACTCCACTCTAAAGGTAGATTCTGGTATCAGAAGAGCAGAAACGCTGCCACGTATGGGCTGGGTAGCCTTCGGTGAATTGTTTAATGTCTCTGTCCATCCCTGTGGACAGGGATCATGCTAGTACCTACTGCTAGGGTTTGGGTTAGGATAAAAGAGTTAATGTCTGTGAAGTTCTTACACCAGTGCCTGGCACCTGCTAAGTGGTATACTACTGTTATTTTCATTCTTCCCTCCTTGTTCCAAACGATCATGCTGAATGGAACATTCTCAGCCTTTAATGGGCATTTCCCTTGCCTGTGTGGCAAACCAGGCATTAGGGTGGCTAATGTGAGTTAACACAAGGTTGTGCTATGGATTTGGACTTCACCTTAGCTGGGGAGCCCTGGTGAAGTCACTCAGACTCTTTGAACCTCATTTTCTCTTCTGTCCAAACAAAACATAAAGCGTACACAGTTTAATCTCGTTTTATTTGGCGGGTAAAATAAGATAGAGGAGAGGAAATGTATATACATGGAAAAGGTTAAAATTCTGTTGGAGTTCATAGAGAACCTGAATTCTCCAGGAGATTGCAGCTAGGGGAAAAGGTAGGTAAGGAGAAGACTACAGAACAATGTATGTAATAAGAGCCACAACCAGTGATAAGAGTCTAATGGCAATTACTATTACAATGACTATAATTTCTTAGGCAGTGTCTACTGGCACATACTTTATAAACATCTCATTACCTACATGAACTTTATGAGATAGGTGCCCATATTCTTTCTCTTTTCTAAATTACAAAAGTGAAACTCAGAGTTTAAAGCACACGCACAGAGTGGTACCCATGTTTCGCCTAGTGCTTAGAGCCCCTGCAGTCTACTTCTCCAAGGTGCTGAGTGCTTTCTGGGGGAGGTAATGTTTGGGCTGAGAGCTGGGGGCTCAGCAGAGTTGGTTAGGAAAGACAGAGGTAAAGGACGACCTTCCTGGAAGGGACAGCTTGAATAAAGGCAGGGAAGTGAAAGAGAACACACTGTCTCAACTCTGAAATGGAACACCCCATTAAATAATCTGATGTAATGCCCTGCTGTGGATAATGCACAGACTGTAACAATGTATCAAATACTTCCAACTTCTAGGGGGAGAGAGAACAAATGAACAAGGGGCAGTATCAGGGCAGGGATCGGGCTTGCCTAAGCAAAGAAATTTCTCCCCTCTTGCTAAATAATGATTTAAAGTGTTTATATTTCCAACTTCACGACTGCTTCATAAAAGAAACCAACACCCCAGCAATACCCAGATGATGGGATGCTAAAGCAGCACATTTCTCTGCAAACCTCCTATTTCTGTTAACTTTATAGCTTCTTCATAAATTTGCTGCCTTGGCATTTTTTTCTCCCACGTTCCTTCTCTCCCGTAGTGAAATGGTTTATTGGAAATATCCCATTTGGCTATTTTGAAGCAATGATTTATTTATTTCCTGGTTTTATTTAAATCGCCTTTGCCTGTGCCCAAAGGGCTCTGGGCATTTGCACAGAAATTGAAAAATGGGACAGGCAGTCTGTTTACTGTAAGCAGCTGGGCTCCCCTAAAATAACTGAGGGCCCCCAGCCATGTCCCATGTGGAAAACTGCCCATGCTCTGATTCCTCAAGGTCAGTGGATTGAGAAGAAAAAATCAAGAAAGCCTTCTCATTTCCATGTCTGGATTATGGAGTGATCCTTTGATTTTTCTCTTCATTCATTCATTCATTCATTCACTCATTCATTTCTTCATCCATTCACCAACTACTCATTGAGCATTTCATATGTAACTGATACTCTACTATGTTAAGAGGCTACTGAGGTAAATAAGATTTAGACCCTATTCCCAAGGGGGAATACTGTGCAGCAGTTAGAAAGAATGAGGAAGTCTGCATGTCCTAATATGCTTATGTACCTGAGATGCTGAATAGGGAGATGATACATTGAGTATGATACAGGTATGTCAGTGATATTTATAAACCAATGTCACTTTGATGATTAATTTGGAAAACAACTGGCAGAAGCAACTGTTATTTTCTTGGTGGGTATGAAGACGGGTGGTTTAAAGACTCCAGACTTTGTTAACCATATCTGTTGTTTTAAAATCCCTAAGTATATTTCACTTACATATTAGGAGTTCAATTGCTAAATGTAACATTAGATGGTCATATAGGCTACAGACATAAAAGGAGAGAGTTTGAGGAAGAAGGGAGGATTTTCTGTAGGAGAGCACATCTGAATAGGGCTCTGATGAATGGATAGTTTTCTGGAATTATGATCCTAAACAACACGCTTACAAAGAGGAAGAAACTGCAGGAACTGGCATGAGAAATGCAGGCACAGATTAGATCCGGCAGGTGCAGGGGCACCTACATGGAAAGGGGGGTTAACGTTAGGTCTTTGAATAGGAGTTGAATCCATCTCAACTTTCCGAAGTCCCTGCACAGCCCCTGAGATCTGGTCAGTTCCAGTTTTGGCACAGATATGGTAAACTGAGTCAGAATAACTCAGGAGGAACTTAAATAGATCTCATTCTGCGTGAAAGTCCTCATTCTGAGTGTTTCCTGTCTATCATCCCATCGAACCCTCACAACTGCCCTGTGACCAAGTACCCTAGCAATACTCCCATTTTGCAGATGAGGAAACTAAAGGATGGACCACACATGAAACCTTCAAGGAGGAAGCTCAGTTCTTTCCCGAGGCTTTTGATATGGACAGATATGACTTATAGCTTGAGATGACACCTTACATCCCTTAGGAGATGTGACAAGACCATTCAAGATGCTAAAAAATGCATAGTGTCCTTGCAATGATTAAATAAATGCATAAAAGAAATGCCAACAGAAAAGATGCCAATGGGATAGGGTCGTGGGATGTGGCTAGTTTTTTCATCTTTCCTTTTCATTGGTTCACTTCAGTGCTGTGGTCACGATACTTTTACAATAAAAGCCATGCTTCCATAAATAATGAAAAGATGTTTACCTCAAGGCTCCAGAGTTGCAGATAAACAATGACGGCATGACACAGGCAGGAATGAGAGTGGCTTCTGCGCAGCCTGGAGGAGGGAGCAGAGGACGTTGAGCTCATTTCTAGGCAGTGGGACTTGAATTCAGGATCCTCACACTAGACCTCAGTCTCCTGTGTGCACAGTGAGGGGCCGGGTCCGTGTTCTCCCAAACATGGATTTTGTCCATGAGATGTTTTTAAAAAAGTAAATGGAGAGACAGGATGCTAGATAACATGGAATCACATTGTATAAGAATGTTCACCCTATTGTTCTTTCGATCTTTCTGGTTAAAAGGAGAAAGTCTCGTTTTGGTGACAGTATATGTTTAACCCTTCTCTATCCCTTACTCGTTACCTTTACTTCTCCCTGCCTCTCCCCATTTTTCTTCCTCCTTCCTTCTTTCCTTCCTCTCTTTCTCTCTTTCTTTCTTAAACAAACAAAAAAAAGAGACTCCCTGGCCTCAGAACATTCACCAGGCAACAGTATCTGGTTATAATTCAGTCATAATCTTTTTTTTCCATTGCACTTACTTCTAGTTTCCTCCTATTTATAGCAAGTAATAATATAGTTTCCTTTTTAAAATAAATGTTAAAAATTCAAGCTCAAGAAAAATAAGGAGTTGATGGTACAGGTGAAATAAATATGGAGAAGTCATCAGTAAAGCTTGAGAACCCTGCTCTGGCTGCTGTCTCTGGTTCTGTCCAGTCCTGAGATTCTGGGGGTAGTGGAGGACCAAGGACCTCGGTCCCTCATCAGTCACTCGTTGGCGTTTGAATCTGCACAGTGACATCCAGGACATCTGCTTTCCTTTCAGCAGCTGGCCTCCCAAGGCTCAGCTAATGCTTCTTGCCACTGATTTCCCCTCAGATTCTCAGTAAAGGATGGGCACACATGCACAGTTCAATAATAGTAAGACCTAAATTGTGGAGTCAATATATTAGCCTAAGAGCGTAGAATCTGGATACAAGGATAATTGCTGGGCATTTCTACCCTTACAGGTTCATTAGTGAAGGGAAGAAATAAAGGGAAATGAACAGTTATTGAGCACTTACTGTGTACTTTGAACCATTAGCAACTTTATCTTGTTATGAAATTGAGGCTCAGGGAGATTAAGTAATTTACCCAGGGACACACAGCTATTAAGATAGGAATCAGGATCTGACACCAAATTTGACTCCAAGGTAACTGCTGTTTCCCTGAAGCAACTTTTGTCTTACTTGATGAGGATTCCAATACACATGGGCCAGAAAAGGATTCACTTTTTACTTACTCCTTTTTACTCTGTTTCCCATCAGGCGGAAACCCATTAGAGCTCTACAAGTGTTTCCTTTTCATCCCCGCTTTTGCAGACCTTTGCTGTTCTTCTGCTGGAATTCCCTCCCTGCACCCTTTTCACTTGCCCTGCTTTGCAAACCAAAGCCACTGCCACCTCCTCCAGGAAGCCAGGATAAACTCCGGGAATTCTGTTACAGAAACGGATTCAATTATTAATTCATTCAGTAAGTGTGCATTTTGTACCTGCTGCACCCATGGCACTGTCCTGGGTGCTGGAGAGTCGGTGGTAAATGAACGGACATGGAATTTACATTTTTAGCATATCTATCAACTTGAGTTTTCTACCGTTTATCTCCTCAGGACCACAAACAAGGAAACAGATCATTATTAAACTAGATGCTGTGCTGTTGAAGGTGGTGTAATATAGTGGTTAAATTTGCAGCTCTGGAATCAGAGAGGTCTTGAGTAAAATCCCAGCTCTTCCACTTCCCACTGTGTGGCCTTGGGTAGGTCCCTTGACAGCTCTAAGCAGAAACAGAGCCAGTATTACAAGGTTGTTTCGGTGGTCAGATGAGACGAGGTATGTAGGTCGCCAGCACATCATACTGGATGCCATGGATGTCAGCACCCCTTCCAGTTCCTAGAAGGGTGGGGATGCCTTCCTCGTACTCCTCCCCATCATTCCTTGCACAGTGACCTACACATAATGGGTGTTCAATGAATGCATGTTGATCGAATACAAAAAAGTTATTGGACAGAAACAAGCAGATGCATTAACCAACCTGCCTCTCGGGCCAGCAGCTCTTACTTACCCACATAGATGTTATCTGCCAATCTACATGGCTCAAATAGACATTTCTTTCCCACTAATGCATGGGGGGAAAATGAGCTAGGTTTACTTCCTGCTTCAGAAGAAATTTGATTTTGTTGTTAAGTGGTTGGGCAGAAAAGACTAAGTTCCTAAGCAAATTAAAATCGCCTTGGTCTATCCAGATGCTCTTGATTGTGAAATGCTTGATACAGTCTTGAGTAAGTTAAATTCCCTCTTCTTTTTCACTTCTGGGAAAAATGGCAACAAGCCTTTCCCTTCTACCACTCAGTGTTTTTCTAAGGCCAAATGGAGGCGATGGATAATAATTGTAATAACAGAATGATTATTTAAAATAATATTATTGCCTAATGTCTTTATGAAGTAAGAAGAATTTTACCCTGTACTTAGAAGCAGATAAGTACCATGAGGTGGACTTTGGCAGTTTTCCAGCTGTGGGACCTTGGGCAACTTATTTAACATCACGAAAGTCTATTTCCTCACCCATGGAATGTTTATAATAATTTTGGCTATTTCATAGGGTTGTCCTGAGAACTAAAGGAGGATATATGTAAAGTGCCTAATATAGTGCCTGGCATGCTCTAGACGCATTAACTCATTTATTTATTCCACAAATATTCATTGAGAGCCTACCATGAGCCAGGTATGAGGCTAGGTTCTTGGATGCATCTGGGAAGCTAGAAGTCTCTGCCCTTATGGGGAGGGGGTGCCAGGACACTTGTACTGGTCAAGGGGCTTCCTGTGATAGTCCAGGCATCAAGGTAGGTATTGGCTGCCTGTTTGGAGGAAAGTTTGCTTTATTTTCCAGGCTCAGTAAGGAAGGGAGGTAAACATCGTAGAGGATGGAGTGGCTGCTGGTTCCCTTGTCTATCTGTGTGTCAACACTTAGTGGCATGAGCTGTTGGTCATGAAGGCAGAATTCCTGCAGTGTTTCCCAGCCCAAGTGGAAATGGCGCATTAGACTCAAGCTGCAAAATTTCTATTAGACAGGAAACATTTCCAGGGTAGTAAAATAAGTGGCAGAGCCAGGATTTAAATACTGGTCAGAGCCCATGATTTGAAGGGAAGTGGGGAGATGTGAACGCTGGCATAGACTGAATTACCTACTCTCTGTCAAAGATTGGTCTTTATGTGATCACATCGGACCTTGAGATATTCACAGCAACTCAGGTGTTATTTTCTTGACATAGAAACTGAGACTCAGAACGTTTAAATGGCCAAGACTGTTCATCAGTTGCCGTGTAAAGCTAAAGATTCAAATTCAGGAATTGCCGTATTATCTTTCACTAAGAGTTTTTCTACAATCGATTTAAAAGTGGCCATCTGTAGGGCCTGGTTCAATCCCTTCAGCCTGTCTTAAGTATCACATCTCACCAGAATCGTCACAGGGGTCACCCACGGCATGGACTTTGCAGCACGGAGCGTGGTGTTCAGCCTTTTGCAGCCTGCCAGTTTCAGTGTTAATATCCACCACCGTTTCTCCAGGACCAAAGCTCTCCCTCCAGCCTCCTCCTTTCCCACATTACTGTGGGTCTCATTTTGTTATCCTCACATCGGCAGCTTCCTAAATCAGTGGCTTCCATGAAGTGTGCTTTCATTCTCCAGGCAATAACCATCGAGGTACTTACAGAGGTGTCAAATTCCCTCAGTCGCTCACACGGCTATTTATTCACCTGTTAGAGCATGGTTGATTTTATCTTGTTGGATCTAGGAACTTGCCAAGAGCAGGGTGTGTTTGCAAGAGCTATCAGTCCATGGGATCAAACCAAGCTAGAGGGAGGACTAGAGTAGGGCGGGGGGCAGTGGTAGTTCTTACATCATTCCCCAGATTTCCCTCCGTTTCAGGGTTGGACTGATTTATGGAGGAATAGCCGATCCTCCAAATAAAATGATTTAAGAGGCCCAGGGCTTTCTTTGTAATGTGTCAGTCCCCTAGTAATTAAGGCTCTGTTAAGCCTTTCCGTCCATCAATTAATTAGTCATTAGTTAAGCTCATCAGCCTGGCCCATAAAGTATTTCATGAGCTCCCCCCAACCCCATGTTTCCCTCCAGAGTCTTTTCTTGCCCTGCCCAATTGCTATGTACACCTGTGGTCTTTATTCAGCATCCCTTTATCATGGCTTCCCTCTTCCTTCCCCATTCATTCAGTAGAAGCTTCCAGATTAGGACCTGTGACCCATGGAAATGGCTGATTGGGCTGGGGGTGGGAAGCCCTGACCCAAGCTGGGCTCCCTGAGAATTCAGTCTTAGGCCTGAGAGAAGCTGTCATTCTCTTTCTGGGAGCTTGGAGTGTGACATGTATTTGGGAAGCTGTTTGTAATTATGTTGCCTGAAGAATCCAGGGGAATAGAGGGAATGTAGGGAGAGAGAGAGAGAGAGAGAGAGAGAGAGAAAGAAGAAGAAGGAGGAGGAGGAGGACAAGGAGGAGGAGGACATTGCACAGAATGAGGTAGAAAGGAGAGAGGGAGCGTTTGAGCCTGCCTCTTATAATACCTTAGACTCAGCTCAGCAATCCCAGGAGACTCTCTAGGCTTTGTTTGGTTTTCATTTTTTATTTTAACTATACATTCCCTTTATTTCTTAGGTGGCTTTAAATTTAGTTTCTGTTATTTCCAATCGAGAAGCCCTGGCCATTAAAACACAAATCCCAAGCATATCACCCAGCTTTCAATTCTATATTCCTTCCATCTCTGTATGTCTCTGGGCCTGTGCTCATGCTGCCCCCCCTGGCCTGGACCAGCCTCCCCCCAAATGGGGTGCGACCGGACCAGGCCCCTTCCTCCTCTGTCAAGTCCTTGCCTGCTGTCCTGCGTGGGCCATGGGAGGTGGTGCCATATGCTGGTTCAGGGCACAAAGCTGGGGCCAGACTAACCCTAGGCTGAAACCATGCCTCTGCTCTAAGCAGAACTTGGGGCCAGTGCCATAAATAAGGTGAATGTTGGTGAGTTTCCTCAGCTGCAGACAAAAAATGGAAATACTGCTTCTTGCCTTATAAAGTGCAGTGTGAGGATCAACTGAGATCATATGTGCTCGGCCCTGAGCATGCAGTAAGTACTCAGTGGATGTTACCAGTACCACCACCATCCCTGTTATCCACTCCCCACTGTGTTATCTGACTCAGCGTACTTTGCAAGGTTATTGTGAGTGTACTCCTTTTCCATTGCTATGCAACTAATTACTAAAAACTTAGTGGCTTAAGGGAGAACCTTTTATTAGCTGGCAGTTCTGTGGAACAGTAGCCCAGGCATGGTGCAGCTGGGCTCTCTGCTCAGGGCATCAGGAGGCTGATGTCAGGTATAGGCCCCCTGCATTCTCACCTGGATCCTCTTCGAGGCCCATTCAGGTTGTTGGCAGAATTCAGCTGCTGCGGTTGCAGGATGGAGGTCTCTGTCCCCTTGCTGGCTGGCAGCCAGAGGCCATTCTCAGCTCTTGGGGACCACCTACATTCCTGGCCTCGTGGCCCCCTTCACCTTCTAAGCCAGCAGTGAAGAATCTCCCTTGTTTTGAACCTTTCTCATGCTCCAAAGCTCTGACTTTCTCTGGCCTCTCGTCCCAGATTTAAAGGGCTCATGTGATTAGGTCAGGCCCACCCGACAACCTCCCTTTCTTAAAGTCAGCTGTGCCATATAAAATAACCTGATCACAGGGTTGGAAACCATCACATTCAGCTGCTGGAATTATGTGGGACCAGGGAATCTTGGGAATTACCTCAAAATTTGCCATCATGGGCCTTCAAAGAATGACATGAATTAGCCTCTTGCATGTTACTTGGCACATGAGGAGATGCTTACTGAGTGGTGGCCATGGTTATTTGGTTGTTTTCATTGTTAATATTAATCTCAGCCGTGTTCTCAGTCAGGCCTCTGTGTCCTCAGGGTCAACACTACCTCTTTTTTATTTTTAACTTACAAGAAAAAACATTGGATCTCTGCAAGCTTCAGAGATTTATTGGTTGTTTTGTGTGTTTGGATTGACTAACCCGATGGAGGTCAAGGTTAAGCTGTCACCATTTGGGAAACAATTGTCTCTTAGGAAAGGATTTTCAAAATATTTGCTCTCAGGTACAATCAAATATCATCTAAATGAAAATAATTTGCCCTTGGCAGTTGTGATTCTGTACTTGGGCTCAGAAAACTCTTACCAGGAGTCATGAGTTAAGAAGAGCCAAGTGGGTAACACTATACTCTTTCTAGTTTTGCCCAGTCCCCCTGCCATGTCAATGTAGGTGGCAGCACTAAGGAGAATTGGGCTTTTTGAATGGATTCACCCAGAGAAGAATCCCAGTTGTTCACTGTTTCCTGCCAGCACTTGGGCTGGGCCAGAGAGATACAGCTGTGAAGAAGCCCAGCATGGACCCATTCCCACGGAGCACATGCCAAGCGGTAGACAATGACATGGATACCCTTACATTGGATGATTTCAGACAGGGCTGAGTGCCATCAACTAGTGAACAGCGTGATGCCATTGAAAGTGGCTTAGGGAGGTGCTAGTTCACTTTATTTGAGGAGGCGTCTCCAAGAAATGACATTTTGGCTGAGATCTGAATAATGTGAAGGAGCAGCCCTATATAGCCACGTAGCATCTTCCAGGCCTCATGTCAAGTAAATGCAAATGTCCCCAACCTGGAGTTTGTACAGTGTTTTCAAGGAATGACTGGCATGGAGTGAGCCAAGGAGGTGGATGACTGGGCAGAGTGCAATCTCTTAGTGCTTCGTAGGACACCAAGTGCTGCATGTCACTCAGATGCAGTGCAGTGGGAAGGTGCTGGTGAGTGTTAAGCAGGAGAATGGTGGGGTCTGACTTACTTTTTTTTTTTTTTTTAAGATTTTATTTATTTATCTGAGACAGAGAGAATGAGAGAGACAGAGAGCACATGAGAGGGGGGAGGGTCAGAGGGAGAAGCAGGCTCCCTGCCGAGCAGGGAGCCCGATGTGGGACTCGATCCCGGGACTCCAGGATCATGACCTGAGCCGAAGGCAGTCACTTAACCAACTGAGCCACACAGGCGCCCCTGACTTACTTTTTTATTTTTAATTTTATATTTTATTGTTCTGTTGGTTGCCCAGTGTCCTTTGGCTTTTCTAGATATAATTCACATACCACAAAATTTTACCAAAATTTAAAGTGTTCAATGCATTGATTTTTAGTATTTTCACAAGGTAGTGCAACCAGCACCAGTGGATCTGATTTACTTTTTGAAATGGTGGTTCTGGCACTATGTGGAGCATGGGTTGCATGGGCAAGGCAGGGAAGCTCCTGAAGTGGTCCGGGTGAGGTGGATGGTGGGCGGACCAGTGCTGGTGATGGAGAGAAGCAGGTGGTCCTGGGGCTTCCAGTGTTCCAAACAGATGGCCTGATGTGGTGACAAGTCTGAGGCTGGACAGCCTCGCTTTGGATCTACTACTTGCCAGCTGCCTGACCACAGGCAGATCACTTAATTTACCTGAGCCTCAGTTTCCCAATGTGAAAGGTGGGGATGAATAGCCACCTCATGTGTTTGCTGTGATAACCAAACCAGATGAAATACACATATGTCCTATCACAGTGCCCAAGATGTAGGGTGTGTTCTGTAAGTGTCATTTTTTCTGTTTCCAGAGCTCCTGGGTTGGAGCTTCCTGTCTCCCTGGCTCCTGCCCCTACCTGCCCTCAGAAGGCAGTCCCACCTTGAGGTTGGCTTTCAAGAACTCAGTTCGGACTTTCCGCTATCATTACACAGTTAATTTCCCAAATCTGGAATGGGAGAAGAGCTTGGCCTTCCACCCACCAAGAAAAAAACATTTTTCACAGAGATGAGACAATTCTGCACAGTTCTGACTTTATTGCCACCAAGTTGTGTGGTCTTGGGAAAATCACGACCCTTCTGAAACTCAGTTTCCCCTTTAAAGGGAGACGTTAGCATCCACTTTAGGAAGGTGAAGACCTGGAAGGAAGACCCAGGGAGACCTCCATATGAGATGCCATAGGAATCATAAGGAGCTATACAAATGCAAAGAGTCTTTTGTATTATTTCATAAATGCAATATGGCGTCATCTCCTCCATGCACGTCTGTGATCAGAATTCAGCTGTGTACGGTTGGGAGAAAACTAAAGACGACAGTTCTGATTTATAGGGTGACCACATGTCCTGGTTCATTGAGGTCTGTTCTAGTTTACTCCTGCTGTCCCAGCACAAACATTAATAGCTCTGCCTTTCACTGTTAAAAGTGGTCTGGTTTGGACAATAAATTATTTGGTTCCTCAATGTATTCACTTCATCACTTTTCCCACTGGTCAAATTAGACCTTTTCCTTTATTGCTTCAGCTGAAATCCCAAAAAGTGCAAGGTTCTGACAATTTAAGAGCAATTTTGGAGATCTTCAAGGTGTTTTAAAATGATTATTATTAAAGGATCTTCTTCTCTGACTTTACAATCTAGTTAACCTAACACGCAGTTCCATCATATGTGCATAAGGATCTAATTTATGTTATATATCTCTATTAAGTTTCTATAAAATATTAATAAAGGCAAACATTTTTGTGTGTGTCCACAGGCTGAAACAGAGGGAAATGAGGAGCCTTTGTAGATTGACATCTCTCTCAAGCAGTGAGGAAGAAAGATGTATTCGTGTGCGTGACAAACGGTGGAAAGCAGAATGTACATCTTTGCTTTCCCCTCCCATCAGCACTAGGAGTTGAAGAGGGAAACCAGACTTTCATTGATGCTTTTAGAGTGGGCTGTCCAGGTGATTTATTAGCTCTGAGTCAATGCTAATGTTGAGCCTGCGGCTCAAAGATAACCCATAATGCATCCTAAATGCACTGGGCTCCCCATACACCCTGGCAAAATATTGAGGTTGAACTGACAATCCTCGGGTAAACCTAGGATTTAACATTTTTCATACTAGCCTCTGAGTTGAAATTATTTTAGGAAATGGACTAATAGAATCTGGATTAGAAAGAAAGGGAAAATGAAAACAGGACAGAAGATTTGCTTCTGGAAGAATCCAAACCCAGTCATGGAATATGCTTCTGGTGGTTATTTGGCTGGAATTGATTTTGAAACCATGAGTTTGTGATGTCTGATGTCGTTTGGCTTCTAATTTTTGAATAGACCCCTCTTAGCTCTGCTGGTGCCATGAGTGAATGTCCTCTCCTGGGAAGGGGTAGTATTATTTGGGAACCCTTCAGGCAGTGATACCGGTCACCAGTAAGATTGGCTTCTGGGAGAGGATTTTATTTTTCTCACATAACAAGGAATAAGAGGCAGGCAGCTGTTGACATGTGCTCAGCAGCTCAACGATGCCAGAGCCATGTCTGAATGACTATCTTGGTTTTCCCTCCCATTACTTGTCCCAGTGTCATAAAACACTGCATCTGTGGGCATTAAACCCACATACAAGACAGAAGGAAGACACAGGAGGCCTTTTATAAGGAAAGCCAAAAGACTGTCTACCACATCTCATTGGCCAGAACTGTCACATGACCACCCAATCCACAGGGAATTCATGTTTGGGCTGTTCTTACTGAAACTGGGTATCCATTAGTAATGAAGAGAAGGGGGAGTGAAATGCTAGTGGTTGACTAAGAACATCTACCACAGGGGTTAATTTTGGTACTGATTTTGGTACTTGAGTGCTGTATTTTTGAAGTTGGCAACATAAGCATATGCCGACTGAGTGCTTACTATGTGCCCACTGTGTTGGCCGTTCAAAGGAAAATTAATCAAAATGGTAGCCAGTGCTCTTAAGGAATTCAAAATTAAGTTCTTGATTCTTTTTTGTGTCCATATTACCTAGCACAGTGTTAGAAGCATAGCAGACGCTGAAGGTGTGTGATGAAGAACTTATCCACAGGACAGTTAGAAACAAAACCATGGAACTATTGGCTAAAATCCTCTATTGGTGTAAATCCTCACCAGTCGAAGTGTGGTACATAGGCCAGCATCATTGGGAGCTTGTTAGAAATGCAGTCTCTCAGGCCTACTGAATCAGAATCTGCCGTGTAACAAAATCCCCCAGTGACTCATGTGTGCACATTGAATGTTGCGAAGCTCCGGTGTAAAAGTAGCTTGATCACGTTTGCAGAAACAGGAATTCGGACTTGGACATGGACAAAGATAGATCATTTTGTGGTTGAGGGGGATGAGCATTTTGCTCAGGAGTCATTTGCCTGTGATTTAAAACTAAGTCTCTCCACTTCCTAGTTGGGTGACCTTCACCAACTACCTCTGCTGGAAATGACCAAGAGGATTGTCGCTATTGGCCACAGGGCGGGTGTGAGGTACAGGACATCCAAAGTGTTGAGCACCTTGCCAGGCATGCTGTGGGGAGCTCAATCGATGCAAATTTCTTTTCTAAGAATATGCAAAATTGGAAGTATTGTGCCACCATCGGGACCACCATTGCTAAGAACGGGGGAAAGAGCGAATGAGCATTATGACTTGGAGCCGTCACGCAAACTATGAGCTTGGCCCGGAACCTGGCAGAGGATTGGGGTGCACATCACAAGTCGCAGGAAAAGCTTAAAGGCGTCTGCGGAGACCCACCCATCTTCATTCATTCTTTCCCTACGGTTGCCATAACACAGTGCCATAAACTGGGTGCAAAGCAATAGACCTTTATTCTCTCACAGTGTCGAGGCTAGAAGTCCAAAAGCAAGGTGTGGGCAGGGCCGTGCTCTCTCTAATGGCTCTGGGGAAGAATGTTTCCTTGCTTCTTCTGATGTTTCCTGGCAATTCTTGGCGTTCCTTAGCTTGTAGATACATCACTCCAATCACATGTGTATCTGCTTGCTCCCTGTGTGTCTCCACATTGTCCTCTCTCTGTGCAGGCCTGTGTCTCTGTCCAAATTCCCCCTGTTGTAAGACGCCAGTCATATTGGATTAATGACCTCATTGTGACTTGATGATCTCTAGGAAGACCCTATTTCCAAATGAGGTCACATTCTGAGGTAGTGATGGTTAGGAGCTCAACATATCTTTTGTGTGGGCAGGAGGGAGGTGACAAAATTCCACCCGTAATACTAAACAAGGGTTCTTGGTGAGAAGTGGGTGCGATTTTGGAGTGATGGGGGTTGCTGAAGCTATGGAGAACTACCTAATGTATATGGCCCCGGCTAAATGTTAAAAAAAAAAAAAAAAGGTTTGGAAACAGCCAGTGAGAAATAGGGCTTTCTTTCCAAAAACTACTGTGGGTATGACTTTTAAGAATTATGTCTTCCCTTTGCTCCATTGCCTATGGATTGGGATAAATTCTCACCTCCCTGCTCTCTGTAGAAACTTTCAAAATAATGTCACAGGGACCTTCCTGAGTGAGAGGCAGGGAGACACTGTAAGAAAATTCCTGTGACTTAATATGGTGAGAGGTTGGAGGGTGTGGTGGTTTCTTCTTGTTGTTTTTTTACTTTTTTTCCCCCCTCTTTCTGCCTGTGCTGGCGGCAGCAGCTGTCTCTTTCTCAGCAGTGACAGGCTGGGAAAATGGGAGACGAATTTCGGCTGGGCGTGGGTGTGATTTCTCTTTTCTCTAGCGGGGGCTTCATCTTGGAAGGCACGGAGCTGTTTTTATCCTGGCCTGGGAAACTGAAGAAGCAGCTGCCGGGGTGCTGAGGAGGACTCTGCAGCCCCCAGGGGCACTTCCTGCTGGGAGACCTGGCAGGGGTTGAATGCTGATTGGATCTCCCCCAAGGAGACAGCTCAAGGGAGCTGCATTGAGTGCTGTCACCTGTAAACAGGTGAGCTAGATCCAACATGGCCCCGAGGCAGAGAAACAAACGTGTTTGACAGAGCAGGTTTCCCAGATGGAAAATGAGTGATCAGACCCCGGCCTGCCTTCCCAGAGCCAGCAGCAATTCTTTACCACAGTATTCTATGAAAGGTGCCAATTATAGGGCTTGAAATATTTACTAGCACTCTGCCCACCCCCAGTCATCTTGTAGGAGATGGTGGTGCATCCTTAGTCCTAATGCATTCAGCCTTGGGCTTATCTCTGTCCTGCCATATTCCATCCTGGGGTGATGCTGTGTTTTCTCCCTTGCTCAGTGTATTTAGCGACAAGAACACACCTCTTGGAAGGTCTGAGGGTGCCCTACTACCACCCTCTGCTCTTCGTGAATGCCCTGTTTGATCCTATCTATTTTCATAATGTAATAGACCACCTATTGGCTCATGACTTCAAATTTCTAGCTCCAGATCAGCCGTCTTAGGAATTCTAGCCTGTGTTTGCTGACTAGCTATCACCACCCGGAAACTACCTCACAGGCACCTTGAATACACCCTTCAAAACTAAACTTACCAGCTTTCTTCCACACCAGCTTCTGTACCAAAACTCAGCAAAGGGCAGCTCCTAGCCACACCATCCTCCAATCCCTACTCTCTTCTAATTTCCATCCTCCTTACTGAAGTCACAAAGGCAAGTTAACTGTAAGTCCTCAAAGTATTTCGAGTCCGCCTTCTCCTACTGTCTAGTGCCACTAGCTTGGTTGAGTCCTTCATCTCAACAGTCTCCTGGGAAAATCTGTGCTAGGAGCACATTTCATGCCATTCTTCACCACACATCCAGAAAGATCTTTATGAAGCACAAATATGATCATGGGTGCACTCCTTCCCTCTACTTAAAATCCTCTGTCAGAGAGGAAAAACTTTTCCTCTACCCTCTGAGATTCGGTAATTGGGACATGCAAATTAAACTGACAAAAGACAGATTAACAGGAGAAAAGACAAACTTTATCCACATACGTACATTACAGAAAATGTGTCTCAGAGAAGTCATTAGAATTTGGAGCTCATACCATCTTGAGGAGAAGGGGAGGGAGAGGAAGGGCACTTGTGGAAAAAGAAATGACTTTTGGGAAAGATAAGTGGGCTCCAGGGGAAGAGATGGGAGTTATGAGAGTTTTGTGACTATGTTTGTTAATGCGATTTCTCATCCCAGTGGGGACTTCTAGTTTGCTGTGATAGGATTCAATCTTCCCCCAGCACAGTAAGCCTCCCTTGAAGGGTTTATGACAGCTGAATCATTTTGGAAGGCTTTGCTTTTAGGCAGATGAGGGCAGGGGTAGAGTTCAGACATAGCCCTTTTCTGCATATTTTGATTCTCAGATGTCTTCAGCTCAAAATCATTTTTAATGCCACATGACATATTCTGGATGCCTTCACCTTCAGTGGCCCCCTATTAACTGCAAGATTAAATGCTCAGTTCTTTAACATGACATACCAAGCTATTTAGGATTTGGCCTCTATCTCCCCATCTTCATCTCATAGAGCTCATTTCCTTTCTTCTTTTTTTTTTTTTTAAAGATTTTATTTATTTATTTGACAGAGAGAGACACAGTGAGAGAGGGAACACAAGCAGGGGGAGTGGGAGAGGGAGAAGCAGGCTTCCCGCTGAGCAGGGAGCCCGATGTGGGACTCGATCCCAGGACCCTGGGATCACGACCTGAGCCGAAGGCAAACGCTTAACGACTGAGCCACCCAGGCGCCCCATTTCCTTTCTTCTTTATCAGCCTCTCCTGCTTTTCTTCCAAGAGTCAACTGAGGGGATAGTCCTGAAGGGAGATTTCCAGACACCCCTGGGGTTGGGAGAGGTAACTCTCTGCAGCTCTACCCCAAGATTTCCCTTATCCTAAACTTTGGCATAGTGAACTGAAAATGTTTTCTTGTTTCACTCCCCTACTAGAAAACAGTAAAAACATAGGATACATTTTGGGGGTGTTTGCTATGTTATACACATTTTTTCCAAGAGTAATTACTTCATGAAGTAATTAATTTAAAACTCACATCTTTCTGAGATAGGTACTAGATCGGGAACTCCTTGAAAGAAAGGACTGTTTCTTTTACAATCATGAATTCTCCATGCCTAATTGTTTACCAGATTCGTAGTAGGTGCTCAATAAATATTTTCTTTAATAAATGAGTGAACAGATGGATGGATAAGGAAATTATTTAGTGTAATATGGTGCCCCCTGTCCCTATTATTCAATAAAAATATTCATTTGTCGCTTTGAGACCTGAATAATTTGGGTTCTCAAAAAAGCCCATCAGTTGAGAAATCATGTGAACTTGATTTGTATAAATCAAAAAAGTTTAGCCAGAGGCAGAACTGCCTGAGTCTTAACTAAATGTGTGACAAGTTAATATGAGCTCCCTCTGGCTAATTGCAGTAGCTTTGATTTTGTCAACATGATTTTGCACGAGCAGAGGAGTTTTCATCAAATGCAGTTATTCACTGTTGATGGAACCAAACACAATCCCACTGGGTTGGGTTATATTGTTTTTAACTTTTGCGTGAACTCTATCATGCTTCTTAACTTCTTAACTTCTCTGAGTCTGAGCATATCTGCAGTTCATGAAGCAAAGAAGATATTGCAAGACCTAGGCAATGGGAGGTGAATTTGCAATATTCTTATAGGCAAGAGAATAAGTAGGAATGGTGGTAGAACCCACTGCACATAATGACAAAGTCGTCTACGAAACCACCGATAATGGGCTTGGGGAAAAGAACTCCCTTCTAATCTCACGGAGGGCCAAATTTCAGTGTTAGTTGTCACCATCAAAGGGAGAAAACTGACATTTCTTGAACACCTACTGGGCTGGGAACATTGGGATATTTCATCTCATTTTTAAAATCACTCATTTATTTATTGAGTGGATCTTGTGTGCCAGGCACTGTGTACAGAGGTAGGGAGAGACAGACTTAGCTGTGTGTTCTCAGACAAATACCGAATATATATAAAATTGGTAATTGTTATGGGCTTGAAAGGTTACTCGCGTCTCTCAAAAAGTGGATGCCTCGTAACAAGAGACAAATGTGAAAACATGAAATGAAGTCAGCCAGACTCTGTGAGCATAAAACACGTGCACGGTAGCAGAGGTATGGAGGGCCCCGGAGTGGGCAACCATGATGAGGGTGTGTTTACTATAACCCAAAGATAGAAGATGAGGAGTCAGACATGAGCCGTGGCCGCTTCCTCAGAAGGCTGACAAAGCTTCCACCGGCAGAATCAATGTGCCACTGACCCTGATAATTGTCACCCTCAGTGGGTTCAGGTTTCCACACAACAGCAGTCAACTAGGTCCCTGTATGAGTCAACTCAGGCTGTCATAACAAAATAGCAAGACCGGGTGGCTTAAAGAATAGAAATGCATCTTCTCACAGCTCTGGAGGCTGGAAGTCCAAGATCAAGGTATCGGCAAGGCTGGTTTCTCCTGAGGCCTCTCTCCTTGGTTTGGAGACAGCCACCTTCTCTCTGTGTCCTCATGTGGACTTTCTTCTGTGTGCACAAGCCCCTGGTGTCTCTTTTTATGTCCAAATTTCCTCTTTTTATAAGGACACCGGTCAGATTGGATTAGGACCACACTAAGGGTCTCATTTTAACTTAATCACTCTTTAAAGACCTTATCCCCAAATTTATTCACATTCTGAGGTCCTGGAGGTTAGGGCTGCATAATATGAATCTGAGGACACAGTTAAATCCAGAACAACCCCCAAACAGCTCTGTCCCTAATAGTAAAAATGGCATCACTCTAAAGTGAAGACAGAGGGCAAAAGAGAGAATCATACTCTCTTGGAAAGTCTAAGAAAGACTCAGGTATGAGAAGTAGGGATGTTTCTCAGGGGCAGAATTAAGAACCATTAAATGGATCTCGTGGAACTGAGGTATGCATTAAGCCCTAGATTACATACTGACTTGTGGGGGCCACTTCTCTCTCTGCAACCATGGGCAAGTGAGAGTTTGTCTTCTGATCAATGAAGTCAGTGATACTTTCCTCTAAGGATCCTGTGATGCTGCAGTAAAATAATGGATCTGAAATTCTCAAAATCCTGGTATGAATGTTAGTTACTTTTATTTTTATCACTTAGAGAGTGTTGCCAAAATGTGGGCATGGAACGATATCCTGCTCACTCAGTTCATATTCATTGATTTGGTCTTGGCGGTATCTACAATGAAACCTGTCGTTCTCTGCTTGTCAGACTACAGCTCCAGGAGCTCACTGATACCTGATACAATGCTGTCTCCACAGGGCGACCTTGCACTAACCTCAAGCTGCCTCTCTTTATGCTTCTGCAAAATGGCACAGTCCTTAATAGCTACAACTCGAGTTTATTTTTAAGAACACCATGCTTGGTGTGTAAAATAATGGCATTCTGGCTCTGTATTTCTTGGAAGTTATTCCAATTTGGGCCTTGGCCACTTGTCAATTCCTTGGTTTATTTTAGATAAACCACTAAACCATGATTCTCCAGACCTGCCTATGGGCTCCTACACATGCACACGTGCACACACACACACACAGCCCCCTCATTTTCCACCAGTAATGGATGAAAACACTCCATAGTGTGGTATTTAATTTTCATACGTATGTTATCACCACTGCAGTCTTAAAACCTTCCATGACTATTTCTAGCACAGGAATGCAGACTCTGGGGGGAGGAAGCAGTTCATGATCATGTGTTCCATGCCCCCATGTGCTAGTTGAATCTCCTTGCTGACAGCACATAATGGGAAATGCATTACTTCCAAGGCAGCAGTGTTACTCCAGTACAACTCTGGTTCTAAATGCCTAATTCTGTGCAGGGGCTTTAGGCTGTTAGCCTGGACTCCATAACCAATGGTGTGCTTGCTGCTAAATACGAAAGAACTTTTAAAGAAAAGCCCCTGGTTTGTGGCACTTGCCACTTTCTGTGGTAGATGTACTCTCCCTGTGGTCAATTTCAAGCTACTCGTGTAAAGTGAGTGAAATCAGAGTCAGGAAGAGGTGCTCATAATTGGCTCTTGCCAGACAGTGTGAGCAAGCTCCAGGATATCGCTGTCACCCAGCTGGCATCACATGGAAGCAGGGTGAAGTCTCATAGCATTGCAGGTCTTCGGCCTGAAGCCCACATCCTCACCCACCTTAGCTCCTCTGTCCTGGTTTGCCCCCCATCCTACCTGCTCCTAATGAGTTTTTAGCAGAGCAGGAGGCTCTCTGCTGCTTCCCCAGGGACAGTTTCCTCCCTCATTCCCAGAAGATGATTCCAGTGATCTTTCTAGATTGAGTATCTGACTCCTCTGGGATCCAGTGCATCCTGGCTAAGATCTCAGGGCCCACTGACTCCACAAAGGGACTTAGCACTAGCTACTTTCATATTCGTGATGGGAAGTGTGAAAATGTTTTATAAATTCTTTTCTTTGGGGAATAATATCTCTCAAGGTTGCTTCTACCTACAGAGTGCAGTGTTTTTCTCTTGGGGCTCACTCAGAACAAGCCCTTCTTGGGATCACTTCCACATCACTTCCTGATTCACAAACAGGGGACAAACTTGTGGGTCCATTCTGTCTTATATTTATCATAAATACTTGATGAATGCAGCCTCCTCCTTTAAATTGTAAGCCTGGAGAGGGCAGGGACCATGTCTGCTCTGTCCATCATCCTATTTAGTGCCTCGCATAATGCTTGGAACACAGTAAATACTGAATAATGAGGCCTCGCCCTGCCTTCATGCATTCCCTCATTTATTCATTTCTTCCTTCCTTTCTTCATTATTCATTCTTCCAACTAACTGAACCAGTATTGTATAGGCGATGCTAGGCACAGCAGCTTCTAATGAGCAGAATGGCAAGCTAAGACACAGGGTTGAGAGCTCAAAAGTCTCCAAATCAAGGTATCGAAGTTGACCTTGGACTGGATATTGGCTCATTTTTCAGCCATTTAGAAAAAGGATTGTCCTGTTCCCTTTGACTTAATTAGCCACAATGAATCTAATTTTAACACTTTTTGGAGATAGGAAATCGCAAAATGAGAAAGCATGCCTTGGGTATAGTTCTTGAGGGTACATTATGTTTCTGCTGATTGAACCTGGTGCATCAGACCCCCTCTAATCGAGACCAATTAGTAGGGAGACAGGTCAGAATTAGAGAGGAGCAAGGCAGAATGTTCTTCAGAAGAACGATTCCTCACTTTCTTTTTTTTTTTTTTTTTAAGATTTGTTTATTTGAGAGAGCGAGAATGAGAGAGAAAGAGAGAGAGTACATGACGGGGGGAGGGTTAGAGGGAGAAGCAGGCTCCATGCTGAGCAGGGAGCCTGATGCGGGACTCGATCCAGGGACTCCAGGATCATGACCTGAGCCGAAGGCAGTCGCTTAACCAACTGAGCCACCCAGGCGCCCCGATTCCTCACTTTCAAGGGCATATAGACACTCAGAGTCTCCACTGCCAGAAGGGAGGCCCAGCAGCCTATAAGCCTGAGTCTAGGCTAATCAATCCATAAAATTAAATTTTAAAAAGCAATTAATTCAGTTTATGTTTTTGTGTGACTGAATTTTAATTATGGGCTATGTCCATTACTTTCTAGAAGGATGTAAATATAAATTTTAAATCAATAAATTAAATCCACTGGAAAACAAAATATTATTCTGGAGCTTAGATTTGTTATTGGATTTTAATAATTTATTATTTTTCATGTTCACCAGACATTTATTCAACACCTGCTCTGCACAAGGCATCGTACTCAATACTGAGGGGTCAAAAGTAAATAAGATCCCTACCTTCTATAAGTTAGTCTTTCTTCTTTTTTTCAAAATTTTATTCAAATTCTAGTTAACATACAATGCAATTTTGGTTAAAGGAGTAGAATTCAGTGATTCATCACTCACACAGAACACCCAGTGCTCAAGACAAGTGCCCTACTGTGAGTCTTTCAACGTGTGTACCTACTGCATCAGACTCTACTGAGGTTTTACTAAAATTTCAGATTAACCCAACCACATTCCACACATACCATATCAGAACCTCTAGGGAAGAGTTCCAAAATGTGCACTTTAAAATGAGTCTATAGGTCATCACTAAAGTTTGATATCATTCATTGCAGAAAACATAATAGTAATAGCTTGCATTTATGCTTTTTCAATGATTATAGTATCTTGGGGTGCATGTACTAAAATCAGTGCTTTCATTGTAACTAATACAGATGATAGCTCCATCTGGCGAAAGGTGCTAAACTCAAATACCCCCACCTCTGCAAACTATGCCTACTTTAATGACTTCCACATGTTTTCATACTTTGTACCCATTTCCATGAAACTAATTCTTACATGAGATTACAGTTCTTTCTAGAGCTGCCTACCTCCCTTCTGGACAGAAAACTGTCTTGTTCCTACCACATTGTTTGGCTCTTAGTAGGTCTATAAAAATCCATCCATCCTCCCTTCTTTCCTTCCTTCCTTCCTGGTCATTATTGTTTATAGTGTCTTATTTAATCTGTTGAGTGTGTGAATTTTCACATTTGTGGAGGAACAGAATTTACAAAGCAGTTTCACACACAGTGTGACTTTGATGAGACAACCAATAATGATCCTTGATACATAGCTTCAGCCAAGTGTTTGTCAGTTACCAACCACTCCTGTTCACCTTCATGATTTTTGTCACAACCAAGTTGGTATTGATTTAATATTTTTCTCTTTAAGGAAACTCACTGGTTCTTACTCCATAAATTTAATCCTAAGCAATGCTATTTGTGAAGTCATGTGCTAAATTCTTTTTTCAAATCTGCTTTAAACATATAGCTATATTTATACTACTAAAAGTTCCCTGTAAACCACCCGTGAGTACATTCCTACATTGTATGAAAGACATTGTCCTAAGCCTTCCTGTGGCTGACTGCACTAGACAGTAATGCTCTTGGTTCAGATTTTAAGATGTTCTACTTATGGCTCTTGCTTTCTTTCCAGCCTGACACCTCTTTAGTGTATCTAGCAAAAGACACATACCTCCCTACCTCCAGACTTTGCTCCTCCTGACTGTTTTCTTCTCCCTAACCCAAAGCCCACCCAGAATACCTTCTCTCACTCTAGATCCACTGTAAGCTCTCTCTTCTCTGGGCCAACTTGACCATTCAACCAAGCAAGTGATTGTATACCAACTTCTCTTATTTCTCTGCAAATAGTAGGCTTCACCACATACATATTCACTCAAGGACTATGTATTAACCCCACTGTGAATGTGTTTTCTAGCCTTTTATCCTAGATGGTGTTGAGATCAATGGATCAATGTGGAAATTAACCAACTTTAGGGATCCTTGTTTCCTTTATGGATCTGGTAAACAGAGGCTCTTTCTGGTGGACTTCATGATTGAAGGGAGGAATTTCCTTCATCAAAGAATATTCTTGATATTTTTCGAACAAATAATACTTTAGGGGGAAAAAATCCATCAGCTCAGGGCCCAAAGTATTCATTTCGATCAGTTTCTGCACTCACTTTATCATGTCATGAGAATCAGCTTACCTCCTAAAAGCTTTAAAAATTCTTCCTCCAATTTTGGAAAGGAGATGGTGGCTGGAATGATTGTTGCTTATTTCTTCCCAACTGTCCCCAAGCTTAGGATTTCATGGGCAAGCAGTCAATCTAGTCTGGGGCGGGCTTCTTTATGGAAACAAACCTAGAGTCTGCATGTCTTTCTGCTTTTCTTCATGCTTGGAATTGCAGGGGGCAGATTTGGAGAAGGCATGCAGACTTGAGGATATTGCTCTCACTCAATAAAGGAACTCACTTAGTAGATCTTAGAAAAGTAATATCTGGCGAAAAAATAGGCGGAGAAAGGAGTGTGGTGTAATGGAAAAGAGAACCAGAAACCCAAAGAAACTATCAGCAGGGTTTTGGGGTTCATACCAGCTCTACAATTATCTTCCTGGGGGACCTCGGGAAAAGGGTTGGACCTCTCTGGGACTCATCTTTCTCATCTCTAAAATGGAAGAAACAGATTAGTTAGTCAGGGGTATTTTTATATTTCTTTAGCAGCAAAATCTTTTCTTTTCAAAGCAATCTTGTGTTGAACCACACTGTTCACAGCAGATGAAAACGAAGGTACTCTTGTTAAAGAGGATTTGGAGCAGGGCAACGGGGGGTGGTGCCTTTCTCTTTCTTGAAGGAGTGTGAGAACTAGAATGAGATCATCAGATTTACATCGTAAAATCTCACAATGACTGTTTTAAGAAAAATGGATTCAAAGAGCCAAGACTGCAGGCTCAGAGGCCACTTACAGAGGTAGTTGCTGTGTGTATGGGAAGACAGAGGAACAGGAAGTTGTGGGGTCCCAGGGTGAAGAGTGCGATGGCCCAGACATAGAGAGGGGATAAAGGGAGGTAGCCCCCCCCAGGCTCCAGGGGAGATAGATGGCTGCCACCCCCCCAGCCCTATCAGGTCCCCCAGGTGGTTGGTGAACAGGAGAATGAACTGAGAACTGACCCTGCATGACCAACAGGTTCTGTGTAACTGACTGAATTGCTGACCTTGACACCTGCTCATCAAATGTGACCTGAGACCTTGGTCAGGCCTCACCCCAGATCTACTGGATCAACATCTGCATTTAGTGAGGCCCCCAAGCAATGCCCATACACACTGGCTTTTCAGAAAAACGTTAGCAGAAAAAGGCTTTTGAGATAGATAAGCCTGTGCTAAATTCCCCAGTGTTGCATTTACTGGTATTGACCTCAAGCAAATCACTTTCCTTTTCTGAATTTTCTCATCCCACCATGGAGACCATAGTGCTCAACTTACAAAGACTTTTTGGGATAGAGATACTGTAAGTAGAGTTTAGCACTGAGCTCACTATTGAAGCAAACGTTGAAGTTCAAGAAAACAAAGGAAAACAATAATCTCTCTCTCACACACACACACACACACCATTCCTCTATGGTCAAGGAAAGAGGAAAGAAAGTGAGGAAGGGGTGCTAGGACACCATTGTGATTCTGGTGTGAGTTTTCAGTTTTCTGTCTGCTCCAGTGTGGGAAATTCATCACACTGGGGGGGTTGGGGGCAAGGGAAAAGTTTTCTCTCTAAATTGAGCATTTCCAGGAAAATTGTCACCATTTCATAGTGTATGGAAAGAACATGGATTTTGAATTGAAACAGACCAGATTTTGACCTCCCTCTGTACTTCCTTACCTGGGAGATGCTGGGTGGCCTGATTAACCTCAGTTTTTCTCATCCATAAAATGAAGATAATAAAACCTTCCAGATGTTTGTGAGGATTAAATGAGATATGATATGAAGAGAGTCTAACTCTTTTTATAAATCCCCCTTCTTCCTTCTTTTTCTTCTGTTATTGTTCTTTGCCATTTTTAGAAGACCCTTTTTGATCAAAACTGTGGTTAGAATTATGGCATAGAAGCGTTCAGTCATTCAATAGAAATTTACTGGATGCCCACCACCTGGCAGGTGCTATTCTAGGTGCTAGGGCTACAATATTACCAGCCTTGTTCATTGTTCTCTTATATCCCCCACACTGTGGGTTACATCTCTGCTGGGTACTGTCCTAGGTGCTAGGCAGGCACCATCCTGGAGTTTGTTCATTTTTTATTTCATTCCCCAGGGCTACCTTACCTGAGTGGGGCACAGATCTTTACTCCTTGGAATACAGGCAAACTCTGGTCATTTTGATGGGATTCATAAAACCTCTCTCATTTAGGTTTCAAGGATAGGGCTCATTTTGCAAGGTCTTTGCATCCTCTATTAAAAATGCACCCACAACCACACACTTGGCTAAGCAAATTAATAACACAAACAAGACTGAAAATATTTAACCTCCTTAGGAGAACAAACTGTTTTTCAAGGAGCGTGGCAGGGCCGTTTGCATGCAAACACTTAATGGGCTGCTTGTAAATGATCCTTATCTATTTATTGAAGCAGGTCTGGCTAGACCCCTCCTTGGCAGCTCATTGTTAGCTATTAGTTGGAGTCACTGTTGCCCATGAGCTGGAAAGTCATCAGAATGCATTTATGGGAAGATGCTCAATAGTTGGGACTTCCAGTGTTTTACATGGGCCCCTGCCCAATTAACTAAGCCAGTCAGTTTTGACTGAGCCTGCTGTTACAGCCAGCCATGAAGAAATTGTGACTACATGCACTTTGCACATAGTAGGCTTTCAATAAGCAATGTTGAATGAATGAATGAAGTTGTTTGACTTATTTCTTCTGCACCCTGTCTGGACACTCTTTTAGGACTCTTCTCCAGAGGTACTAGAGTAAGCATTTAACAACCAGTTCAGATTCTGGGGAAGGGAAGAGTCCTGATTTGCAGTGTTTGCTGATTTCTGTGGTGTAAAGAATTCCACCACAGTAAAGTTCAAACTACCTGGGTGACATCACTGAACACAAGGAAGAGATGGGCACCATTATATAATATTTCTATCATACAGAAAACAAAGGACATAACAACACCAAGAGCATAAATAACAGTGAAATGTAAAATAATTAGGTAGCGATGAATTTTGAGCGTTTATTACCTTTGTTTTTAATATAATGTTTTCACTGTAAGTTTATATCATTTGGTTCTTAATAACAGTTGTGTTTACAGCTGAAGGTTCCCGGGAGTTTAACAGTGGGCCCTCCAGAGCCCCGTGAACTGGCTCCAGGACACGGCCATTTCTTGCCCACTTAACACATGCACACTCTGGAACCCCAGTGCTCTCACTCTTCCCCTTCTGTGCTGTCTCAGAGGACGTTGGGCTAATATAGTGCATGCAAACAACTGAGTAGTGAGGTGTGTTCTCTCCCCCTGTGAGGCTTCATTAGCACCCTGCTTGCACCCTTTCGTAGCATTTTTCACCTTCTCTGATGTGTGTTAAGAGCTGTTGGTGCACTTGTCCCTTCCTCTGGGGGTCTGTACCATCCAAACTGTGAAACCCAGATGTCCACTGAAGTTCCCTGTCCTTTGGGGTCCAAGTGGACCCTATCGCACCACCAGTGAGAGTCTGCTTCCCACTACCCAGTCTCCTTGAGCACTGAGCTGGAGCATGGCTATGTTTGCCTGTTGTCCTCTGGCTGAGAAATCTGCACAGACATCATCCAGGGAAGGAATCAGCACTTCCTCATGGATGTGTGTGGCGTTCAGACCTGGAACACAGCCCCTTTCCCCTGAAGTCCCTCAGAATATCACACACATGATAATGCATGCAGCAAATGTTCCTGAGCTTCGAGGCCATTGCAGAGTTGTGTTTTGTTATTGCTGTTGTTGTTGTTGTCATTATTGTCTTACATTCTTATGGGGTTTGGCCCTCTCTTCTCCTTAAAGCCTCCCATCTTCCATTTCTCTGGCCTCCTATCCTACAGCTGTTCCACAAAATGCAACTCCTCCTCTCCATGGCTCATGAGCAGAGCTTATTATACAGACATATGTGGCTATTTATGCTTTTTTTGCATACTCTCAGATCATTATGTTTACTGATAGTCATGGACCCTCAGTTGCAAGTCTTACCCAAGTTCCCCAGAACCCACTGTAAGCTACAGAATACAAAGGGATGATTTTAGCAAAGTTCCATGGAGGGAAGCTTAAACCTGATCTCACAGGGAGCTCTGGAATGTGAGTTGCAGCTCAGAGCTTCCTTACCCATCAGTCATTGGGTAAGCCCCACCCCCATCTGGTGGGCACTTCCTGCCCTCCTCTCAACTACAGATAAAGCAGTTCAGCAGTCCATGGGCTTCTTCTTCCAAAGAAGAATAGCAGGTTTACCTCATTGGAGGCAAAAGCTTGGGGAGTAATAAAAGCAGTCAGAGAATCATCTGCTACAATTGTTCAGCGCAAACAGAACTACTCAAGGCTTTGGAATACCTGTCTTTCTCTATTTTCCCCTAATTGTCTCTCCAAAGAGAAGACAGTGGGATACAGGTTTATCTCTTCTATGAATGATGGTATGGCTCTTAGATAATATGTTGCTGTTGTTTAGGGGGAAGAGGGGAATAGGCATGCCCAACCAACAATCCACATATATAGGGCGATATTTGGAAGTGATCATATGTTCCAAAAAAGAAATCTCAGTACCTATGAACCAGCAAAGGTCAAAAGGATTTGGAGCCCTAGCCCTGGCAGGGATTGGTTGAGGAGGGTCAGCAAGTTCTGCTGCCATTCACTCAACAACTATTCCTGGACCCCTGGCTATGCCCTAGACACTGTCCCCAGGTGCCTGGGAAACAGCAGTGGTCAGGAATGACATGTTCCACCTCTCATCTGTCTGAGGCCAAGCGTCTTCACTTATGGCATGGGTTAAATCACCCAGCCCAACAGATTTGTAGAGAAGAGTAAATGGGATAATGACATGAAAGTGCTTTGTTAGCGCCCCATGTGGCGGTGTCATATTGGCTTTCCTGGGTAGAGCATTCATCAAAACAAGGACTCATTCAAATAAGAAAATGGCCTAATTCGATGCTTCACAAATGGTGCCCATTGCATGTGTGCATGGAAGGAGGGAAGTGGAGGAGGTGAGAGGAACCAAGATGGGCAAACAAGCAGGGTTCCCTCATCCCTCCCCATAAAGCCACTATACTTTTTCTGTCATATTTATTGGGCTCCTGCATGAGATTTGCTTTTGAAGAAAGGATTCTGCTCCTAAAAGAAAGAAGAAGGGGAGAAGGTGGAGGAGGGAGAAAAAGAGAAGGCAATATCAGCCTGGCTCATTAAAAATCAACTCCAGTTGGGGGTACAAAATTTACCCTTGTGTTTTCAGGAGCACATCTATTGCTTAAATTGTGGTCTGTGTGTTAGTATTAGAAGTAGTTGAGGATCTACAGAAATTATCTAGTTTAGTAGGAGGAAATTGTAGCTCAGACAGAAAACATAGCTTGCCCTAGGTCACTAAGGTTGTTGGGGGCAGAGCCAGGACTAGAACCCAGGCCTTCTGACTCCAGTCTGGAGTCTTTCACTGCCACTTCCTCCATGCCTTGCTTTATAGATCCCAAAGCTTTATGGTGAGGACAAGTATGTATGTACAATGCATTAGCTGGGCACCTTAATTCTGAGTCATTCTGCATATTTTCCTTCTCTTTGTGTGTGTGTGTGTGTGTGTGTGTGTGTTTTCTTGTCCTCATTTCAAGGAGAAAACTTAGTGTCCTCATCTCTAAAGAGAGACGAGAAAAAAAAAAATCCCATTTGAAATGCTGAACTCATGACACATTTCCCATGCAGCCCATAACTCGGCCTCAAGAAGCATTGATTACTCAGTCCCCATTAGAGCCCCATGAGGTCACAGGGGCCTTGATAAATGGATCTGGGGTCTTTGCTACTGTGGCTAGGATGGTTTTCAAACCAGAGCTTGCAATAGCCTACCAAAGCGGTAGCTGGCCTTCAGACATGCCCACTCAGAGAGCTCTCTCTCTCCACATCCTCTGAGCCTGTGGTGTGTCAGCAAGAAAGGGACAGACCAAGGACAAGCTTTGCCATTATCAGGGTTGGAGGGGATGATGTGCACCTTGCAGGAGCTGAGTGTAGCTGGTATTGGTTTGGGTCTTTGAGCCCCAATCCTATTCGCAGCTACTCTCAAATAATAGAGGGGTGAAAACTGGCAAGCTCTCTGGAAAATGAGCTCCGGGAGACAGAGGGGAGTGAGAAACCTAAGCCAGAATCCTTCTTTCCCCCTGGGAGGGTCTGGCTAGGAAAGGGCATCAAATTCATGGAAGCTGTGGAAGAATAGTGGCTCTTTCATTAGTGAAGTCCAGTGTGCCACTAGTAGGACTGTTATTCAGATGGCAAAGCTGGGGCAGACATTAATGCTCCAGCAACAGACCTGAGTTTCCAAAATGATTGCAGGCTCGAGATATGGCCAAGTCTAAGAAGAAGAAATTGAGCAAAGATAAAAGAAGAGGATTTTACTTAGGTCCAAGAAGAAGTCAACTACACAAGCATTAATAAATGATCCCTGCTTTCACAATAATAACTGGGGGAAAAAATGCCTATGTTTCCATAATTTCACTTTGAAAATTCAGCAGTGTCATTCTTGTGCCCCAAGCTCCAGTGAGATCAGAGACTGGCTGACTAGGCCATGGTGGGACCAGAAGGAGCACACCTCCTTTATCCACAGCCCCAGGCAGTCCATTGGTGACTGCCTGCAAGGCTGTGTATGCAGAAGAGCATCCCCGGTTGGCTCAGGCAAGGAGAGAGTTACCCCAAGTAGTTTATGCCTATGTGGAGAAAGCCGGCATCACAGCTCAGGCGGATGGATGGTAACGTCAGTGGAAGCAAAGCAGAGCGATGCAAGGAGGACGTGTCTGCAGGAGGAGCATAGGGTCTGCAGCCTGGGGACTAAAGCCTGACAAGTTACCCGAGGTGAATCTCTATCTGAAGAGTCTTCTTAAAGTCACCGTGCCTGGACCTACAAAAGGGGGACCTTTCACTATACGTAGTCAGACCGCCTTGTGGGTAGATCTAAGGATCCCTTGTTAAGTGTACACAGAGGCAGAATGTGTCTGAAAGAGAATGAAAAGGATGGCAAAGATGCTTGAAGGTCTATCAAAGGAGGCCAGGTTTAAAGAGCCTGATTCAGAAACAGAAAACATTTGGGACCTTCAGAGTCACCTTCCAATGCTCAAAGAGCCACTTGTGAAAGAAAGGTGGTGTTATGTGTATTTTCAGAAGGGAAAAAGAGGACAATTGGGTGGAATTTATGGGGAAACAGGTGTTGACTTCTTTAGAGGAAAGACTTGCAGAGGTCCTTGGGGCTGAAGCCAATGGAAGGGACTTCTGCAGGAATTTTTCAGGAATTGCAAGCATCAGGTAAACCCCTGGAGATGGAAAAGTGAGTGTGGGATGCTATGCTCTGCGTTTGATGAGTAAAAGAACATCAGCTGACCAGATGGGCAAATACAAGCATCAGTGTGCACTTACCCTGTGTGTAGCATTATAGTATCTGGTCAAGAATGTGAGTTTTGATGCCAGACAAACCTGGATGGGTTTGAATGCTTGTTTCCATGTGGCCCAGGAAATATATGTAAACTTTGCTAAAAAATAATTTTAAAAAAAAGTAAATTCATGACTCTCATACAGATATAAAAATAAATATATTTTAAGGACTTTCTTTAATTTACAATTGTTGACAGAACCAGACAAATGTTATAAAGGGCTCAAATGGGATCTGATGAATGGGCAAATGAGGTAACATTGTTTTTTTCATAAGACAAGAGAGAAAGAAGTCAATTGAATCTTTACTAGACAGGACAGAATTTGCACGTTTTAAGACATGAATTAGGTTGCATTGTTATCTGTTATATACAGTTTACAGTTATAAAATAGCTCAGAGACAGGGAAAGACTAAAGTCAATAAAGACAATGAAAGACTTAAGATAACCCGGAAGGGTGTGAGCTGAACAGAGCAGAGTCTTCCACTGAAGCACTTCCTTATACCTTGTAGAGCCTCTGTTTGCCCATCTTGAAAATAGCAATGATTGTGTACCAATAGTTTGCTGTGAGGATCAGACAAAATGATGCATGTCTTACATTTTGACGAGCAACCGACACACAGCAAGACTTCAGTTAGGGGCCCAGCAGGCTTGGTGGATGGATGGAAGATGCTGCAATGTGCCACATCTGCCCCGAGACAGGTCTGTGCAGCATGCTACGGGGGCCCAGAGAAGGACACCATGACCTCTGATGTGGGAAGCTGCGTGAGAGTGGCTTCTGTGCAGACTGTTGATGATAAAGCATTCACTGAGTGGTCATGTGTCCTGCCCTTGTAATGGATTGTCTTGTTTAATTTTTGCAACTAACCATTAGGTATATATAATATCCCCAATTTCCAGATGAAAGTAGTGTAATGGATAGACTTTACAGTCAACGCTTTGATCCCCTCTCCTGATATACTTGATAACATAAAAGTGTATCACGATCTTGCTAGTCTATCTATCATCTATCTATCTATCTATCTATCTATCTATCTATCTATCTATCTATCATCTATCTATCATCTATCTATCATCTATCTATCTATCTCTATCATCTCTATCTCTATCTCCATCTCCCTGCCTGTCTCTCTCTATTACTGGATTTGAAGAAGCAAGCAGCCATTATGAATCCCTACAGCCATAGGAAATAAATTCTGCTGACAACCCAAAGGAGCTTGGCAACAGGTCCTTCCCCAGTCAAGCCTCTGGTGAGAACCCAGCTCTGGCCAACACTTCAATTCCAGCCTTAAGCAGAAGCCCTAGCTAACCTGAGCCCAGGCTGTTGAATCACAAAAACTGTGAGATGATAAATGTATGTTTTTTAAGCTGCTAAATTTGTATTAACTTGTTGGAAAATTCATACAAATAGTGAGGCTATAGATACTAAGTAACTTGTCCAGTGCCCCTTACTAGAAAGTGTTAGAGCTGTGATTCAGAGCCCTCTCTTTCTGACTGCAGAGATGGCCTTCCCAGGGCAGCTGCCCACTGCAGGCTCATGTGCTTCTCTGACTCAGACCAGCTGGGACCAGATTCACTTCCATACAGTCTGACTCTAAAGCCCAGAGTGTTAGCTGGTGATCTATTCTTTCCAGAAAGTGGTTCTCAACCCTGACTGCACAGTACTGTCACGTGGGGGAAGGTTAAAAACCGGGCTAGCATAGGGCTCACTCAGAGCAATTAAATTAGGAGATTCATGGGTTGGGAGCAGTCACTGGCTTTTGGGAATTTTAAGATCCATAGGTGATTTTAATTTGCAACTTTACAAACTCCTGTTCCAGGACACAGGATGCTTAGAAAATCCATTTCAGCACTACATCTGGGGAGAAGGTCCTTGCTAAAACATAATTTTCAGGATAAGGTATGCTCATAACTGGCATCATAGTTTTCTACTGACACAAACATTTTTTTCTATATCCAGCTCTTCTTGCCTAAGGAGGGCAAGGCCCCATTTAGCCTGTGCTTAGCTGCTACCAGCCATTTTCCCCATGTACTCTGATAAATGCTGCTAGACAAGAAAAAGAAAAGATATAGAGGGGTGATGTGAGTTCAGGGAATGAGGAGGATACCTCACAAAGAGGTCAGAAAGTTACTGATGAATGAGAGAGGCAAGGGCCAATGAACATGAAACCCCACTGCCTGTCATCATCAATGAAGATGAGGCCTGATGGCATCACTCCCAGTGTGTCTAGAAGTCCCAGACACCCACAGGTGTTCTCTCTTCCTACACAGGTAAATGGTTCCCAAGAAATAGCCTGCCTGCTTCCTGCCCATCACCACTCCCCCATAATTGAGCCCCAGGGGCCTATTCTAAGCCATACTCTGTCTTGTCCACCTCCTCTCCAGTAGCCTGAAGGCCAGAACACAACCTGCTGCACCTTCTAGACCCTGATGCAAGTAAAAATCACAAACATGTTCTAGATCCAAAAGGTGTCTTAGGAGAGAGAGGTGTGGAATGAATGTGAGTTGAAGGCCAGCTGTGTACCAGGCACTGCACTAGAATTTTGCATGCATGCTCTCATTGATTCTCTCAATCTACCTCTAATAGTTGCTCTAAGCTCTTTGACCCACTTTGCAGATGAGGAAATTGAGGCTCAGAGTCCACTTGCCCAAGATCTCCCAGGTAGTTGGTCGCAAAGACTTGAAATCAGATTTCCTGATCCTAGTATTCCTTTCCCCTCCCATCTCTCTTTTCCTGCATAGAAAAACATAGCAACTAGTGCCTTTTTCTCAGTGCACCCCCAGATAAATATTGTACTCCAATTTACGTATGGCACTGGTCCTAAGTGCTGGGAACAGTAGAGCCAGGTGAATCCAAGCTTGGCATAATTCTTAACACCCATGGCTAGTAAGTGATCTTCTGTTTTTCCTCTCAAAGCCCCAAGATGCTATGCAGTTTTGAAATTATAGCTAATAGCTGGTAACCCCTGAGAACTTATTAGGGTGCTCTTGACCATCCTCTGTCCCTGCAGAGGGACACTTTAATGCTGATCACTTTCCACTGGAATAATTGCTTTCCTTATAATGCCATAAATATCTTGAAGGCAGACCTGAATCTTGGGTTACCTCTGTACCTTGACAAGGGGCTCAGTACAAAGTAATTACTCAGTAAACATGTATTGAATCAAGGACTGAGTGAGTGAATATAAAATCCAGGAGCGTTTAAAGATAAATGCAGAGTCCAAGGAGAGAAGGGAATTGCTAAAACAATCAGCCATGATGACTGTTGTTTCCAGAGCACAGCTGGGCAGACAGATGTGTCTCCACCATGCTAATGCTAACATGGGGCACACTTTTTTTTTTTTTTAATCTCTCATTTTGGAAACTTGAAACCACTAAGTGTTTCCATTCTAATGAGATTTCCAAAAGGAGAGGGGAAAAAAATCTAGAATAATCGGGGCTGTATCATGCTGGGGGAAAAACAGCATGGAACCCAGATCTGACTTTGTGTCTATGTGTTTGGCTCTCAAAAGGAACAGTGGAGCCATTTGTAGGAAGGTGCTAATGAGATAAGAAAATATAAGATGTTTACACCTTTTGGTTTGGGTCTGAAAGCACCATTTTTTTTCATGTGAATGTGAAAAGTCTCCAGGGCATGGTGAGAAAAGTAAGTAATACACCAATTACACATTGGCATTTTTCCCACTGTCTTCAGCCTGAAGGCAGTTGAAAAGGCTGGAGTCTGATTCGGCCATCATGGAGGTGGAGAAGGTGAATGACTACTTGGGATAATTTCCAAGCTGCTGGGAAAACTTGCTCCTTTTCTCCTAAAACCTTTGTCCCTCAGCTGGAGGTCCCTTAAGAGGTACCTTGTATTTTGGTGCAGGGCTTTATTCTCTTTTAAAATGCAAATCCCAGGTGCCATTTTATTCCTTTTAAACTAGCAAGTCCATTAGCAAAATGGTAATAACCATTGCTGGTAAAACTGGGTGAAAATAAGGTCCTTATATGTTCCTGGGGACAGTGTAAAGTCATGTATCCTTTTAGAATAATCCAGAAGAATGTATCAAGATTCCATACAAATGTTCAAAGTCCGGATATACTGGAGATTTATTCTAGGGAATTGGTCCTCAATGAGGAAAAACTATATGCACAAAGATATTTACTCTAGCTTTATTTATAATAACACAGAACTGGAAGCAATATAAACCTAAATATCTAGCAATAAGATACTAGTTATATATATTTCAGTGCATTGATGTCATTGAATGCTGCTCTTTCATTAAACATGATTGTTTTGAATATTTCATAGCTAAGTGGAAGAATATTTATGCTTTAATAAGATAAAATGTAGAACATAATGTTGTGACAAAGCAATATGTAAAAATTGTATATGCCTGTGTCCTTGGGCTGGAGAGGGGACAGCGGGGGGGGGGGGGGAAAAGAGTTGATTTGTTAGGCTTAGAATGAAATATGATGATTCTTTTATTTCAGTCTGCATCATTCGCTTCAGAATGTCTTTTGTGAATTGAGTCTTTTAAACTCAAGAGGACTGGAAATGTCCAGGATGAGGGATCTGATTGTAGGCAAGGTGACCAGAAACCGATGAGAGGTGGGAAAATGTTGTTGGGTTGTTGATGGAGAGCTGGAAGCCCCTGGGAGCAGAGGTGACAGGGGAAGGAAAGGGGTGTCCTAGAGCACACGCTCTGGACTGTAGACTCTGGACTACATACTCCAAGTCTTCTCAGAAGGTCCTTATGCCCAGATGGAAGACACGTGAGGCAGGACTAGAGAAACAATGTTGGCGTCTACTGTGAGCCTAGGACAGATATGCCCCTCTCCTTCTGGAAGGAAGGAAGGGGAGAGGGGAACTGTGCAGACTGTTTGCCATTCCCCCATCACCTTCTCCCCTTCCACCCTCATAGACCAAAGACTCTCTCCAGGCAGGCTTGAGGAAGGGGAGCTGGGGAGCCTCTACTGGACCTTTCTAGCCCTCTCGGTGAGAGAGCAGTGACCCTACACTGCAACATCTATAGGTGCAGCTACTCTAGACAGTTTCTGCTCTGGCCTCCCTGGAAGCCAGTGCTGTGACCAGTACCTGCAGTCACAACCACATTACCATTGAGCACACCTGGAATCTCCCACCTACCTGAGTGTGCCTCCAGGGACTTTGCAGCCTTCATCATCAGTCTGTGCTGCAGTCCTGCAAGGTGGACATTGGTGTTACCAATGCACAAATGAGGGAGCTAAGAGAGATGAAATAACTTTGTCTGGGTCACAAAAACTTGAACAGGAAGGGCTGGGGATCTAAGGCAGTCTCTGATGGTCAAGTGCATGCTCTCCCCACTACTGCCTTTAGTGCTTCATTCATATAGGTGCTTCAGAAATGCACATATAAGAGCTCTGCACCCCCATTCTGTTTCATGGTTGGGGGAGGGAGGGTCCTCACAGTACCCAGCAACTCTCTGACACCAGCCGGTGACCTACAGTTTAACTCAATTCTGACACCATCTACCTGAAGACAGCATCAGATTCCATAGTTGAAGGGCTCAGTCCTATAAGACCACCTCCTGGCCCATTTTAGGCACCAATCAAAAATCCAGCTTGTCACCTGTGTTCATGGCTATATAGATTGGAGATTCCAATGACCCCCTCCTTGGGTTCCATTAATTTGCCAGATCAGTTCATAGAAACAGAAACATTTGACTAGATTACCAGCTTATTATAAGAGGATAAAATTTAGGAACAGCCATGGGGAAGAGATGCACAGGGTGAGATATGGGAAAGCCACAGAGTTTCTGTGCCCCCTCCAGGCACACTGCTGCTCCTCCCATGTTGGCCAACCCAGAAGCTCTCCGAACCTAGTCCTTTGGCGTTGTTATGTAGACTTCATTACATAGGCATGATTGATTAAATCATTGGTCATCTGTGATTGAACTCAATTTCCAGCCCTTCTGCCCTACCCAGAGGTTGGATGTAGGGACTGAAAGTTCCAACCCTCTAACCACGCAGTTCATTCTCCTGGCCACCAGCCCCCATCCATAGATGGGTCCAAAAATCACCTCATTCAACAAAAGACACCTTGATTGCTCTCATCACTTAGGAAATTAAAAGGGGTTTAGGAGCTCTGTGCCAGAAACTAGGACGAAGACCACATGTATTTTTTATCCTCAATCACAATATCACAGCATAGTAGGTGCTCTGCAGGTGTTTGTTAAATTAAACCTCTTCTTGAGGTTGTTCAGTATCATTCCTATGGCAGCTTGGATGTCTCCAGAAGGATGGATTCAGACCTCAAAAATACCACCCACAGTGTGAAACAAAGACTGTTTTGTTCACAAAACTGATTGGACTTTTAGTTGAGGCTTATGGATTTTTAATCATGCCTTTGTTTTTCCCACCCTATAATGTAATGCAGACTCCTGCAACAAAGCAAAGTAACCCCCTGCTGTTTCTCTTCTGATTTCTCAAGGTTTACTTTCTTATCTCTTTTGATGGTGAGCACCACCCAGCCCCATCCAGCTCTCTGATACTGTGCGTCCTATGATAAGGTCTTGAAGAAATTATGAAAAAGTCAATAAAAACGGTCTTGGTAAAGTGGCCCAAGTGGAAATGTAGCTTTGCGCTTTCTCCAACATTCTAGGATCTGCTTTCCTAAATGGGCATAAAAGAAATACTGTATTTTTTTTCCCCTGGGGATGCCCTGTGCATGCAGGAAAGCTTTGTAAGATGATAGGATCTGATCAGCATGGTTGAAAGCTGTGAGAGAAAATGAGTGGGGTCTGCACTTCAGGCATGGGAAGGGGTTTGCAAGTGACTGATGTTCACTGGTGTTCACTCTTCACCCGCAAAGGGATCACAGCACCCTGGCACAGGTTCACAGTGGCGTTTTATTAGCCTCATTGTATTAATGAGGAGACTGAGGTTTTCGAAGGCAAGACGATGTGACCAAGTACACATGGCTGGAAATGTAATCCAGAATCCAAACACAGCTTAGCCTACCTCCTAAGACCTTTTTCTTTCTAATGAACCAAGTTGTTCAGATGACGCTAGACTGTGCATATGGTGGGTGGGGAGTGATGGAAATGAGGCTGGGAAGGAGACTTGCCCTCCCAGGAGGGATTAGAAGGGAGGCAGTGGAGGGCCATAGGCGTGCTGTCAGGAGACCACCAGAGTGATCAGAGGGAAAAACGATGTGGCTTGACAAGGGCATTGGTCATAGAAACAGAGAAGTAGACCAGATGTCTGATAGTACATCAGAGGAAGAATGGGTATAATTTGCTGAAGGAGTGGGAGAGTGAGAAGGGCACTCTGCACTCTGGCTGCAGATCCACAGGGCACCTGCACACCTTACCCCAGTGAGTACTCATCACAGCTCTGTGGGAAGCCCTTTGCATCCTCATCTCTAAGTCTTCAAATAAAAGAGCTGAGACTCAGAAAGTTGGAGCATCTTGCTGAAAGTTCTACAGCTCACAAGAGGAATCCAGATCCAAACCCAGGTCATTATAAACAGGGGTGCCTGTTAGTTTCAAGTCCAAAAAAGGAATAAAGCCTGGCAGACTTCAGAACATTATGCGATTCCCAAATCTCAGCTCCTGACTCCAGCACTCTGCTAGCTTAGGTGAGCCCCAGAAAGTCTCATTCCATGAAAATATGGGAGCTTTAGTTCCAGCAAAATATGTGGAGAGTCAGACAAACTCAGAGTTATAACATCGCCAATAAAACTAGGAGGTCTGGGACCAAATAAACCATGGACCCAGACTTGAATTGGTGTGCCCCACGAGTGCTGGGGACAGAGGATCTACCTCCAGCCCTTCTGACACACCTGAGTCATGTGTTAGCACCTTGTCCTGGTCAAAGGGTTTCCGAGGACTTGGTTATAAGGCAATGTTACCTACCTCTGTTTCATCAATTCTGAATGCATATTTTCCCCCATTTTAACATCTCTGAAATGAGGATGTGAAGTACAATCAGTGGCTGTCATAATTTATTTGGCAGCTTCCTCTTTTTCTTTTTAGTAGTTTATACAATTACGTGTCTTACAATTAATAGTGTCACTTGGTAGTTACCCAAAGATGGCATGTGTTTGAAGAATTCCAAATATATTGTATTAATGACAGTTTCTTCCGATTGAGAACTTACAAATTCCCCAGGCTTTGTGTTTTACAGAATAATAGAAAATAACCATTATATTAATAATAATTGCTAACATTTATTAAGCAAGGCCTAACATTTTATCATCGCATTTTACAGATGGAGAAAGTGAGGCACTTCAGTCCTCGCAGCAACTCTGTGAGGTTGAATAATTATCCCCATAATGAATTCAAGGGATTGGAGGGCCCGATAGGTTAAGTTACTTACCAATGTCACACAATGGTAAGTAGTGTAGTAAAAATTTAAACTCATTCTATGCCTGATTCCCAAATGTATGCTCCCAATTATAAATATTTGGTAAATGGGCAAATTGGAAGGAAACTGCTAATTACTGAGTGTCCATGCCTGCCTTTCAGCATTTTATATCTGTTACATCATTGAACTCTCGTAGGTAACTGGCACTTCATTCCCTGTAGATAAGGAGCCAGAAGCACAGTGGTAAGGGGAACCCGAGACCCTGACGTGTCCGGCTCCAGGGCCCAGACTGTTCCCCGACAGGAGGTCCTCATGACATTTGGTCAGGTCATGGAGAAGTTTGCCTTGTAGCCCAAAGTCATGCAGTTAGTACCATCTACAGAAATGCTCCTGGGACAGCAACAGTGAGTTCAAACAGGGCTGTTGCCTTGTTTAAAAACCACTAATAAGGGGCGACTGGGTGGCTCCAGGCAGTTAAGCATTGGACTCTTGTTTTTTTGCTCAGGTCATGATCTCAGGGTTGTGGGATCAAGCCCTGCATCAGGCTCCACACTCAGCTTGGAGTCTGGTTGTCTCTCTCCCTCCCCCTCTGCCCCTCCATGCATGCATGCTCCCTCTCTCTCTCTCTCTCAAATAAATGAATACATCTTTAAAAAAAAAAAAAACATTAATAAGAGGGACACTCAAGAAAAATGCATGGTAGCATACCAAAAAACTTACATAGATGTTTCTAGAGGCAGATTCACCATGAAACTAATGAAGCTTAAGCAGTGGCCTTGTATGAGTTTTTATTCAGTATAAGTATTTATTATTTGTATTCTTTCCCCTAAATTTTTATTTCTTTTTCTCCATAAACCTGCATATGTTCTTATTGTATTCCTCTAATCATGTGAAGTAATCTGGTATCGAACTCAACAAAGGTGTTTTTAAGATTAAATTCCTTTTTGGGGCACCTGGGTGGCTCAGTCATTAAGCGTCTGCCTTCGGCTCAGGTCATGGTCCCAGGGTCCTGGGATCGAGCCCCGCATCGGGCTCCCTGCTCAGGGGGAAGCCTGCTTCTCCCCCTCCCGCTCCCCCTGCTTGTGTTCCCTCTCTCGCTGTGTCTCTCTCTGTCAAATAAATAAATAAAATCTTTAAAAAAAAAGATTAAATCCCTTTTAAGTTTTAAAATATTTTTTCTGCCTCATGTTAGATGTGGAATGTATCTTCAGATGATCCTGGTGGGGTTAAATTGCCCTTGACTCTTAGTGTAGGTCAGGAGTTGGGGAACTTTCTCTTAAAGGGCCGGATAGTAAGTATTTTAGGCTTGTAGGCCAGACAGCCTCTCCTGCAGCTATTCACTACAAAAGCAGCCACCAATAATATATAAACAAGTAAGTGTGGCTGTGGTATAAAAAAAGAAATTATTTACAAAAATAGGCAGCCAGCTGTATTTGGCCCGAGGGCTGTAGTTTGCTAACTCCTGGTTTAAATGGTCAAAACCGGCATCTACTACATTACACATGAATGGATTTATAGGTTGGTGTGGATAGGGTATAGACAGATATAGATATAGATTTGTGTGCGGTTATTTATGTATGATATTTTTGCCTCATTTCAAGAATATGGAAGTTTTTAAAGACAAAGCTTTTCTTTTCCCTATGTATTATTAATGTCAATTTTTCTACTCTTCTCTGTGAGCATAAGAGAAGAAGGAAGGTGGGTAAGAAAGCAGCACCTCTGAATGCCTGATGTTTGCCAGAATTCTAGGCATTTCACATAATGTGATTCTCTTCTAACCCCATGCCCATCCCATGAGGCAGATTTAGAGAGTCCCTTTATTCTGCAGTTAATGGGAATCAGTGAAAATCTACTTGAAGAGAATCTGCTGGAAATGGGACCAAACCTCATACCAAACAGCGAAGAAAATATCTCATTAGTACTTTATCACACAAAAAAATTAAAATACAAAAATGTGTTTATTGTATCTCATGATTAACAAAATAGAGGTTATAATTGCAACTATGCTCTAATTTTTAGAATGAACAAAGACTGAATCGAGTGTTAATTTGAGGGTATATTTTCTATGCCCAAATTATATGATATTACAATATGACTTTACATTTTATCTTCTCAGCATTTGGAGGGAAGGATTGTATGAGATTTTTAATCCTTTGAAGTATCAATTGATTTGTCTTTCATTGTTGGAGTGAGATTGTCACTTGTTAATGGCTTTGCTGTATTTAGAACATCTCTCCATCATCATGTCCATCAACTTCATGAAATTTTGCATCTTCTGTAAGTTTTGCCTTTTCACTCTGCAAATAGTTCACATTGTACTACTGGGTGATATACCTGATGGAGAGGCAGGGACGGCCCCTCATAGCCATGCACACCAGGTTATAAACTGCTGTGAAATCATCAAGGATGTTTGCATGGAGACCTCATTAGAGAAATGGGTTTTGGTTATGGGGATTTTTGCTGCCCTGTGCAGTCTCTCTTAACCATAAGGACTGGGATAAAGAATAAGATAACAAAAACCCCTTGCATTATAGATGAGAAACTGAGGCTCTGAAAAATAAACCTATCCAAAGTCATCTAGTTTCTAGGTGGCCAAGATCCAGATCCTGCTTCACCAGTATCAGTTGTCTATTACTACATAACAAACTACCACAAAATTTAGCAGCTTAACACAACACACATGTATCATCTCAGTTCCTGTGGGGCAGGTATCCAGGCATGGCTTACCTGAGACTTCTGCTTGGGGTTTCTCACAAAGACCACACAATGAAGGTGTCAACCAGGGCTGAGGTCTCATGAGAAGGTGTGACTGGTGAAGGATCCTCTTCCAAGCTCCCTTTTGTGGGTGTTCCAAGCTCCCTGGGGGCTGTTGGTTTGAGGGTCTCTGTTCCTTACTGGCCATAGGCTGAAGGTCACCCTCAGTTCCACATGGGCCTCTCCTCCAGGTCAGCTTCTGTCATCAAAGCCAGCAGGAGAGAGAATCTACCAGCAAGATAGCAGTCACTGTGATTCAAAGAGGCTGTTGGACTGATTCGTAGGGAATAAGGAAATCCCTGGCACATAGTGGGTGCTTTACCTTTGGGGCTTTTCTGTTGAGGGTCAGTAGGATTTTGATATAGACTGAGGGGTTGTATTTCCTGCTCAAGAGCAAGAACCAAGGGTGCTGACTGAGGATCGGGACCTGTGGGCTTACTGTGGCGCCAGCAACACCTGCTCTGTTAGAGGATTCAGTTCTGCCTCCTCCTGGCCAGGGAGAGCGTTTCTACATATCTCCACTCAATGGCGCACAGACAGGGATCCCAAGGAGGAGAATCCAGTGGTCAGCTCCTGCCTTCTCCGAAAGCTGCCTGTGAGCAGCTGTAATTGGAGCACGAACCAGCTGGGATCTTGGGGAACTACCCAGAAAGGGAACTGAGAGTTTCTCTTCCCAACCTGGGAGTCCAGAGGAGAAGGGATGGGCTTGTCCTGCCGAGGCTGAACTGCGAGCCGGCAGCCCCCTCCCCGGTCTCCGGCTGGCTGTGCCCTGCCTGTTCCCGCAGTGTCTCCCTGCGGGCCCCGTGACCACTCTTGGCACTAACCCTACTCCTGTTGTGACCCCACCACCTGAGCCTGGAGGCTCGGTTCCTCATCTGTAAAATGGGGATGTAAATATAATGATGACTGAGACCCCACCTCTCATGAGTACATGAGAAAATGATGCACAAATGATTAGATAAATTCTAGAGTTTTCACCGCCTGTTTGTCCCACCCCGAGGGGAGCTGGTAGGTAACCCTTGGCTGTTAGGCACTCATTCCCAGCGGGTCCAGCTTTGTTCCTGTAAGGAAGTCCAGGCCTGGCTGAGAAGAAGCTGCAGGGAATCCCGGGTGCCACTGTGCAGAGCTGTGACCCAGCAGAGGTTTGGTGTCAAGGGGCTTGGACCTTACACTTGAGACTCCAAGTACAGCTGCGAAGCAGCCTCCCTCCCACCCTCCACAACCCCAGCCTGGGGAGAAGATGCAGAGGATTCCGGTGGAAGCACATAGGAGGTGGTGTGTGATTTAAGGGCGTGTCTGAGACCCTTGACCCTGACTGACCTCGTTCACTAAGATAGCCAGGACCCCGCAGATAGGAGGACAGCTGTTGGCTCTCCCCCAGACTCACATCCACCACAGACCCTGGCCATCCTGCAGGCGCTGGGAGGAGGAAGAGTGTGGGCAAGGAGCAGAGGGAGGAAGGAGAGGGGAAAGGAGGAAAAGTCAGAGAAAGTCGAGTGAAGGAGACAGGGATGGCTGCAGAGCAGGAATCTAAGTGATATGGCTAAAATCAACAACACAAGACACAACAGGTGTTGGTGAGGATGCAGAGAAAGGGGAACCCTCTTACACTGTTGGTGGGAATGCAAGCTGGTGCAGCCACTCTGGAAAACAGTATGGAGGTTCCTCAAGAAGTTAAAAATAGAGCCACCCTATGATCCAGCAATCATGCTGTTGGGTATTTGTCCAAAGACTACAAAAACACTAATTCAAACATGCACCCCTATGTGTATTGCAGCATTATTTACAATAGCCAAACTATGGCAACAGCCCGTGCCCATCAATAGATGAATAAAGACGATATGGTCTATATATACAATGGAATATTTCTCAGCCATAAAAAGAATGAAATCTTGCCATTTGCAACGACATGGGTGGAGCTAGTGAGTATAATGCTAAGCGAAATAAATCAGGCAGAGAAAGACAAATACTATATGATTTCACTCATATGTAAATTTTTTTTAAAGATTTTATTTATTTGAGAGAGAGAATGAGATAGAGAGCATGAGAGGGGGGAGGGTCAGAGAGAGAGGCAGACTCCCTGCTGAGCAGGGAGCCCGATGTGGGACTTGATCCCGGGACTCCAGGATCATGACCTGAGCCGAAGGCAGTCGCTTAACCAACTGAGCCACCCAGGCGCCCCACTCATATGTAAATTTAAGAAACAAAACAAAAGGGGGAATAAAAGAAAGAGACCAAAAAAAAAAAAAAGCGCAGAGTCTAAATTCTAGAGGACAAACTGATGGTTATCTAAGGGGAGGTGGATGGGGTAATGGGGGAAATAGGGGATGGGGATTAGGAGTGCATTGTCCTGATGACCACCGGGTGATGTATGGAAGTGTTGAATCACCATATTGTACACCTGAAATTAATGTCACACTGTATGTTAACTGCACTGGAATTAAAATTAAAAACTTTAAGAAAGTGACAGAGGAAGTAAAAGAATCATTGGTGAAGCAGGGGGGAGTGAGAGAGCCAAAAACGATAGGAGGAGGGAAGACCCTGTCTCCCACACACATCTGGCTTCCGTGGTGAGACTGGTCATTTGGTCTGTGTGTCTGAGATCAAGTGCCTTCGTAAGAGTAAATTAAAAAGTGTGAAGGACCAAAGAGCATTTTCCCCTTCCCTGATTAAGGAGGGTTCCTTGATGCTCTTAGCTTTATCAGTTAAGGGTTGTTTTCCAGTTTCAGAAAGTAAATTCCCTGAGGTTGCTGGTGCTTTGAATTCCTTGAGGTATGAGAAAATGCGGAGCTCTGCCAGGCATTTGCTGTCCCCTGCTGGCTAAAGCCTGGTTCTGCACACCCTGCTGCTGGGAGTCAGGTTGCAACTGCATTTCATGATTCCTTTTGCTGGCTCTAAAATCATAGACTGGATCACCACATCAAATACCAATGATGTGTTGTATGGTGACTAATATAATAAAATTTTAAAAAATAATGAAAAATAAGTAAATAAAATAAAATCGTAGACTGTAAAAGCTGAAAGAAACTTAGATCTCCAGCCCAACCCTCTTCCCTAAGCTTTAGACTTGAATTTTGATCAACCTGCTGGATATTTCCACTTGAACCTCAAACTCAGCAGGTCCACAACATAGTTAAGACAGTATGTTTTAATTAATACACAATGCAAGCGAATGATTACAAAATGACAATGGGTTATGATCAGCACTGGAATAGAAATGCAATGGGGTGCTCTGTGACCCCAGCGGAGAGGTCACACTGGAGAACACGTAGAGAGCAGCCAAGGTCATGGAAGTCTCCGGAGGCAAAGCAAGACTTGTGCTGTTAAGACAGAATGTTAAGGCTGTTAAGGAGAATGGGGGGTGGAGGGAGGTTGGGAGAAGTGGGCAGAGAAGAGCATCGAGACAGGCACAAATAGGCTCAGAGAGTTGGAGGAAATGCTCTCATTCAGGACTGCTGGCCTAGGAGTGGGGAAGCAGCGGAAGATAAGGTTGTGAGGACGGCAAGTCCAGATCATCAAAGGCCCGCATCCCTTGCTAAAGGAGAAGATTGAACTGGGTTCTGTGTCCATAAACTTTTCGCACTCTCTGCATATGCGCATGTCATTCACGATGCCTCGGGGGCCATACTCCAGGTCAACACACATAAATTGGGGAATGTCCTGGATAAACTGAGACATAGCAGTCAACTCTTGCTAAGCCTCAAATATACTTCCAACCCCTTGGCCACAGCCTCTTGGAGGCTTTCAATCTTGTACCCTGAAAGCATGTGGTGAACACTCAGATCATAACCTCTGTAATTATCTGTCCTGTGTTTCCTCCACTGCACTAGGCGTTCCTTGAAAATGAGGGCTAGATTTTATTCATGTTTGTATCCTTAAAACCAGTGCTGTGCCTGGGACACAGGAGGCACTCAATACATTAAATCAGAATAAAATAATAGCTAACATTTAGTGAAGGCACTCCTCTAGGAACCTGACATAGACTATATCATTGAATAATGGAGGTCGTGGGTACTTTTATTGGGTTCGTTTTCTAGATAAGGAAGCCAAGACACCAAGAGGTTGTGTAACTTGCCCAAGATGACACAGCATAAGAGGCAGAAGGGAATTCTAATCTAGGGCTTATTTCCAGAGCCTAAGAAGGAATAAAATCCAGTCTTGACAGAACTGGAGTGTGGATTTGCAGAATCATCCAAGAGCCCGTTCCCCAGCAGGCCCAGCCAGTGATGAGTGTGTGAATGGGACAGCACCAGGCATCATTTGCATGATCCTGTACAGTTGACCAAACCACTCCCCATCCATTGTCTCCTGTGGTCCTCACAATAGCCATGATCTCCAGGTGGATCCATTATTCCCATTCTATGAATGTGATCATTGAGGTCCCCAAGGTCAGTGAGCTACTCAAGATCACATAGAAAGTACTAGAGCCTCCCTTTGAGCCTGTGTCTTTGGACTCCACACTCTGGTCTTTTTAACTGCCAACACAATTATCCAGATGGTAATGAATCCGTCTGATGAATTTTTTTCATCTCTAAAATGGGAGTTCATGTCTACCCTGGAAGGTGGGTGTAAGGATGAGCTGATAGATGTAAAGTAGTGAGGGGTAGGTGCTCACTAATGGGTGGTGTGGGAGTTGATGTTGTTATCATCATCATCATCACCTGAGAAGATTTGGGGTTCGGGGTAGGCAGATTCCAGGCATGGGTCCCAAGCCGTAAACTGAAGTAAAATGGCCCCAGAGGAGGGAGTTGAAAATCTGGTTTAGGTTCCTAGACAAGGTTGGAAATATAGATTCAGGTCTGCAGATCAGAAGGCTTATTGATCAGAAAATGTGATCAAGATCACCAAGGGTCAGAGCCAGGACTTGGGTCCCCAGGCAAGACCAGGAGCAGACATTTTCAAACCTTACATTGTGGTCCTTACCATCATGGCATGAGATAGCTTTCTATTTGGCTGGACTGTGAGTTCATAAGGACAAATCCAGCTTATTCATCATGGAATTCCAGCTCTGTGTCCCCAGTGCCTGCCATATAAAAATTGAAGGAATGAATGAATGATCGAGTAAACGAATGCACCAATGGGTCCCCACTTACACAAGCAAGCCCACAGCGCATGGATTGGAACCCAGCAGGGTGGGGAGCCAGATCACATAGAGCAGAAGAACCTGGAGTGTGTAGTACCAAGTGTCACCCATGGACCCTAGGGAGCCTGGTGCTGAGCACTGAACCAGAGACACTCCACCAAGAGGGAGGGAGAGCCATTTTTCTTTGCCGATATGATGAAGCATGCACACACATGAACACACATGTGCTACATGCTCTCCCTCTCCCCACCCTCCCCGCCAACTGAATTTACGCAGATAATAATCTCAAAGGATTGTTTGCAGTTTGCTCCTGCCTGAGACAGGGGCATGAACCCGATGACCTCTCCGTGACTTTTCCAGGAGCAGCATTCTGCATCCTTCTCTGTGGCGGGTCCTGTTCTTTCTAGTAGGAAGTACATTTTGCAATTTCAGAAACAATTCTGAAGGGCCTCAGATGAAAGAGGTAATTTCCTTCAGTAACCAGGGACTCTAAAAAGAGTAATACTAAGCCGTTATAAGAACGTTTCATATGTTTGAAAACCATTGTCCTATACGTGCAGGACACACTCTTCATTCATTTATATTCCTGTTGCTTTACCAAAGCTTGTGGGAACTTTTCATATGAAAGGTGTCTGCAGCCACCCAGCTCATTCCATTAACTAGCTGGTTAAGTAAAAGTATGCACATTGCTTACCCTTCCTCAGATCTGTTTTCTTTAGCTGGAATAATAATTCCTACCTGCCCCATCGGTTTGTGATGAGGTTACTTGGTAAAACAGATCAAGCACATGCCAACGTCTCAGGGAAGTTGTCGCTTCATCCTGGTTGACACCATCCTCTGGAGCTAGCCGGGACTAGATGCTTCCTCCTTCCTTCCCTCCAGGTTCCTCATTGTCCTGGGATGCTTGATTCTGGCCGTGCTGACCACGTTCAGGGAGTACGAGACTGTTTCGGGAGACTGGCTGCTATTACTGGTGAGACTGTGCACCCCCCTCCCCGGGTGGGGAGCGATTCTGGGGTAGACGCCTCTGGTTGGACTTTCACAGTTGAGAGCAAGGAGGCTGCCCTTGGGCACAACTGGTTTTGGCTTCCTGGCCAAGTCCAGTCCCAAGAGAAAGCAATGACTGGATCAGTTGGGCAGGTATGCATGGGCACAGGTGGAAGGGAATGGTTTTTGTTATTCTAGACTAGAGACAAGGGGGCACAAACAAGGTCAAAGCAAAAACCAAGGCACATTAGTTATATGATAAATGGCGGCTTCTCAATCCTCTGAAAGTTAACACAAAGGCATGCTCTGTTCTAAAACCTGCCTCTGCTTTTTCTCCTTAAAACTCTGAGGATCTCTGACTCTCTTCAAGGCCAAGTACCAAATCCCATTTCTACATTGAACTCCACATCCTTGCTCCTGGGACCTCTGCCTGTTTTATCTCTGTTCCCTCATCTATACAGGCAAGGGGTGCCAGCCCCCCAATTAGGGTCTACAAAATAGCAGAACCTTCACCTCGCACTGAGCATGCCATCCATGAGGCCGGAGTCAGGGGATTCCTTCTGAAGGCAGGTGTTTCCAGTTCACACAGTCTCACGCTAAGATCTTAGCAGGTGAATCCTGAGAAGCCATCTAGCTCCAGGAACTAGGTTTCAGGGATTATTACAGAGCAGCAACTCCCCAAGGGTCCCAGGAGGTCACCAAAGGGGGGGGGGCAGAGGTGTCTGCCTGACCAACAAGAGAGGCAGGAGGGAAGGAGGAAACCTGGGGTCCAGGGAGACAGCACAGCCTGGTGCTCTGAGCCTGATTAGCAGCGTGGGAATCCCTCTTTGCCACGTCCTAGTCTGGAGGATTTTGTGTACCTACTCCTTGCCTTGGTTTCTCGAAACATAAAATGAGAATAATATCATAAAACACTTGAAGCAGAGCCTGGCCCAGGAGCCCTGCTTAGTAACCGTTGGCCGTAAGTAGCAATTCCCGGGGCCAGGCAACTGGGTGGGATTAGCAGACTGTGTTTCACTGATAACTTCTCTTTTCAATTTAACTGCACTTAGAGGCTTTTCGTACATAAAATAGACTTTTTTTTTTTTAAAGGGATCCATTGGAACCAAAACAGAGAGGAAAAAACAAGGAATCCCTTTGCAAGGCTGCTCTTAGGGACAGTTAGCACATTAGCATGGACACGGGGGCTGTCCAGAAGTGCCCGGAGGTGATAACGTGTTCTTCTTCCCCCTCCACCACCAAAACAGCAACAGCAACGGAAACCCCGCTCTTCAGAACCTCAGAGCAGAAATCTGTACTCCCAGACAACTGGGTCCCGGTTGATCCGTGTCTCTCCATATGTTCTTAATGCAGGAAACATTTGCTATTTTCATCTTTGGAGCCGAGTTTGCTTTGAGGATCTGGGCTGCCGGATGTTGCTGCCGCTATAAAGGCTGGCGGGGAAGGCTCAAGTTTGCCAGGAAGCCCCTGTGCATGCTCGGTAGGTAAGCCCTGACCCTGAGTCGGGGGCGCCCCGGTCCCCCTGCTCCTGGTGCGCCATTTCCCCGAGGAAATGTGGCTTTATGGAAGCCCGCGCAGCCTCTGACCCTACCTCGGTGAGGAAGAGCCGCTCCAGTGTTCCGGACGCAGAATTCCTTCTTCTGTGGCTTGCCCTCCTGATGGCTCTACAGGGCTGTGATTCTTAATGAGCGTGGTGGGGGCACTCTTGGCATTTGGGCTGTGAAGGAGCAGCCCACTGTAGGACGCTGAGCATCCCCAGTCCCTAGACTGGAAGCCTCCAGGCATTGTGACAACCAAAACTGCCTGCACCCTTCCAGACTGGTGCTTGTGGGCATGGGAGGGGTGACACCACTGCTGGTTGAGAATTACTTCTATGGGCCCACGTTGTGCCCATTTTACAGAGGGGGACACTGAGGTTCACAGTGCTGAGTCATTTCCTAGTCACACAGGTAGTAAGCCGCAGATTCCATCCTAATAACATCAGGTCTGGAAGAATCTAGCACCTGTGCCCTCCATCCCTCCCACGTTGCTGGGTGTTGACCCCCAAGTTGCTTTGGAGAGATGTCTCTGACACCCTTCCCTTTGGGTGCAGGCATTAGATAGCAGAGAAGGTGGACACTTCCACTTACCCCTGTTGGTGCAGCATGAACCCATATGTTTCCATCTGAAGATCCCACTAAAATCATAGAGCAACAGTGACGGGCAGGAGTTGGAACCTCAAATTCCTAGTGATGATTAAAGTTACAGGATCACAGGGCCTTGAAAGGCTCTCCTAAAGGCACCTAGTCCAACACGCCGGCCCGTCTGATATTCCCTTCCCCTTCATAGCAGCCTGCAAGTGGTCACCTCCTTGCATATCTCCAGTTCCGGGGCGCTCACCACCTTCCAACGTATTTATTCCATCTGAAGTCTCTGACTCTCTTCAGATACTTGAGTTCAGTCGTTCTGTTCTTCTCTCCACTCCAGCAGTGGAAAAGGGTGCTCAGTGGCTCTGGCTGTTCCTTGTACCACAGGTTCTCAGCATCATTCTTGCTCTTCTCTGAGCATGCTCACCGCCCTTTTAAAAAGTGACCCCCAGGACTGAACACAGCCCTTTGGATGCAGATGGCCAGCCCAGGGAAGGAGAGCTGGAGCCGTCCTCTGTCCTATGTGCCGCACTTCTCTCTGGGCAACCAGGGGGGCCCTGCCTTGCTTGCAGTTTGCTTGGCACAGTGACTGTACCGCTTGACTGCCTGTTGAACTCGCTCTTCCTACTTCCCATCTCCTTCTGAGGTTGGACACCTGAGGGTTTTGTGTATCGCTCAGCACGTTTAATGCAAGGAGAGGCTATGTGGTGTGAGTGCATGAGTGCACACAATTTTGGAGGATTTTGTAGTTACTGATTTCTTTTCATATTTTTCAACCTTCTCTCTTTCTTTGTCCTCCTTCCCTGTCTGCCCCTGTCTCAGTCCATTCAGGCAACTATAACAGTGCCACAGACTGCGGGCTTATGAACAAGAGAAATGTATTTCTCACAGTTCCAGAGACCAGAAGTCCAAGATCAAGGTGCCAGGCTCCGGTCGAGTCCCTCTTCTAGGTCACAGGCTGCCCATTTCTTGGTCTGCTTGCTGTGTGCTCACGCCGGGGAAGGGGCCACGGAGCTCTCCGGAAACTCTGTTATTAAGGACCTGATCCCATTCGTGAAGGCTTCACCCTCATGACCTCATTACCTCCCAGAGGCTCCGCCTCCTAAGCCCATCCCATTGGGGGCCAGGATCTGAGCAGCTGAATTTTGGAAGGACACAAACATTCAGCCCATAGCAACCCCAGCTTGCCTTCCCCCTCTTCTTCTGTCTTCCTTTCGAGTCTTTTGCAAGGTGTTAGGTGGACTTCTTCTCCTCTGGAGAGTCCTGTCCAGTGCTGACCAGAAGTCCTGCACACCTGCTCCTGTATGCAAGCCTGCGTGTGTTGGCAGGGGGTGGGGGAGGTGACTTTATACCCAAATTCAGAGGTTCTCACCCAGTTCGAGAACATCCTAGTACTGTGTGGAGCCTGGACGCTTCCAGGAAAAGAGCATTCCCCATGGAACAGTCTTCACTATTCCAAAAGGGGCTGATTTGACTGAGCTCTGGATCATGCTTCACTGCCAACCTCCCCTGGAGAGCCAAGGCCAGCCCTCAGCATCACCATCCTGGCTAGCTTCCTTTCTGGGATGCCTGTGTTTTCTGCTCTCCTCCTCTCAACTTCTCCCATAACATAGCCTTGCGAGAATTGTTGCTTTCCTCTGCATGTTTGACATGAGGGTGGTTATCCGTCAGGGCACATCATGGCCTTCATACTCAGGGCAGCCCCAGACCCTGCCATTTCGGGTGTGAGTGCATCCATCTGGGCCAGAATCTCCCATTCTCTCTGAGCATCATAGACTCAACTCACATTTACCCCATATCCAGGTTTTGTTTCCTCTTGCTTTCTGCAAACATTAAAAGTGGGTAACTTTGCACAGATAAACTGAGAGGCCTGGCTAAGGGTAGACATATTGGTATCCAGATGTTTGACACTGAGCTTTTCCCCAAAGTTAGGCACATCTGGGAGACACCTTGAAAGGGCAGACGTACCCAGGTGTGAATTGAGGGGCCTGTTCCAAGCGGGAAGACCGACACATACAGAGGTATGGAGGTCTGAGAGAGCCCTGTGCTCAGCAAAGAGCACCAGATTCTGAAAGGCTCACAGGTCAGAGGGTTTTCAGGTGCTTGGACTTTACCCAGTGGATAAACATCTCTTCCAGTGTGTCCCTTAGAACCTGATGCTCTTGCAAAAAAAAAAAAAAATAGTCCTATAACCAAAATCTTTGGGGAAAGGCTCTGCTTCGTGTGTGTAATTGAGAGCCACAGTGCATATTAGCATTTTGAAGGTTCTAGAAGTCCTACAGTAGCAAAACGTGCTTCATCAATTTTTCCCCAAATTTACTTGGCTACGGGGTCCCTTTTACCTGTGGACCCTCTGTAGTGTGGTGGGGAGATGGTTGGTATGGGTGTTGGGGGCCACTGAAGGGAATAGGGATGGACCAGGGCATACTCCTCTGTCCTTGGCTATTGGCTTCAGGAGCCAGCTTGGCCCTTCCAGAAGCCCCTCATCCCCTCCGCCTTCTCTGCTTTCAGTCACAGCTGTGGTGGACGTTTTCACGTCACCTCTGTGGAGACCAGCCTCCCACTTCATGGGTGGGCTTCATGTTTTACTGCAGTCTAGCTCAGGGCCTTCCCTGAAGCTGAGGGAGACCACCAGGCCATGCAGCTCAGAAATGTGGGGCCATCAGCAACCCCAGGGGTGACCCTCCACCACCAGGGGACGGGAGCCAACGGACAGAGGTCCCAGCTCCCATCTTCCAGAGCGACCACCTTGGGAGGCTGCTTATAACTCCCCTTACCTTGCCTCTCTCCTTTCCTGTGTCCCTCTCCCCTCTCTCATGCCTCCTGAGATGATCTCCCTGTGCATCACTCACGGCCAAGGCCCTGACTCGGTGCTGCTTTTAGGAGAAACCTGCCTTCAACCACGTCTGAGCTTCAGGCTTCCCCTGCACGACCGGGGCATATCCCTGACCCCTCTGGGCCTGCAAGTGACCCTGTCACCCTGGGGACCTCGGGGAATCCCTTCCCTGGGATGGAGAATTAGGGCTGGAGCCTGACAGGCCCGCATCCAGTCCCCACTCGGCGATGTCCATCCGGCCCTGTAGCCTTGGGAAGACAGACACCCATGCTCAGGCTCTGTCCAGTGCCTGTGGTGGTTCCTTCGCGTTCGCCTGACCTTCTTTTCCTTCTCCCCCGCCACCCCTCTGTCCTCGTTCCCAGACATCTTCGTGCTGATCGCCTCTGTGCCGGTGGTTGCCGTGGGAAACCAGGGCAATGTGCTGGCCACCTCCCTGCGCAGTCTGCGCTTCCTGCAGATCCTGCGCATGCTGCGGATGGACCGCAGGGGCGGCACGTGGAAGCTCCTGGGCTCGGCCATCTGCGCCCACAGCAAAGTAAGTGCCACGGAGAACCTTCTCCCCGACCTGTGCCTTTCGGGGCATCCCCCTCCCTCACGGCATCCCCAGAGGGTGGTCACTCGGCCACCGCTGGTGAGGATGATGAAGAGGAGGAGGAGGAAGAGGAGAGGCACCAGCGGGGGTGCCGCAGTGAGCACGAGCAGGCAGAGCTGGGTCCAAGTCCTTGGCTCCACCGAGTGCCGACGACCGTGGCCAAGTCTCTCAGCTCTCCCTGAGCCTCGGTTTCCTATTTCTAACCTCGAGAGAATAATGGCTCTGCCTCCAGGTGGTTGAGAGGGTCAGGTGAGCCAACGTAAGGCAGCTCGGGATGGGAGGGAAAGGTTCCGGACTCACCCAGACTCGTGGGAGTCCAAACTCCATTGGTGTGACGCTGGGGGTTTTCTGTAACCTCAGTGGGTCTTGGCTCCTGCATTTATGCGGACGATAATGCGCTCACTTCCTAGAGTGAAAAGACTTAGAACGGGCTCTATTTTTATGAGCTGCCTCAGTAGTTAAAATGAGGATCCTTCTGGCTGCTCACACGAGAAGAGGTACGTTTGAGTGCCTGGTAAATAGTAGGCACTCATTACTGTTAGTGTTTGTTATTCCAGATATGCTTTTCTTCACAAATAGTACAAATACCTAAATAAAATGAAGTACAAATGAAAGGCGCCCAGAGTCCACCTCACGATGCTGCACGTTTTAAACCGTCTGTGCTGCCTCTGACCCCAGACTCGGTGAGGTCAGAGCTTTCTTTCGAGGGTTTTCCACTTGACCTTCCACTCTTATCAGAGGACATGCTAGTAACACCTAACCTTTCATCCATGGAGCTGAGCTGATTCATGGCTCCCATAGAAATCAAGACTGAAATTGGCTGGTTTCGATTCTCGTCCTGTGTTCCCTCCGATCCGGAATAGAAAACAGTTGCCTACCTACCGGGTAATTCCGGGGACGAGATATGTCCACGCCACCACCAGACCCTACAACTGAGGTCAGGTGGGCAGAACTTGAGACAAAATGACAATCTCTGTGGTAGGAGACCAAAGGCAGAAAAGCAACTGCTGGTCAGGCTCCACCTGCCATTCTTCCCCCTCACACGTCCCCCTGCTTAGCCTGGTGCTTTTCCAGAGCTGCCCAGCGGCTGCCCGGCCAGCCTTCACTTCTGGGGTCTGCAGTGTGATGAGGAGGTGAGCACACACCTGGGTTGGAGTCCCGCTTCCCCATTTAGTAACTACAAGAGCTTAGCCCAGTTCCTCCTCTAAGCCTGGTAACGGGCACTTAGCACTTTACTTCCTCAACCATTCATTCCAAACTTGTGGCCTCTGGGCCATGTTCCATGATCGACTCCTCAGGAAGGCCCATGTGGCACAAGGTTAGAGTTTCAAAGTTAGGATAAGGCCAGGCTGTGCTACCAGAACAAAGAGGCCCCAGAGACTCTTGGCACCAAAAAAAGGTCGATGTCTTCTCCAATGTCGGACGTGGGCTAGGTGGCCCTCATCTGTGTTGAAGATGAGCATTGAGTCACCGAGGCAGCAAAAAGGGGCCGGGAGCACCCTGCAGAATGGATTTAAGGAACAGGCAGGAAGTTGCTGCCGAATTTCCCCCACATTGGCTCCACCCCAGCCCCCTAGCACCCCCAGCCCCGGTCCGACTTCAGGGCGGCTCAGGCATGTGCAGGATTCTGTGGCTATCGAGGAACAGCCACGGGCTCTGCCACAGAGTTACTGGCAAAAAATCGTGTAAAGTCGGAATTACCTTGAATAGCCTTTTAAATGACTGCAAAACACAGAACTGGGACACATTTTCACACCTCGTTAATGACCATTATGCTACTTCTTAATAATCCAACACAACCAGTTTTCCTGTGCGCTCATGCACAGGCAACAATTTCCATAGCTAAGCACCAGATGAAACTTTTGCCTTGCATTCAGGGGACAGAGGGAATGAAAGAGCATAGGAATGCCTCTCAACAAGGCGAGAGGCTCATGCCCAGACAGCCGCAGGGGAAGGACTTACCCAATTCGCCTTTGTCTTCTCTAAGCCTGAGCAGGGCAGACACTCACTGAAGGGAGTGGCTGGCTGGATTGCCTGCACCATCAAAGCTAACCTCTCTGGGCTGTAAAGTGAATTCACACAAGTGTATGTGACGCTGTGGGGGAAGCCAGACCTAAGCAGTGGGCACAGTAAGTATTAGAGATTTCGAGAAAGCTTACTCAGGAAATAGTGAAAGCATAAAGGAACTAGAGCTGAACTCGATCTCATGGAGCAATGGAAAACTTCGGTAATGGAGTTGATGCACATCTCAAGATGACCCGCTGCTCTTCTGTTCATCCCACGGGGAAAGGCAGTGCAGGGACAGAGGCCAATGTGAGCAAAGGCACGGAGAGAGGCAGGAAGCAAGCCCGAGATTCTCCGGACCCAGAGGTTGGCTGCCTGGCCGCTGACGGTCAGATAGATAAAGTATATTGATAAGAACAACTTTGTTCCCTGGGATGACTTAGGAGGAGCGTCAGGCCTCATCTCCAGACTGTGTTTGCCAATAACCTTGACTTTCTTCTGCCCAACATACCATGCTGAACTTTGAAATTGGAATAGAATGAGAGAAATAGAAAGAGCCTTAGGGATTGTCTGGGTCAGGGTGTTTGAAACCTTGGTGATTTGCAGATCTTTGCCATATCCCTGCACCATCCTTACTATTCCTTAGCATTGTTCTCTAAATCAACTCGCTCTTGTGCACCTACTCACATGTCCTAGTCTATCATGTGATAATATCCACGAAATAAAAGATGTTATGCTCATTTTAATTTATGCTGATTTTTAATATCGCTTAAATCAGTATGTGACTCTTTAACATAAAAACTGCCTGCCTTCCTTCCATCAGGAGTACACAGGTCACTTTTAAGAACTGTGATCCAGTCCCTTCATTTTGAAAATAAAGAAACTGAAGCTGGGGAGGGGGTCCATTTGCCCAGGGTCACAGAGGAAATCAGTGGCCGGGCTGGGTTCGCTATGCCACGCTAGCTCCCCCTGCTGTCAGTTTCCTGGTAGTGCTGATTTATCCTGGATCTGCTCCGCCCTGCTTGGAATCAAGTCTCCTGAGTCCTGTGCCTTGACTCAGAGGCGGATGCCCATTTCACCTGCCTTCCTGCCTCCCTGTGAAGGCTCTTGAGCTGTGATATCAAGGTCATCCGGAGACAGAAATCTTCCTCTCCTCGAGCCATACACTCGTTCTGTTAATGATGGAAATAAGGACCATATTATTATCATAAAGACAAGAAACAACTAGTGTTGGTGAGGATGTGGATAAAAGGGACCCCCATGCTCTGTTGGTGGGAATGTAAATTGGTGCAGCCACTGTGGAAAACAGTAGGGAGAGTCCTCAGAAATTGAAACCAAAATAAAATAAAATAAAATAAAATAAAATAAAATAAAATAAAATAAAACACTGAAACCAGAAATACCGTATGATCCAATAATTCCAATACTGGGTTTACGCAAAGAAAACGGAAACACTAATTTAAAAAACTACATGCACTCCTATGTTTATTGCAGCATTATTTACAGTAGCCAAGATACGGAGGCCACCTAAGTGCCTATCGATAGACAAATAGATAAGGAAATGTGGTGTGCATACACAATGGAATATTACACAGGCATAAAAAAGGACGAGATCCTGCCATTTGTGAGAACATGGATGGACCTAGAGGATATTATGCTAAGTGAAATCAGTCAGACAGAAATGCAAATACCATATGATTTCACTCATTAGTGGAATCTAAAAACAACAACAACCAGCAAATGAACAAACAAAAGGCAGAAACAGACCTATAAATACAGAGAACAAGCTAATGGTTCCCAGAGGGAAGGGAGTGGAGGGTTGGACAAAATGGGTGAAAGGGAGTGGGAAATACATGTTTCCAGTTATGGAATGAATAAGTAATGGGAATAAAAGACACAGCAGAAAGAATATGGTCAGTGCTATGGCACTGTATGGGGACAGATGGTGGCTACACTTGTGAACACAGCATAATGTATAAACTTGTTCAATCACTATGTTGTCCACCTGAAACTAATGTAACCTTGTGTGTCAACTATTCTCAAATTAAAAAAAAAAAGAAGAAGAAGAAGGTAGGTCTCAGAGGTAAGGCTCAGAGGTGAATAACTTGCCCACAGTCATGGATCTGGTAAACCTGGACCCCAACCCTGGCGCATCTGCCTCCAGCATCCATCTGCAGACTTCCCAGTGACCACTTCCCTTGTCCACTGCTTGCTTTCCCAGGAGCTCATCACTGCCTGGTACATTGGGTTCCTGACGCTCATCCTTTCTTCATTTCTTGTCTACTTGGTTGAGAAAGATGTGCCAGAGGTTGATGCACAAGGAGAAGAGGTGAAGGAGGAATTTGAGACCTATGCAGATGCCCTTTGGTGGGGCCTGGTGAGTCACCATCTTGAAGGCCCCCCAAGGGGACTGACTGTTAGAGAGAGGTGGAGGGCATGGCAGGGGAGGGCTCAGGTGGGCAGCTGCATTTGTAGGCACAGGCCAGAGCTCCCTCTGCAGGGAATGCACCTGGAACGGGCTTTTCTTTAGTGCTTACAAGAAGTCAGGGCTGGGCACAGTCTGGTCTCATCATCTCTCAGGGACCTTACTTCATTAGTTGTAGGCTGTTATCAGCTAAGCCATGCATGTGCAGACAGACATAGTCGCAGATGCACACATGTGCACTCAGACCTTCAAACACACCCAGAGACCCACAGCTCATCCTACAGGAACACATGGTACTAAAGCTAGCATTTTTTTTTTTTTTTAAGAGAGAGAGAGCATGAGCGGAGAGGCGCAGAGAGAGGAGAGAGAGAATCCTTAAGCAGACTCCCTACTGAGCACGGAGCCCGATGCGAGGCTCAATCTCACGACCCTGAGATCATGACCTGAGCTGAAATCAAGAGTAGGACGCTTAACCAACTGAGCCACCCAGGCGCCCCAAACTAACATTTTTTGAAGGCTTACTTTGCTCCAGAGCATTGTTCAAAACACCTCACATTTATTGACATTTTAAATTCAAAGAACTCCTATTTTTAGCCCCCTTTTTTAAGACTGGGAAACTGAGGCAAGAAGTGGTAACCACTAGAATTTGACTTGGGTCCGAGTCCATACGAGGCTTCTCCTCCTTCCACTTCCCACCTTGTCCTGACCTAGGGACTCACAAGGAAGAACCAGGCTAGAGTCCAGGTGCTTAGCCAGTCAGCTACAAGATGTGGCCCCTCATATCAGCCAAGGACAGAGAACCCATAAGCCAAGAGAGGAGGAGACACCTTGCATGTGCTCAGTATTGGACAGTTGGCCCATTTATCCTGCCCAGTAGGTAATTAATCCAAGAAAGATCTCTGAGCCAGTTAGTGGTTGACCTGGGATTTGAACTCACGCAGTTGGGCTCCAGAGGCCACACGCTGGACTGCTCTGCTGTCCTGTCCTGTGCATTCACGTGCGCACAGTAACCTACACTTGTAAACACACCAAGGACTGTACAACGTGCAGCAGGACAGACATGTGCACAGGTGGGAGACATGCACACATATGCACACAATGCATGTAAGTACACGCATCAGCATGCGTGCATTGGAAACATAGCAGTACACAAAATCACAAGCATGTAAATATGCCAAGAATGCACATGCACATGTTTGCAATGATTGAAAAATTTGCCAGCTGATCGACTCTATGGAGGAAATCCTTAACTTAGAAACCGGCCTGGTTGCAAGGCGCCCATGTAATTACTCGGCACCTGGTACCTTTTCTCCCGTGGGAATCATGTACCCAAGCAGTACAAAAGACTTACAGGTGGAGCTCGGCTGATGTGTCCCTGACTTCCCTCACCCTGCAAAGACCCACGTCCGACCTCTTCTCCCTCCAGATCACACTGGCCACCATCGGCTATGGAGACAAGACGCCCAAAACGTGGGAAGGCCGCCTGATTGCGGCCACCTTCTCCTTAATTGGTGTCTCCTTTTTTGCCCTCCCAGCCGTAAGTACTTCAACGTTCTCCCTAGTGTGACAGGTGGGACCCCTCCCTGTCCCCCGGACCCAGCTGCACCGTTCAGGCTCAGTTTCCACCCTATTGTACCCTTAGCTCCACAGGTTTGGCTGCTACAAATCCCAGTCTCAAGGCTGCCTTCTTTAAGCTGACTTAACACCCCCCTGCCCCGGGCATAACTCCATAAAGGCATTTCTGGTCCCCTGCTGCATTCCCCTCGGCCCCCCACCCCCAGACTGTGAGCTCCCTGGGGGTTGGGATTTTGTCTCCCCAGCACCTTGCATAGGCGGGTCCTTCCTCTACATGAGCTCCCTTCCCTTGTTCTACCATTTCATTTACTGGCTTATGTTAAAAAAAAATGCATCGCCCTCAAGAGTGAGTACTTGACCCATGATAGAATAACCTCCCCAAAGCCCAGTGCCCATAAGTATAATACAACAGTCACAGAAAGCATTTGTTGGACTTACTGTGTGGTAGACTCATGCCAAATGCTTTACCTACATCTCATTCAATCTCATTTAATGACATCATGGTGAGTTTGGTGAGTTTTTAATCACCATTGTCCAGACGAGAACACTGAGGCTCAGGTCAATCAGGTTTCCACGATCACAAGGTTATTGGGTTGTGGGCTCGGGCTGTTAATAATGAAGCTGGAAAGAACCTTCTTTTTTTTTTTTAATTTTATTTATTTATTTGACAGAGAGAAACACAGCGAGAGAGAGGGAACACAAGCAGGGGGAGTGGGGGAGGGAGAAGCAGGCTTCCCACTGAGCAGAAAGCCCGATGTGGGGCTTGATCCCAAGACCCTGAGACCATGACCTGAGCCGAAGGCAGACGCTCAACGACTGAGCCACCCAGGCTCCCCTGGAATGAACCTTCTTATGGAGCAAGCCCACTTCCACCCCCTTCATCCCCCAGAGCTAGCCTTAGTGATATTCTTCCTCCACTGCCACCTACCTTGTCTGTTTTTCCTAAGCTCGATGACCTAGGGCATGTGGCCTTTGTGAATCTCAGTTTCCTCATCTGGAACAGGTCAGGGGCTGTGGGGGTGCTGCATGGTCTCGAAGTTCTCTCCCAACTTGAAAAGGGAGAGCTTCTATCCAGGTAATCCGCATGGAAGTCTGACCTGGAAATCAAAACAGGTCACAATTCTGGGAGAGTCCAGTAAAAGTCTTAAGTGACCAGTTAAGCGGCTAAAATATTTTCACATTCCATTAGCATTTACTGGGCATCTGTTCTGTGTCATACTTCTTACCAAATGGCTCCGATAGATGGTTTCAGGTTTTGCTTAACAAAATTATGAGGAAGGTACTATTAGCCCGGTTCCCTGGAAGTTGAGGTGCAGGAGATAAGAGGCTTGCCCAGGCTCTCCCCTCTGGAAAGTGGCAGAGTCAGGAACTGAAGCCAGGCCTTCCTGACATCAAGCCTCCACGTAACCCAGCGACCTACTCCCTGGAAGAGAATAAAGGAGTCTTTGTGGCCCTGGGAGTTGGGGTGGGGCCCCCAGAGAGGCCAGCGGGGCTGACCCAGGCCTGACTTCTCCCTCTAGGGCATCCTGGGGTCAGGACTAGCACTCAAGGTACAGGAACAACACCGGCAGAAGCACTTTGAGAAAAGGAGGAAGCCGGCAGCTGAACTCATTCAGGTCTGTCTGCCGGGGGAGGAACCGGATCGGGCGGGAGCTCCCGTGGGGCTGTGTATGCTTGTACGGCGGTGGGTGTGCCCGGGCTGGGGATGGGATCCCGGGCCATGCTTGCTTGTACACGGCTATGGGTGTTCCCATGGTGATCTTTCGACCTGTCCTCGTGGCATGAACATGACGACCATCCCAACTCTCTCCCATCCAGATTCTAAGCCAAGTGAGAAAGAGACACAGGACTCTAACAGGGACCAAGCAAGCCATCAGCTGTTTTACTAACAGTGTTGGAGTGGAGAATTTGACTTGGGTCTGAGTCCATACGAGGCTTCTCCTCCTTCCATTTCCCACCTTGTCCTGACCTAGGGACTCAAGGAAGAACCAGGCTAGAGTCCAGGTGCTTAGCCAGTCAGCTACAAGATGTGGCCCCTCATATCAGCCAAGGACAGAGAACCCATAAGCCAAGAGAGGAGGAGACACCTTGCTTGTGCTCAGTATTGGACAGTTGGCCCATTTATCCTGCCCAGTAGGCCATCACGCACCAGTGGGTGTTGGACGCCCAGCAGCTCCATAATTCCCGCAGTGTGGGCTGAAAGTGGGGAGGATAGTGCGAGCTGGGGAGAAAGGCAGAAGTGTTCTCATTCATGGTTTTGTGGGCTGTTGAGAGAACAGAGAAGAGGAGGGTGGAGAACCTTGACTTCAGCTGCGCGGGACCACCCACCATGAGCTTGCGTCCGGTGTACTGAGGGTCTCTGTGCATCTGTGGGTCTGACACTGGATGGTACATGATGTTATCCTACATAATGTAGTGCCATGGCCAGTCCCTGTCTCTAAGGGTATGCTCTATTATCCCCCAAACCCCAGACCATCACAGTAGTCCTGAAGTTCTAGCACATTCGAATCAAACGTCATCTCTGGGGCCGTCTCTTGCACCCAAAGTTGCACAAAAGACAATGTTTATCCTCCTAGCTATTTAAGAAGTCTCAGGGAAACTTGCATCAGGAGTAACCCCTGCTCCTTCTGGGGATTTTATACCCAGCACCCTCTTCTCCCTACTGCATTTCTCCACACCCCCACAGTACCAGTGAGGGCTCCAAGATGATGGGTCAAAGAAGGATTCCTTCCCAAAGGAGCTACAAAAGCCAGGAAACCTGGCTTCTCTGCATGTCACCTCGATGCATATTTAAACTCTTAGGAGTCAGGAGCTTCCCAAGTGTTTTCATGCTGCGGGATTCTGTGAGAGTGTTGCAGTTCTATCTGGTGGTTCCAGCCCCTCTTTTCTCCTCCTCAGGCTGCCTGGAGGTATTATGCTACCAACCCCAACAGGATTGATCTCGTGGCGACATGGAGGTTCTATGAATCGGTCGTCTCTTTTCCGTTCTTCAGGCAAGTGGCAACCCGTCTGAATGCTCCGGGTGTGACTGGCCGTCCCTTCCGTGGGTCTGTGTTTGTGCCTGTGGATTCATAGTTTCTTGGAGAACAGCGTATGGTTCCCAGTGTATGCCACCTGTTAGAATCACCGGGGAGCTTCAGTAATCCCACCGTGCAGGCCACACCCCGGGCTAATTAAATCAGAACCCCATAAGAGTGGGGTCCAAGCATCTGTACCGTTTTAAGCTCCCCAGGTGACCCCACGAGGGGTTGTTGCCAGGTAGACAGTGTGGAGTGGCTGACAGGGGAAGGTCCGATCATCGTTTGAGCAGGGCCGATGTCTGAGGAAGTGGGGAGCCAGCGCAGTGGGCCTCACGAGCAGTCCCGGATGCTCCCCGCCCCTGGCCATGGCCTGTACCCGCAGACTCTTCTGGATACTGGGAACAGGCAGGCAGAAGAAGCAGCAGAAGGAATCCTCCAATAACCCAGAGATGTTGTTTTGTATTCTTAGAGGTGGAGATTAAATTAAAGGCCTCAGGGGCACCTGGTGGCTCAGTCAGTTAAGCGTCTGACTCTTGATTTCGGCTCAGGTCATGATCTCAGGGTCGTGGGATCGAGTCCTGCGTTGGGCTCTGTGCTCAGCGGGGAGTCTGCTTGTCCCTCTGCCCCTCCCCTGGCTTGTGCTCTCTCTCTCTCAAATAAATAAATAAAATCTAAATAAATAAATAATTTAATTAGTTAGTTAATTGCCTCAGGAAAAAAAATAAGAATCTCTGCCCACAGCCAGCACCTGTGAAAGGGAAAAGGGAAGTTCATATACACTGGACATCCAGTGCATCCAAGAGATCCAAGTTCACACTTCGTTCACTCCTCACAGGCACCCTGTAAGAGAGCCCAGAGGCTCTCAAACGCTAAGGTGCATTAAAATCAGCAGAGGGCTGCGGAAATGCAGGTCGCGCACCTGCCTTCAGCCGCTTCAGTGACGTGGGTGGAGTAAAGCATCTTGGACAGACAGGGCTAGGCTGACAGAGTGGCTCCTGCTCGCTCCTGGAGACGGGTGGAGAGGTCGGGTCACCAGGCTACTCTCACAGCGGGGCGAGCTGGGGTTCAGAAACTTCGGGCATTTTGGCCAATGTCTGCCACATCAAGAGGCCCCCAAAGCCCTTGGCCTTTTCACTACTTGGGCTACTAAAACAGCCTGTGCCTCACGCCTCCCCAGGTTTTTATTTGTTTGTTTTTAGATTTTATTTACTTATTTGAGAGAGAGAGTGAGTGAGAGAGAGAGGAAACACAAGCAGGGGGAGTGGCAGAGGGAGAAGCAGGCTTCCCGCCGAGCAGGGAGCCCGATGCGGGGCTCGATCCCAGGACCCTGGGATCATGACCTGAGCGGAAGGCAGACGCCTAACGACTGAGCCACCCAGGCGCCCCCTCTCTAGGTTTTAGACACTGCAGTCCTGAGCTGGGACGTACAGTGTGTGGATGGAATGTGGAACCGCCGTACCTCCTGGGTTGGGAGGAAGAGTAGAGGGTCACTCAGTCTCACATCAGGAGCTGGGCCGGCTCGGAAGTGTGTGTCTTCCACACCCCTTTGGTTTCATGGACCATAACGTGACCCAACACTAGCCAAATGGCCCCTCCATCCCCAGCCTGCCCTCCCACTCATCTATCATGGGACCTACACCCAGGCCCTTCACCCCCATCACCAGATTGTGGCACAGATTTAAGGAGACTCAAGAGATCGGGGTTCCACTGGCTCATTTCCCTGCATTAAACCTTCCAATGGATGACCAAGACAAAGAGAATAAAATCCACAACCAGACCATGAGTGACAGGGCCCTGAGAGCTTGGGCCCCTGCTTGCCTCTCCCTTCTGGATCCTCCAGTGGCAGGTGCTGCTTCTTACTCAGGACGTCCCATCCACCAATTGCAGGTGACATGCGAAGGAATCTGACCTTGATCCCGAGGGCAAAGAGAAGCTGTTTGAGCCCGAGTATGACACGATCAGATCAGTGTGTCAGGAAGATGACAGGAAGGGTATGGAGGTGGGTGGGAGAGGCTCAAGATTCTAGGTGAGGAGATCAGCTAACAAAGGCTTGCAGCGTTCAGGGTGAGAGCAAGCAAGGGCTTAGACCAAAGTAGAAGCTTGAGAAGGGTGGTGCAGAGAGGACCAGAAAGGGAATAAGCAGGTGTGTGTGGGGGGGGGGGGTGTCAGGGAGTAATGACTGGCAGAAGACTTAGGGAGAAAGAAGAATCGAGGCTTCCATAAATGAGTGATGGAGTTTGGGTTTATGGACTGCATCTCCTCACCTGCAGTTAGATTCACTGGCTCAGAAGATGGTCTCTGTGGTTCCCTTTGATTCTAAAGTTCTGTTTTGCCATCATCATTTCTGGTTAGGGATGACATCAGTCTTCTTTTGGGTCACAAGAGTCTTCGAAGGGGCAGGGGGACTCCCTTGAAAAGGATAGAGTGACCTTGGACTCGGAAGCAAGAACAGGTGCAACCCCTGTGAGTGCATAACCGAGATGATTTCCGTTTGCTGTGCAGCCCAAAGTCTTGGCAAGAGGCCCATTCTTTTGGGGTGATATATTATAAATAAAGCATTGTCCTGGCTGTCAGACACTTGGAGGAATACATTGTACTGCAGACAGCTGCTGTGATACGGGAATGGCTTTTAAACTGAGAGAGAACATTCCTTTCTTCCTTCCTCTTTCTTTCTCTTTCTTTCTTTCTTTCTTTCTTTCTTTCTTTCTTTCTTTCTTTCTTTCTT